>NC_042621.1:228321283-228657358 GCF_901001135.1 Rhinatrema bivittatum
ACACACAATTAAACTCTGGAATTTGTTGCCAGAGAATGTGGTTCATGCAGTTAGTATAGCTGTGTTTAAAAAAGGATTGGATAAGTTCTTGGAGGAGAAGTCCATTACCTGCTATTAAGTTCACTTAGAGAATAGCCACTGCCATTAGCAATGGTTACATGGAATAGACTTAGTTTTTGGGTACTTGCCAGGTTCTTATGGCCTGGATTGGCCACTGTTGGAAACAGGATGCTGGGCTTGATGGACCCTTGGTCTGACCCAGTATGGCATTTTCTTATGTTCTTAAGTAAACTCTTATTAATCACCCATATCCTAGGCAATGTACATAGAAACAATCATAGCATTTCAATAAGTACACACCCAAATCAGAATTCACAGTGACAATAAAACTAAAATACACGGGACCTTCTGCAGACTTGAAACGCTTGTCTAAAATTGCCATGTTTTTAATAGGGTCTTAAAGTCTTAACGTTGTCTGCCATACGTAAAGCTTCGGGAAAAAAATTCCAGATAACCGGGAAGGCCACAAAGGGAAAGCAGAATCTCTGGTAACAATAAGTATGGCGTGCAACGATGAGGACACATCTAATAGACCTTGTGGTGTGGAGCGAAGCTAATGAGGCGGGCAATAAAGCTGTAGTAGAGCGTTGCTCCAGAGTGACGCTTCAGAGGAGATATGATTGAAAGGGATGGTTGCAATCTTATATTTAATGCTTTCCGCAATCGGAAGTCAGTGTAACTTGAGCACTGGGGTGATGTTCTCATGCTGTTAATACCAGAGATGAGTCATGCTGCAACATTTAACAATAACTGGCAAGGTCTAAGCATTACTGTCGGAAGACCCAGGAGAGAATTGCAGTAATCTACTAGAGGAAGAATGGAAGCTTGTACCACTATTTGAAAATCTGCTTTCTCTAACAAGTACAGATGGCGAAACACGTATGAACCCACTTGCCGTGCTTGTGGGTAGAATCCCAACGCACAGCAAGGACCAAACACCACTGGTTAGTCCGTGGCTACACACTGCCAAAAAGCAATCACAGAGTGTGTGATGGCATCTTCTTCACCAGTGCTCCCTATCACTATATGGTGCAGAACAGACAAGGAGGCTGTAACCTTGACACGACGAGGGCAGAACCATGGCATGGCTGTATACTGTAGTGAGAGAATGCCACCCTCCAGTGCCTGAGGCTCTTAGAATAGATGACCACTGCTGTATCCAACTGCATGCTGCACTCAACTGTTGCACTAACTCCTAATGGAGTGAATAGGAACAGTGTGATGACTGTGTCTCCAGTACCACTGGGGCTCTAATTATGGCATGGTGGTTGGTGGCATTCTATGGAGCCACCACCATGGTAGCCCCAGGACCTGATAATGCTCAAAGAGGCTGAACACAGCCCTTGAAATTGCATCAGGAATGGCTCACCGCTGTTTTCCTTGGGGAATAGCAGCAGCGAAACTCATGGTGACAGATGGTGCTCTACGGAAGTGGTCTGCAGCATCCAATCACATCCACTGGTGCCCACTGTGGTGACCGTGTCCATGGAGTCCTTAGTGCTCTCACGCTCACCAATGATGGGCTTCAACGGCGCTTGACCGTGTCTTGACCAGTTTCACAGTATATAGCACCATCCCCAGCGCCCATGTACATTGACAGCCCAGCAGCACCGATGGACCTGCAGAACCAAGGATGCCAGGGGCGCTTGCAGGCAAAGGCTCTGCAGCTCTAACATCTCATCGGTGCCCAAAGGAACCAATGACTGCCGGCATCAGAGACTTCCCTTCAGCTCACCTATATGTCCCAGGGCATTGACGCTGCAAGCTCAATGGCATCCCTCTCCAGCAGCTATGGCCAACAATAGCCTCAACAGCAACCCTAGCACTCAGTAGTGCCTCTGATGCCCGATCCCAGCAGCTCACAGCCCCCAAGATTGATGTCCATGGTGCCCCATAGCTGTAGACCAGTGATAGGATAGTATAATGCCCTCAGTGCTCCATCTGGACACTGCAAAGGAGCCTCAAGGCCATCATACTACTGCGCCTGGATACCTCTGGTTTCCAGGGTGCCTTGGGTAGATGGTGACCTCAGCACTTGACAACACCAAGTTTACTGAAACCCCTTGCCCATGGGCTTCAGTGGCATTCAAGGGTTCTCTGGAGCCCCGGTGGTCAATGGCCTCAAGGGTGACTAGGATGCTCAATGGAGATCCCAGTGCCTCATCGATGGTGCTCAATATCATTGAAAGCAGCAACAAATGGCACCACTGGCCAACACTGCCAATGATATCCTTGGTGGCACCTACCCCTCGATGGCATCGAGAACGTGATGGTATCAAAGGCATCTCTGCACTGCGATGGCATAGAGGGTGAACACGGCATCGAGGTTACATACCTTGATAGGATCGAGGGCGTCAATGGCGGCTCCAATGGCGTCAAGGAGACCATGGCGCTCGATGGCAATCTTGGTCCCCGACACTAGAGGTCTGTGCCGCTACTCTGCCACAGAGGCCCAAGGTGCTCGATGACACTAAGGTAAATGCCATTCCTCCAGTGCGTTGAGATTCCACAGCGCCTGCAGACAGAAGGCTTAGCCAGGGCGCTCAAAGTGTGCATGGTGCTTGCTGATGCACATGGCCCGTATGGCAACAAGGGTAGTCTCGCACTTCAATGGCATCAAGGGTGCCCCGGCACCTCAACGGTGTCTAGGGTGACCATGGCACTCAATGGCAGTCCTGGACCCTGATGCAGCCCAGTGTCACATCATCGATGAGTGGTCACATTGATGAGTAGTCCCATTCATGGGCAACCAATACTGGGCATGGCACCAAAGGTGCAGCAGCAAGCTGCTTGCCCAGGCTGCTGCTCATCCTCTCTCCCAAGGAGACTCACCTGCCATCACAGGCAAGCAGGAGGGAAGGCTATGTCTTCCAGGGCTCCTGCCCATGGAGCTTAGGTCCTTTGAATGTGGGGAGGATGAGCTCTCCCCACAACAGGAACAGTATGGGCCTCGATCTATTCACTGTCCAAACCTCCATGGATGCCAAACAATCTGTGAAACAAGAAACTCCTGCCCAGATAGAATCAGGCGAGTCTCCAGGCTCAATAGCCTACATGGATCACTCACGTACTGCATTGTCAGTCCTGCCAGCATCTGACAAAGGTACAAAAACAGAGAGCAAGGCAAGGGACACAGATACTAAACTGCAGGTGCAGTATTTAATAAGGGATAGTATCAGAATGCCAGGCTGCACAGCAACCAAGGCCCGCCATGCAGTTGACGGGCAGTGGAAAGAGGAGGAAAAAAGAAAATGAAACTAACATAAGGTAAAGGACAGAAAGCTGCAGCTCTAGAAAATATCAATTTCAAAACTGTGAGGAGACAGCAAACCTGAAACTGTGACATACAGCTCCCATCACCACATGGCTCCGCAGGGAAAAAAAAAAAAAAAAAGACTGAGGGACTCTGCCTAGGGGGCTAACTACAAATACACATGCTCAATAGGGCATGCTTGAAAGTTCTAGAATCTTTAAGATCAAATTTCTGGACCGGGCTCGATTCAATGTCACCCATGTATGGACTGCCATCCTGCTTGTCCTCGGAGAAAATATTTGTCCCCTGGCTCCTACTATTTTCAACTAGCATCTAAGTTTTCAAAAGTGTTTCTACTTCTGCAATCTCTCTCCAGGTCTGCTGCAACTGCACATCCTATCTTGAAGGCTGGGCACTCTCATTATCATACAGGCACCTCCAGAAAGTAAAGCTCAGTTGCTAGTATGTTCTAGTTGGAATTCTTGAGGGCACACCTGATTTGGGTATTTTGAATGAAATATTTCATTCTGCTGTCATTCCAGCATGGCAGCTAACCTGCTAGGCCAATGAAAACTGTTACCTTCTGTATAATAAATACATCAGAAGTGGGAAAAGGCAAGTAATATCCAGCATCAAATATTTTAAAGAAACATAGAAATGATGGCAGAAAAGGACCAATGGACCATCCAGTCTGCCTAGCAAGCTTCACATGATAGTATCGGCCATGCAGGTTACCACTATGTATCAATCAGTGCTCTTAATGTGCTGTGCTTATGGACTTGGCTGAAGCAGCAGTCCTGTGTTTTTTTTCCTTAATGTCTTTGCATCAGTACTCTACACTGTAAATTGTCATGGCTAGTGCTGGTTGCCCCTGAATCCAAATTTCTCTTTCCCTCCACCTCCCACCCCCTCCTTTGAAGCAGTTGCATCAAAAGTATCAAGGCTTATTTGTTAAAGGGGTAGTAATCCATGTCTTCTGTTAAGGGTAGTAACTGCTGCTCTGTTCAGGTTACTCCCATGCTTATCAGTTTCCCAAACCGTAAAAGTCAGGACCCTCATTGGTTGCTGTCTAAATCCAATTCCTCTTTTCCCCTGCCGTTGAAGCAAGAGCAAATGTTGATGTTGCATCAAAAGTATCCAGGCTTATTGGTTAAGGGTAGCAAGTGCCACACCAGAAAGTTACCCGCATGCACACTTTCTTAGTTTACTTTAAGACTTGGCTGTTGAAGCAGTCCTGTGCTTTTTCCCTTATGTCTTCATATCAGTGACCCAGACCATAGAAGTCAGCGCACTATGTTGTCTTCTGAATCCAATTCCTCCTTTCCCCCACTAAGTGGGGAACAATGTTGCAGTTGCATTAAAAGCATCAAAGCATTTCAGTAAGGGTAGTAATCTCCATTCCTTCTGCTAAGGGTAGTAACCACTGTACCAGCAAGTTACTCCTCACACACATCTAATTTTTGTCCTCTAGCCTTTAGAGATCCACAGTGTTTATCCCATGTCCCTTTGAATTCTCTGTTCTTTTCTTCACCCCCTCCTCCAGAAGACCATTCCAGGCCTCCACCACCCTCTCCACCAACTGTGTTACTGCTGTATTTTTAAAATTCTCACCTTTTCAATCACATTAATGAGAGCCACTAATTATCCTAAATACACTAATCCGGGGGGCCCTGAGAGAGAACTGAAGGGAGTGAAGGAGAGCCGTCCTGGTAAGGATCGCAGAGACTGCTAAAAACACCTGCAGGTTTTCTCTCCGTGGGCGGGGAGAGAACGGAGCTGGGCTTAATTGGAGCCAGCTGATCCTGTGCTCCTGACGTCATCATCCAGGGACCGGGCTTACAAAACCCGAGGAGCGTCGGAGATCAGAGGGGGCCCTGAGAGAGAACTGAAGGGAGTGAAGGAGAGCCGTCCTGGTAAGGATCGCAGAGACGGCTAAAAACACCTGCAGGTTTTCTCTCCGTGAGCGGGGAGAGAACGGAGCTGGGCTTAATTGGAGCCAGCTGATCCTGTGCTCCTGACGTCATCATCCAGGGACCGGGCCTACAAAACCCGAGGAACGTCGGCGCGTAGTGCCGGTCGGCGCGCGGCTTAGACCGGCTTTGACCGCGAGGACCGCGGCCGGCTGGATAACCCTTGGAACTTTGCACCCAGTGGTACTAACTTATGGGCCGAAAAAGGAAGGCGCGTTTTGCAACATCATCGCCAACACCTGTGAGAATTGGTCCCATGGACGCACATATTAATCGGCAGGGAACGCCATGTATGGACTCTACACGAGGCAATTTTGAAGCCTCTTTAAGTCCAGGCAATCAACCGACCCCTCCTCAACCCCCAGGAATCACAGGAAAAGATCAGCAAGCCGAGAAGACTTCAGGAAATGTGAGTGCACAAGAAATGCAATCTCCATTGACTGTAGTCGACTCGATTGCCTGCCCTGTAACACAATCTACGGAGGCAGATGAAGGTAATATAGTAATTACCTTAGACCGGGCACAGATTGATTCTGTGGATCCGGCTAATGTGACTATGGGGGATTTGTGGAGGGTTTTGACAAAGTTGGACTCCAACCTAGTCCAAGTTAATAATTCATTATCTTCATTAGTAAATGTTAACAGGTTGTCTATTGTGGAACAAGGAAAAAGATTAAATCAAGTAGAGTCAACTATGAAAATTGTAGAAGGAAAAATACAGAATGTTCAAGAGAGAGAATGTTTGAATATCACTGATTGTAATTCCTTACATGCTGAAATAGAAAATGTGGAGAACCTAATGAGAATTAAAACCTAAGGTTTGTTAATTTCCCATTTACTAGATTATTATCACCTATAGAAATGTTTTTGAAATATTTAAAAGAAAATCTAGCGTTTGAAGATAAGGATATACCGGTGATATCAAAAATGTATTATTTCCCAGTGCATCCTAGTGATAATAATGGTCAGTTAGAGCAGTGATTTTCAACCTTTTTTGAGCCGCGGCACACTTTTTACACTTAAAAAATCCCGGGGCACACCACCAACCAAAATGGCACAAAATGACACTAAAACAGTACATATTATACATATGTTTAAAAATATAGATTCTAAATGTATCTATACTCATTCAGTGTGAAACCTGGGCCTGTTTCGATGAACACAAAAGGGATATCCTGGCAGGAATGGTGGAAAGACACACACGAAGCTCTTCCTCAACAGTTCTCAGTCTCTCCCTGTTTTTAGTTTTTATGGCAGTCAAGCTTGAGAAGCCCAGCTCACATAGATATGTGGTTGAAAATGGGAGCAATGTCAAAATAGCTTTGTTGGCCAGAATGGGGAACTCCTTGGCAACAGATAACCAAAAACTGTCTAAAGGAAGATCAGCAAACTTTAGCTTTAAACCGCGATCTTGCTTCAGTTCAATGAGTTCCTCTTGCTCCTTTAAAGTCATGTCCTTTCCAGCAACGGATAATGAACTGTATGGGTCCCTAACCCAGTCAAGGCATTCTGTGAAGGCTGAAGAGAAATAAAACGACAATTTCTCCTCAAGAGTTTTCAAATGTCTGCCAATCACCTCGCACATTGCAGCAGTGTTGCCATCATGCAGTTTCTCGGTGAGCGGGAACATCTGAAGGTTGCCACCCTGAACATGTTGTTGCCAGAGCTGCACCTTTAAACGGAATCCGTTCATTTTATCAGTGCTTGTAAGCAGGTTTTCATTTCGGCCTTGCATCCGTGTGTTCAGTTCATTCAGATATTGAAATATATCAGCCAGGTATGCCAGCTTTGTACACCACTCATCACTTGCAAGCAGCTTTGAAAAATCGGACCTCTCGTTTGTCAGAAATATTTTAAGTTCCTCTCGCAACTCATACACACGGGCCAGCACTTTGCCGCGTGACAGCCACCGGACCTCCGTGTGGAGCAATAAGATTTTATGTTCCGCTTCCATTTCTGTACACAAAGACGCAAATAAGCGACATCGCAAAGGTCGCATCTTCACAAAGTTCACTATGCGCACAACATCATCCAACACAGGAACTAGATCTGCTGGTAAGGTCTTTGCAACGAGGGCCTCACGGTGCAAGAAACAGTGGGTAACAAGAACATCTGGGTTTCTTTCTTTAACCCTACTTACAAAGCCTTTGATGCGCCCGACCATGGCTGCGGCTCCATCAGTGCAGACACCTGTGCAGTTTTCCCATGTAAGCCCACTTTTATCAAGATATTCCGATGTGACCTGGAATATTACCTCTCCTGTTGATTTTTCTGGCAGTGCCTTGCAAAATAGGAAGTTTTCTCTAATGGCTTCTCCATCCACAAAACGCACATTGGCCAACAGCTGACAATGTCCACTGATATCCGTCGACTCATCAAGTTGCAAGGCAAATTTCTTACTGATGCGCACCTTTTCCAAAACAACTGTTTCACTGTCAGCAGACATGTCATCAATGCGTCTGGAAATTGTGTTATCAGAGAGAGGCACTTTAGCTATCTCTTTGGCTGCATCAGGGCCAAGCATCTCATTTACAATAGCTTTACAAGCTGGTAGTATTAATGTTTCTGCCACAGTGTGAGACTTTTTTGATTTAGCTATGAGTTCAGCAACAAGGTAGCTAGCTTTGAGGGCTCTCTCATTTACCTGTGTGCTTTTTCTCAAAAAAGTTGCTTCTTTCTCATTGTTTGTACGTAAGCGTACAAAATACTCCATCGGCTTGTTTTGAACGGAAGAGTGTTTCGTTTGGAGATGGCGTTTAAGCTTGCTTGGCACCATGGCGCTATTGGATAGCTTCTCACCACACACCAAGCACAGTGGTGTTGGTGCTGTCGCATCCCCAGTGAAAGTAAATCCAAATGAAAGATAGCTTTCACTGTATTGCCTTGAGCTCACCGTCTTGTCTTTTTTCTTTTGTCGACCTCTCATACTAGGGCCTTCATCTAGATCAGAATTGTGTCCAGGGTCCTGTTCGGCATTTGCCTTTTCCATTCTCAAATACTTCTCCATCACTGCTGAGATAGTGTGCGCAGCCACACACTAAAATAGAAGAGTATTACATTATCTGCCACACTTAAAGGACCTCTGCCAAGCATATACTGCAATATAAAGGGGTACAATGAGAAATACTATGGTCATGAGGCCAGAGTACAAGTACCAGCTCGGTGATGTCATTAAGTCGCGCGAGCGTTCAAAGCTCGCGCATGTGTTATTGTACACGGCTCCTACACTGTAGGAAGCGTGAC
Source organism: Rhinatrema bivittatum (assembly GCF_901001135.1). Taxonomy (NCBI): domain Eukaryota; kingdom Metazoa; phylum Chordata; class Amphibia; order Gymnophiona; family Rhinatrematidae; genus Rhinatrema; species Rhinatrema bivittatum. The sequence goes on from NC_042621.1 coordinate 228,329,810, forward strand.
TGCGCATCGTAGGGGAACAAAACACAGGGGGCACTATAGTTTGGGGAACTTTCCCCGCGGCACACCCGACCATGTGTCGCAGCACACTAGTGTACCGCGGCACACTGGTTGAAAATCACTGAGTTAGAGGATAAAAGTATAGGAGTATCTACTTTTTTAGAAGAGTCTACTGATATTATAAATAAAAGGGCAACATTATTTGTTTCTTTCTCATTGGAGAAAGATAAAGATATAGTATTGGGGAAATTCTTTAAGAATAAGGATTTGTCATTCTGTGGCCAAAACATTTTTGTTTTTCCGGATGTGTCTAGACCTACGCAATTGCGTGGAAGACATTTCCTTATGTTAAAGAGTAAAACCCTGGAAATTGGTGCTACTTTTTATTTGAAATTTCCATCGAAATGTTTTGTCAATTACCAGGGTAAGAAATTTTCCTTTAATGAGCCATCCCACTTGGAGAATTTTTTAAGGGATAAAACTAGTCTAGGAATGAGTGCCAATCAGTCAGAAATATCGGTTGCTCAAACATAAATAGAAATCACTCCCTTATAGTTTGATTAATGTAAAATTTATGGTTAGTCAGGACCCCCCACATTATAGTTCACATGAGAGATATATTGAGATGTTTGTTTTAGTTGTCTTTGTTTGAGATTTATGAATGTCTCATAATGTGATTACCTTTATTATATGAAAATACAATGTTGTATTATGTTTTAATTTGAAAAATTTGAATAAAGAGATAATAATAAAAAAAAAAAAATACACTAATCCAACTGGTCATAATCACCATAAATAATTTTTTCACAAGCAACTAGAAAATTTACAATAATCTTTTGAGGGTAAATGATAGAGAAGACAGGTTTGTAAACATTGACAGTAAGAAAGCAGTTACCTACCTGCTGATACCCTCTTTAAATAGATGTTTTTATGTAATACTTTTTCTTGAATTTGAGGTGCGTATGGTTTTTTTTTGGTCTCTTTTGGACTTTGCCACATATGACAAAACATACTATGAATCGAACCAGTATAAGAGGCAATTTGTGTTTCTCACCATCATGGCTACTTGTGGGGTCCAAAAATGGAGGTATAACCTAATGCAAAGTCCCAAACTATAACCTAATGGCCAGGTGTGACCTCTCTGAATTTCCTCCAGCCCCTAGCAGTGTCAGCAGGATCTTGATCTAGGCCACAGAAGTGATGACAGGAGGAGCTTAATTTGCCTTGCAGTGCAGGAGCACATTTCAACACTACCACCAGCTCAGATACCTGAAGTTGGAAGTGCAAGTAGCACTTCAGAATCGCATGGTTGGGGAATACTGATGCAAGGCTTACACTGACTGGCTGCATTTTGCATTGCAGATAGCCTCAGGTCAATGACAGGGAGAAGGTACACCATACCCATAAAGGAGCTTCTGGCCACTGTGGAGCTTAATGCAAGCCAAGGCACTAGCGGTCCTAAGCCATGGGTTCTGCAGCAGGGAAAGAGGGTAGTTCCTAAAGCTCTCAACTGCCCTGCCTCTGAAGCTGTGGGGGAGACCATGCTCTAACGTTGCAGGGTTTGGAGGTGGAAAGTCCAGAAATTCTCAATATACAAAGCAGAGCTTTCCAAACTTTTCATGTTGGTGACACACTTTTTAGACAATCTAATATATAAATAAACCCCCAGTGTATTTTAATTTTCTGCCGAATATCAAGAATAATTCTTTGCTGACAATGAAGTCTTAAATTTACATACTATTTGAAAGGTAAACCGCAAAGTGTCGTGGGACCCTTGCACGTTACCCGGTAATTAAACAACAAAAAATTTTTGAAAAGGTAGAGGAAGGGTTTCATATATAAATTTCTCAGCCCAGCATAAGGTCTGTTGGATTTTCAAGTATAATCATCAACCAAACCTCCTCCACCTCTAAGTTTTTTTTAAATTCTGTGCAAACCCTAGTAAAAACTGCAACACAATTTTTTATCCCTTAACACCAATTTTTCTTAAATATTATTTATAAAATACTCAAGCCTTCTTTCAAAGAGATTTCAAAGTCCCGACTTATCTGGCGATGTTAATCCACCCGACGTAGCTACGTTTCTGGTTCACCGGAACCTTTCTTCAGGGGATATGTTCTTTTTAGAGCAGTCAGGTATACCGCGTTAGCTGAAAATCATCTATAAGGCTGAAGTTTTCCAGACGCTATACAGCGTTCTTTCTGTCAACGCAAAAGTTTTCCAGACGCCATACAGCGCTCTTGCTCTCTGCAAACCTCTCTCTAACGATCCAAGCTTTTTAAGCTAGAGGCACAGATGACATGAAGCACCAATCACAACCCACATCGCCGCGACGTCATCGCGTATTCATTCAAACTAGAGAGCCCCAATCAAGAAGCCTCATTCATTCCCAGAGGAGCTTGTGTGTTCAAAGTAAAGATCCAAAACGCTTCACGTTTATTCAACAAGCCTTCGCGGTTCCTCCTCTCAGCGTGGTGGGTATGTGATCTATAACTGTCCATTTCAAAGTGCTATATGAGTGTCCATGCTGTTCACAATGTGCAACAATTGGAGCAGATAAAGTCGATGTATTTAGTTTAGATTTATGTTCATTCTAGCCTCACTCTTATTTTGCGGGTGGTCCTGCCAATGTATAAGCCTGGGCATGGGCATATGATTGCATAGACTACATGATCTGAATTACATGTTGTGTTATGTTTGCGATGTATCAAATACCCTGTCAACCGGTTCTTGCCAGCTCAAGCCTTCATACAGTTGTACAATGAGAGCATTGTCCGCATTTGTAATGTCCTCTAACGGAGCGTGAACTTTTGTGGCAAATTGAGCATGTACCAGCTTATCTCTGATATTAGCCGCCTCGCGTGGTGACGATGAGCGGTGTCTCTTTAAAAATCTCATGGAGTGCTAATACATGCCAATGGCGTCGTATCGATGATTGAATTGCATTTGTAGCCACTGACTGTTTTAAGACACAAACGAGTTGTGGACAAGCTTTTGATGGTTTGTACTGTAGTAGACTTTGTCTGTCAGAATATTTCGCCCTTTTATAGGCTTTTCTGATTGCTGATTTCGGATATCCTCGTTCAAGGAATCGATCGCGCAAATTTGCTGCCTGAAATTCAAAATCACTTGTGGTAGAGCAGATACGCTTTGCGCGAAAAAACTGGCTGGCAGGCAACCCGCATTTAAAAGAGTGGGGATGATGGCTATGAAATTTTAATAAATTATTTTTATCTGTAGGTTTGCGATACATGGTAGTCCTGAATGTATGTTCTTCCAAACTAATAGAAACATCCAAAAAAGATATCTGTGATCTTGAATATTGTATGGTAAATTTCAGGTGAGAATCCTGACTATTGATCCAATCAAAAAAACAAAGCAATTGCTGTTGAGTGCCACTTCCATACCAACAGGATATCGTCGATGTAACGAACCCATAAGGTGATATTGCCACCACTCAGCTTTATACACAACATCCTCTTCAAATTGCTTGACATAAATATTGGCAGTAGTAGGAGCCAAAGGTGATCCCATAGGGATTCCATGAATTTGCCAAAAGATTTCTTATTGAACATGAAATAATTGTGGTACAAACTGTCTCCAACAATTGTAAAATCACGCCAGTGGATATGCGTTGATGGTCAACTCTGTGTGAAAGACATTGATTGATTATTTCAAATGCTTGCGTCTGCGGGATGTTGGTATAGAGCGCAACAATGTCCAAAGTCACCAACATTGTAATTTAAAGATGTGTCTAATTGGACAGATTGAAGTTTTTGCAACAAATGTATAGTATCCTTCCATAGGATTTTGCTTGTATAACATAAGGTTGCAAAATTTGTCCATAGTATAGCAGGAGCTTCTAAAACGGAATCATTAAGAGACACAATGGGGCGTATGGGGGGCTTAGTTAAATGTTTGTGAATTTTGGGCAAAGAATATATAACCGGCATGCGCGGGTGATCAACTATTATAAACCTTTTTTCTTTATCTGTCAATCCTGAAGAAGATTCAATTATATTACTCAAAGTGGATAATAATTTATCAGTAGGATCTGATGGTAACCTCTGATAAAATCTTACATAATTTAATGTTGCAACATGGTCTCCTCATATATCTCTCTGTCTTGTAAAACCACTCCCCCCACCCTTGTCGGCCGGTTTTATAATAAGTTGGTCATTGGTTTCTAAAGCTTTTAAAGCAACTCGGAGAGGAAAAGTTAGATTGTTTTCCACTGATGGAGTCTGGGATTCGAAAGCTTTTAGATCTTGTAGCACTAGTTGTTCAAAAGTTTTAATGTGGGCGTCTATAGGACCCGGAGGATGCCACTTGGTTTTTGGACGAACCAATGATATATCTTGGCTATTACCTACACTCATATCCGAAAAAAATAAACGCAAGTTTAATTTACGAATGAATCGATGGATAGTAATGCGAGATTCAAATGGGGAGTGGTATGTGGTAGGTACGAAAGATAACCCATGGTCTAATAATGCTAGTTGTTCTTGTGTCAAAATTGACGTGGACAGGTTTACCACTGCGGATTCTGTCTGTTCCTTGTCCTGGTTTTTGGACCTGTTTGAAAGGATTCGTGTGTGGCTGTATTGTCGTTGTAACGTCGTCTTCCCCCTCGGACGTGTGTTGTTGGTGCCGCGTGTGGGATAAAAAATCCTTTTGCGGTTGATCTATTTGCCCCGAACCTTGGGTATCCAATTCATCCGATCCACTAGAATTTTCGTCTGATGAAAAATTATATCGCACCTGTCTGAATCCACTTCTGTTGCCTAGCCAATTGTAAACCTGTTCCGCTTTATAATCTTTCTGATCGCGTTGAAATTTGCTGATTTTGGTCTCCTTGATATTGTTTTTAAATTTTTCCAATGCTGTCTGGTGTTCTTGGAATTGCTCTTCAAATCTGCTTGGTTCAATATCCTGTTTAAGTTGATCAATTTGTTGTTGTATTGGAATGACCAATTCATCAGTAAACTTTTTAACCTGACCCACAATTAGTAGCATTAAATCTAAAGCACATTTATTTAAAATGGCTGTCCAAGTCTGCATAAAAGATTTATCCTCTGTAAACAGAAGAGGTTCTTTTTGAACACGCAGTCCTCTGGGGATCATCTGCTGTTTAATATATTCAGTAAGTGTACTGCCATGTAGTTCGGCACGGATGCTCTTTTTGTTTAAACGAATAAACTCATCCCATGATGTATTGATTTTAACAGTGTCTGAATCTGATAGCAATGAAGGTTGTGCTTTAACATCTGCCACTTGGGCATCGGAGAAGCTGAAAATTTGTTTCCATGTGTCCATATTGAAATCTCTTTGAAAGAAGGCTTGAGTATTTTATAAATAATATTTAAGAAAAATTGGTGTTAAGGGATAAAAAATTGTGTTGCAGTTTTTACTAGGTTTGCACAGAATTTAAAAAAAAACTTAGAGGTGGAGGAGGTTTGGTTGATGATTATACTTGAAAATCCAACAGACCTTATGCTGGGCTGAGAAATTTATATATGAAACCCTTCCTCTACCTTTTCAAAAATTTTTTGTTGTTTAATTACCGGGTAACGTGCAAGGGTCCCACGACACTTTGCGGTTTACCTTTCAAATAGTATGTAAATTTAAGACTTCATTGTCAGCAAAGAATTATTCTTGATATTCGGCAGAAAATTAAAATACACTGGGGGTTTATTTATATATTAGATTGTCATTTTGCCAAACACCCCAGAAGATTTGGGTGCTGTTTTTGAGATTTGGTATCTTACACTTTTTAGACAAACATAATTTCGGGACACAGTAATTAGTCTACAAGCAAACCGGAGGTTAAAGGTTAAATGAACGAAATGTATTTCGACAATTTATGTATGTTTCCTTAAATATATACATAATAAAATGTTTCACGACAACATATCTTGTGAAAACCTTTCGTTTATATTAAAAATATATAATATTAAAAGATTAATGTTATTGTTATAATTTATGAGTAACAATAAAAAAACAAAGTTATTGTGTTATTCAATTTACCTCTTTAATGAGATATATGAGCTTGATGGGATGAACACAGCTTTTGAATATTTGGTGTTAATAAAAAAGTCCAAAGGGTCTTCTGCATAATTTAAAAAGCTGGCCAGTTTCACACTATATAATTATTTGATAGCCTCATTCAACTAATTGTATATGGCTATGAGAGTGAAGTCTGGAATATATAGGAAGGGACAGAATGTCAATATAAATCCTGCACCTCCAGTTCTGTAACTCTGTGCATCCACTGAAATTCCCCCAAACAATGGAGCTTGGATGTTTCCCTTACAGCTCATCATACTAAAAGATATTTTCAAATGCTGGTGTCACCTCACAGTAACAGCAGCACAAACACCTTCCACTGCCAGGCACATTGTGAACTAAAATAAAACCTCGCAAAAAAGACACTCAAAATCTGTACTGCAATCCCATTGTAACATAACAGTAATAACACCAAGGACTCAAACAACAATAACTCTACCTGTGAAAAAGCATGGGTAAATATTACACTGGGTCCTAGAATATCAATACACCACCTACTGAGGAAACAAAACAAACCCGATTGCTATAGATCCCTATGCTAGCAGAATCTCTCATCATGGTCACACACACAGAGCAGAGACAGACTCTCACCAAATACAGAAACAAAATAAAGGAGCACAAATTAGACAAAAACTGAAATGGAAACTCCAAGAAGCCAGACTCTGTGTATTAACAATGGAAAAACAGAACCACCATTCCTCATAAAACAAATAAAATCAAGAAACATAAAGCATCAGTTATACTAATAAAATAATATTTTAAAACTACTGATAAATAGAATTGCTATTAATTAAAATCATATACATTTTTTTACAATTTCCCGGAGGTTATCCTCTCTCACAGACTCGCATGCCCATTCTCTCTCACACATACACTGTCACATACATACACATTCATGCTCTTATACCCACCATAACCTCTCGCTCTCTCAGACGCTGACACACTCTCAGGCTCTAAGATGACTGGCAGCTGGTAGACATTTGGAGGAACCGTTACTAACACTCCTGCTCCTACACATTCTACTCTTCGCCTCATGACAGCTATTCCAGTATTGATTATTTCCTAGTAGATAAATTATTAAGCAATCAGGTTCGGAGAACTGACATTGAACCTATTACCTGGTCTTATCATGCACCTATAAGCCTAGATGTTATCTTGGGGGATAGGGATGGAGGGGACAGATACTGGAAATTGAATGAATCCTTATTACAAGATGCCAAATTTGTTCAGGCCCTAGAAAACCAGCTTCAAGAATATTTCTCTCTTAATGCTAACCCCATGGTATCCTCTAGTACTCTGTGGGACTGTTCAAAGGCGGTGGCTCGAGGAATCCTGATATCCAAGGCCACTGCATATAAGCGTCAGCGGCTTAAAGCTAGGTCAGACCTTTTAGGTCAAATAAGGTCAGTTATCCAAAGAACATATGAAAACTTTATCGAAGAACAGTTAACAAAAGCTTTTGGCTCTTAAATCCGAATTGCAACAACTAGATAATAAACAATTGCTGTAGGCATTGGACGTCACTAAACAATTATATTGTGAAGGAGGAGACAAGGCGGGGAAGCTACTAGCTAGACAATTAAGGGCTAAAATATCTCAAAATAATATCTCCAAAATTAAAGACTCAACAAGGAAGATCTTAACAGACTCCTCCGGGATTCGGGAAGCTTTTTCCTGTTTTTACATGTTGGAGGGATTGCAGAGCCAGGGGCAGCTACTTCCACATATGGTGGGACTGTCCCTAACTCACCTCTTTTTGGAAACAGTACTTCAATGGGTCAGTAAGATTTTGGGGGTTTCAATCGCCCCTTGTGCAGCAATGGCATATTACATGTTTTCCCTGAATCTATGGACACACCGCATAAGAAGTTATGCACTCAACTGTTCATAGCTGCTCGCAACCTCAAAGCACTCAGATGGAAATTGGACCAATTACCTTGGGTAGCAGAAGTTATTGAAAAATTGCACTCATCATCTAGCATCTCTCACGGCTGTTAAACATAATAAACCGGCTTCTTTCCAGAAAATTTGGCAGCCATTCACGGCCTTTATTACACGATCGTAATTCTTATTCTTCATGCACCAAGGACACGAATACCTCATACCACAGGAGTACGCTGACCCTTGTGGTCTCTGGACCCTGGAAGACACACCGTGTGACTCAATGAGCTTGCGGTTCTCATGGAATACATTTATGGAACACCTTTATGGAATGTTTTCATTAATCACATTTACAATGCTTTATGTGTTTCCTTTTGTAGAACTTTGTTTTGTACTGGAGGGAGGGGGAACATGGGGATACTTACTGACTTGTAATTCACAAGTAATGACTTTTATTGGCTGTACTATTTTGCATGTTAAAACTTTAATAAAAAATTTAAGTTAAAAATAAAAGGCTCACACCTTGTTACACTCCCCAACTAGATTGAAATACCAAAACACAGGCCTTTCAAAACTTGCATATTAAAAAGAATCAAACTGAACAGCACACCAAATCAGTCAGGGAATATTTAGATTGTTTTTCTAGATGTACACTAAGCTCTATATGAAATCTTAGCATGCTATTATACAGTATGGTACATAAGGATCTGGGGATTTTGCCTAGGTTTTAGAAAAGGAATATGTTAGTAATCATGGTTACCTGACAGCCTGATAAAAGATAATGAAGATATGCGAAGTCCCAAGATAGGATTTTAGAGAGAGTAGGAAAGTAGACTATTGTGGAACAAGCAAGTATCAGTGCTTAGAAAGATAGAAGGATAATGCATAAGTGTTGGCAAGTTAAATGTAAGACATTGATAAGACAGGCTAAGAGAGAATTTGAAAAGAAGTTGGCCATAGAGGCAAAAACTTACAGTAAAAACTTTTTAAAATATATCCGAAGCAGAAAGCCTGTGAGGGAGTCACTTGGACCGTTAGATGATCGAGAGGTTAAAGGGGCACTTAGAGAAGATAAGGCCATCACGGAAAGATTAAATGATTTCTTTGCTTCAGTGTTACTGAAGAGGATGTTGGGGGAGGTACCCGATCTGGAGAAGGTTTTCATGGGTAATGATTCAGATGGACTGAACCAAATCATGGTGAACCTAGAAGATGTGGTAGGCCTGACTGATGAACTGAAGAGTAGTAAATCACCTGGACCGGATGGTATACACTACAGAGTTCTGAAGGAACTCAAAAATGAAATTTCAGACCTATTAGTAAAAATTTGTAACCTATCATTAAAATTATCTATTGTACCTGAAGTCTAGAGGATAGCTAATGTAACCCCAATATTTAAAATGGGCTCCAGGGGCGATCCGGGAAACTACAGACTGGTTAGCCTGACTTCAGTGCCAGGAAAAATAGTGGAAAGTGTTCTAAACATCAAAATCACAGAACATATAGAAAGATATGGTTTAATGGAACAAAGTCAGCATGGTTTTACCCAAGGCAAGTCTTGCTTCACAAATCTGCTTCACGTTTTTGAAGGAGTTAATAAACATGTGGATAAAGGTGAACTGGTAGATGTAGTATACTTGGATTTTCAGAAAGCATTTGACAAAGTTCCTCATGAGAGGCTTCTAGGAAAAGTAAAAAGTCATGGGATAGGTGGCGATGTCCTTTCGTGGAATACAAACTGGCTAAAAGACATGAAAGAGAGAATAGGATTAAATGGGCAATTTTCTCAGAGGAAGGGAGTGGGCAGTGGAGTGCATCAGGGATTTGTATTGGGACCCTTACTTTTCAATATATTTATAAATGATCTGGAAAGAAATACGACGAGTGAGGTAATCAAATTTGCAGATGATACAAAATTGTTCAGAGTAGTTAAATCACAAGCAGATTGTGATAAATTGCAGGAAGACCTTGTAAGACTAGAAAATTGGCCATCGAAATGGCAGATGAAATTTAACGTGGATAAGTGCAAGGTGATGCATATAGGGAAAAATAACCCATGCTATAGTTACACAATGTTAGCTTCCATATTAGGTGCTACCACTCAAGAAAGATCTAGGAGTCATAGTGGATAACGCATTGAAATTGTCTGTCTTCCGACCCGTGGGCCGATTTTAAATTTTTTTTTTAAACGTTGGGGGCTCCGACTTAATATCGCTATGATATTAAGTTGGAGGGTGTACAGAAAAGCAGTTTTTTCTGCTTTTCTGTACACTCTTTTATTTAAAAACTTTTCTATACCGTCGCTAAGTTATATACCATCGCAACGGTTTACAAATAGGCACATAGACCAAGGTTAGTAAATCTAGTATATCGTACATTCTAATAGGTGCCAATAAAGTTCGGTTACAATTTCATAAATAAAATCATTGAGTAATGTTGGTCAAGTCCAGGTATATTATTGAGTTACTATCTCTTTGAGATATTACTTCTTAAATGTAGGATTGAGTAAATTCATTCTCATTTGCATTACTCTGTAATTTTATTCTCTACCCCTCCCCGGTGCCAGCAGGCGTTAATTTTTTTTATGTAAAATGTGTGGCTTCGCTGCACATTTTACTTTCTGTATCGCGCACGAATAACTAATAGGGCCATCAACATGCATTTGCATGTTGCGGGCACTATTAGTTGGGGGGGGGGGGGGGGTTTGGACGCACGTTTTACTGTATAAGGGGTTAAACTAGCGCGTCAAAATCGCGCGTCCAAACGCGGGCTAACAGTGCGCTCCACCGGAGCATATTGTACTGTATCGGCCCGATAGTAAGAGTTAAATTTTAACTCTTACTTGGCTTTATAGCATAAGTAGTTTCGGCAAAAGCTGAGCACTGAAACACTTGGTAATTGCCTAGGCATTCAAGGATACTTTAGCTTTTTGGACACCATTCTTTCCTGATACATGTGCTGATTTTTGGTTATTTGGGGATGTTTCACAATATGGCAATTAGCAGTGACCGAACATAGGAAAGTTCACCATCTTAGAGGACATACGTTATGATTTTTTCTTAGCAGTAGCTTGGGAAAACTTCAGGAAATAATTGTTCTGAGCATGCGCAAGTCAAGGACATAATATACAGATGCAAGGTGGGATGAGGGAACTGCAGACTACAGCTGAACAGAGAAATTCAGTGTCTGTGGTATTGTATATCTGCTTTGCTCATGTGTTCTTAAAATCACCTGTTTAATACATATACAGGAAAATATAGCTATTCATTATTTCACAAAGACACTGTTTTCTTTGTTTATGTAATACAGACTACAAAGCAAATATCCATTACCAAAGAACCCACGATTACAAATGGTACCAGGAGTGGGTTTTTTTGGTCAGGGCCTGGTTATTAAGATTGCAAGGTAGAACTAGCAGAACTGGGGTGGGGTGGTGGGGGGACCAGACTCTCTTTTGGAAACTGGAACTGCATGTGGGGAAAAACCTATGGGATCCTAATGATACGATAGACAAATTCTTTTGAAAATGTAGAGATTTCCTCTTTCAAACCCACATCTGTCCTTAGCAATAAATCACAACGGTGTTTTGCCTTTTTTGGTTGCTGTTAGCATGAAAGTGTGGTCTGAACGTCTCAGTACTTTTGGCACATAAACTGAAGCATGAAACACAAGAAAGGTTATCTGCTACTCAGTTGGCAAAAAATAAGACTGCAGGATGAGGAGTGTGAGGCTGATGTGCTTCTGAAGCTAAAAAACTTACTAGTGCCCAGAAAAAGGCTTTACATTATAAAGTTATCCATTTAAATGCCCAGAATGAGACTTTTAAAGTCTGAAATTTCCCATTTCTGTGCCAAAGGTCTGGCTTTAGTTTGAAATTTCCCATTTAACCGAGCAGTTGCCTGACAAAGATAATGAGATGGCAATCCTAAGGGACCATTGTACACCTAAATTCTCCTCTGATGTTGCAGATACCATTGGGGAGAGTAGAGGACATTATCCCGCAACGTGTGAATTGGGTTGTCATCACTGTAAACTGTAGCCCTGCATTTATTCAGGAGATTTCATCAGCCTTTAAAAAAAACCCAAAACAAAACAAAAAAAAACTCAGTGAACTTTCATGGTATTTGCTTTTGATGTAAGGCTAAAGATCATAAAGCCAGGAACTGTTACAGTACAGGAACCCAGATTTCTCATTCAATACCTAAATACCTCTCACAGCAGATATGGGGATTATGAGCTAATTCCAAAAATCCACAACGGGAGCAACACTGCACACAAACAAATAATCCAAGGAAATGTGCAGGATAAATTAAATGTCCACACAAAACTCAATGGTCATTTATATTTACTTAATACAGCAACTCCACAGTGTTTTCATAAACAATCTTGAGTACGAGCGGGTCCCTCGACACGGACCCATGTTTCGCCACGGGCTGTGTCGGGAGGGACGAAGGAGAACTTTTATCAATTCTGTGATGTTTTCAACATGAAGGATAACCGGGAGTGCATCAGAGCATTCTGATTACCTTGAAGTGCCAGTGAAAATAAAGGTCACGCAAAAATAAATAAAGAAAAATCCTGAAGGCATCGCTTGCCGAAACACGGTCCATGTTGGATTGCTTAAAATAGTTTGAAGCAGGGTTTTAATGCAAATTAAGCTAAGTACTTCATGTTTCTTTTTTGAAAACTGTAATTGAAGTTTCTTCTTAGCTACAGGAATTATCCTTATAAGTGAATATGAAAGTTTAATTAAAATAAAATCTTTTTTGTAAGATAATGGATGCTTGATGGTACATGGTTTAAACTTGTGGTGCATGAAATACTGACACTGCCAGAGGCCCATTGTGAATGGGAAACAGTGGATTACGCCTTTTGCAGCAGGCTTTGATCTCTTCTGCTTTTTATACATATACATAAGTAGTTATTTTTCATTCTTGGATATATATTTTTTGTAGTCCTTCTTTCTGTTTTTTGTTAATTTAGGGAGGTGCTGCTCGTTTTTGTGTTTGATTACTATTGAAAACTTGCATTAATCAATTTTGTAGGTTAACAGTAAGAGATGAGAAGCTTCTTCTTACCTTTCTGCTTCTTGCTTGGAAAATTAGTAAGGTTTTTTTCTTTTTATCTGTGTAAATTAATTGAAGTAGGCGGATTCCACTTCGTTTACAGGTGTAGATGTATCCAGTTAGCTCAATTGTTTATAGCTGTTCATGTCTTGTGATGTAATTTAATTTTAAAGACTGAATTAACTTCTTTGTATGTAATTTTTTTTTTAATTTTTACAGATTAACAAAGATGAACCCTGCTTTTCCAAACAGGGTGCAACACCTGGAGATTTATTTTTCCCCCAGTGTTCCTTTTGCTTCTTGAATAGATTTTTTTAATTCTGAATTTTTGTTTAATTTTGGATCCAAATATTTTCTTTTCCCAAGGCCTGTTTTGAACTCAAATGATTGCTGTTTACTGTCATCATCTATACACAATGTAATGACGATCTGATGAAAAAGGTGCACTGCACTAATTTTGTGCAGTCACTTTAGTGAAATAAATGTGCTGTGTCAGTTTTTGAATTAGTGACTGAATGGATGTGGGCACCTAGGTTGCTTGTCTTTGAATGTCGTATGTTAAATAGGGGGATGGGAAACAATATTATGTAGATATTTATAGTATACATAGGGATTATTAGATTCAAGAAGTTATTGACATTTATCAGTTTCTTCATTACTTAATTTGAAATTTGTTCATCTTATGTCAGGTATTAATCCATAATCACAAACATCTGACTTACTGATGGGAGTGCAGAATCTATGCTTGAATGACAAGCTTCATGAATGCAGTGGTGATTCCTTGTAAAGAGGACTGTACATATTTGTCAGTGATAACAGGCAATATTATACTATTGGCAACAAAATTGTATCTTTAACCTTTCAATTTATGGACTGAAGTGCTCACAATTTATACGAAAGCTTTATTTTCATGTTTTCTTGTTCCATTTGGGGGGGGGGGGGGGGGGGGGAGGGAGAGGTGTTTAGATAGATATTGCTTCATAAAACAAAAACTTTGAAGTGTAATAACTGATTATGATGACATTTTTATAACACTTAGCCAATACCTACTTACATACTTACTTGTAGATGCCACTATTTTGATTCTCTTATAGATGAAACAGTTGAATTGGTGCAGTTTTACTGGCCTTAGCTGCTATTCTCAGTGGTCATGGTTCAGCAGAATATGCTAACTACATGTCCATTCCATATTCAGATAGTTTTTCTTTTAAGAAAGAACTAGAATAGATGTTTGAATCTGGGGTTTGTTTTTGTTTTTCACTGTTTGCACCACCAATAGGTGGGGTAGACAGGACTTACACCTGAGTTTAACTGTTCCAGATACCTAAAAAAAATGATTTGCAAGCTGTACCCTGTCAGTGGGAGATGCTGATGAGCAAGGACCTGAAACCATACCTTCATCGCAGGGTGGAGACACCCCTAAACTGCACATGTGGCGCTTTTGTTATGCAGGCTATGCTGAATGCAGTAAGTCTGACAATGGACACAGTGAAAGGTGGCCTATATACATTCTGCAGGTGTCCCCCGAAGTCAGAATAGGCTAACCATGTACAACTGCCTGAGTGAAGATTGCATCAGATGACAGAAGATACTGAGACCAATCACTCCAGATGCTCCTGGCAGAATGGAGGTATGCTTTGCTAAGATTTTAAATTGGCCTGACTTCTGGGTCAAGTAAAGTATAGGTGCACTTGTGCTGCAGTTTTGGTGTTCTTGTTGAAGGTCATCTGACCAAGTGTACAGAGACTAATACACTTCCCTCTTTAGTGAAGATATTTTGTATGTTGCAGACAGAGTTAACAGATATAGAACTGCTTGGGAGATGGCTGGAGAGAGCGAGATTACAAAGAAACTGATAATGTTACAATTTGGACATTGTGTAATGCTGCTCATTTTCTTTTTTGGTATTTTTTATGAGAAAAAAATAGTCATATAGTTATAATTATTGTATGCAGTCTTAAGAAAAAGTTCTTGCTTCGTTCTTCATGGCCCTCACTTTTCCCTCAGTATTATAGGGAATGTGGTATATTTTTCTTAAAATAAGTTTCCACCCAGCCCTCCCTTCTTCTAACATGGAGTTTGCAAAGCAGTACTAAGCACAAACTGGAAACACGACAATTAAAAGGATAAGACTGCTACTTGCTTGGGGTCCACTAGCATAGTAAGAGTTCAACTTTAAATCTTACTTGGCATTATAGTACAAGTGGTTTTGACAAAAGCTGAGTGATTAGTTACTATTTACCACACCTTATCCCCAAATTCTAGCTTGTACATGGAACATCCTCAGAGCTCACAAGGTGGTAGCCAGGTGAGCCTCCTGGCTCCTATAGATACTGCCAAGTTCTGGCCACAGAGCTAAAGGCCTCATATACAAAGAAAAATGAGGTTCTTCCCCTGTACACCTCTGCATCCTCCACAGCCCGCTAAAACTCCCCAACTAATGTCTTCACATATGCAAGAGGCTTTAGCTTCAGCATACACATGTAAATATTGCACCATATCCCATCACTAAGAATGCAGTCCTAGAAGACCTTCTTCCCAAAGGCATCCAAAGCTTTTGAATCCTTTCCAGGTGGCTTGTGGAATGCTCTCATGAGTGTTTCAACGCAGACTCTACCACATGGTAAAGCAGCTGGACAACTCCAAACCCTGAAAGAGTGCAGGCCGCATAAGACAATTTTTCACACTAACAGAAAGAATAGGAGCCTACCACACTCTTATTTGTAGTTCTTTCAGGCCATACACTACAATACAGATAGCACAGGGGACTACAGAAACTGCAACAAGCCAAAAATATCAGTTTTTGGGTTCTGCTCCTCTCACAAGATAATAGATGTCTTTGCGAAATTGTATAGAAAGCAAAAATCTTCAGGAAATGTTTGTTGTGGCAAGGGATCCTTATTGAGTCCTCCTCACATGACCACAGTGGAATACTCAGCCAGGACGCCAAAGATGAAAGACAGAAGGGTTGACTTCTGATGATCTGAAGATGGGAGGACCAGTAGGACGCCAAATGAGCTGATCACATACCTCACTCCGCTGGCTCAGAGGCAGCGAATCGACCAAGTCAGAAAATGACCTTGCTCCCACTGCCAACAATCCTTGAGGAGGTATGAACATTCTTAAGTCTTCTCTGGGGCCCTGATGTGCAAGAGCTGTAAGTGCTGTATTACAATGGTTTATTTCATTTTTGTCTGATCGCATTCAACAAGTCAATATAAACAATCATTCTTCTGAACCATACTCTATTGCATCGGGTGTTCCACAAGGTTCTTCTCTATCCCCTATTCTCTTCAATATCTATCTACTACCTCTTTGCCGCATCTTAGCCTCACTAAACATACAATTCAAAATCTACGCCGATGACATACAGTTTATGGTACCATACAACACCTCTTGGACTCACACATTATCCTTAGTATCTTTATACCTCACGACTATTGACACATGGCTCTCTCACAAAAGACTAAAACTAAATCCAAAAAAAACAGAAATAGTCCACCTCTCATCAATTACAGATTCATCCATAGGTCCCCCCCCTCAATTAGTATTTAACGGTATCACTATCCCCATCTCCAAATCTGCAAAAAAAATTTAGGTATAACCATTAATTCAGATCTTTCATTAAAACAACACATATCCATAATTACCAGAAATTCATTTTATAAGCTTCAACTCTTGAAACGGCTTCGTCCTCTACTTTTCTTTCACGATTTTCGGACTATACTTCAATCACTCATCTTTTCTGGGCTTGACTACTGTAATTCTCTTTATATAGGTCTCCCAGATAACACACTTCACTCACTTCAACTGATCCAAAACGCAGCAGCACGTATCTTAACAAACTCTTCCATAAAAAATCACATCACTCCGATACTTCAATCATTACATTGGTTACCAATTAAATACAGAATACAATTCAAGATCCTGTCCATTATACACTCTCTCATCTACACTCCTAATTCAATTACCTTATGTTCCATTCTCCGGATTTACAAACCCACCAGACATCTAAGATCACTGGACAAAAACCTCTTAGACATCCCATCACCACGACAGGCCCGTCTTGACATCACCAGAAAAGGATCATTCTCTGTCATTGGACCAATCTTATGGAACGCATTACCAGACTCTTTAAGATCCATATCCAACTCCAAACACTTCAAAAAATCCCCAAAAACACATTTATTTCAATCTGCTTTCCATATATCACACACTAAATAACATAACTACTTCTCCATCACACAGGGCACAACATTATTATATATTGATTTATTTTTTATGTAAACTATTCATTGTTTTAGATTTTTATTTTTATTATATATTTTTGTAATTTTGAGCTTTTATAATTTGATAATCTTTATGTTCTTTTAAATTTAAATCTTTATTTACATTTGTTTTTTATTTAGTTATGTAAACCGTTTTGATTAAACACTGTTTGTAAAGATGGTATACAAACACTTTTAAATAAATAAAGAGCCTTCCATCCTAGGGAAATTTAAAGCTTGTATCTGGTCTCCTCAGCTTAAATGATGCAAATAAATTAATTGGTTCTGATAGCTAAGCCACTACTGGCTGAGGAATTCTTTATGCTTGAAGGGGAAGAGAAATCTGTTTCCTACACCCATACTGGCTCATCCTCACTATGCACTGTAGTAAGGCATTGCCAAATATGAGCTTGGAGAAAAAGACTGCAACCTCAGATGTACTCAATGCAAATATGTACTGCTGAATGGAGCCAGGCCTCACTATCAACGCTGGCACAAATATCTTCTGTACCCAGGTTTTACATTCTAAGAAGGCTGGATGCTTGCTCCCTTGCATTCCACTTCAAAAGCCCAAGGCATGCTGATACTCCATGCGGAGGGGACAGACTGCATCCTGGAACGAGACAGCATTCTCTGTGTCAATGATAGAGATTTGCATTCATTGCTCCAGTCGTTTCGGCGGTACGCACATATCTGATTAATGAACAGTAGGCGTGACAAAACGGATGGTGTGTGCATATGTACATGTCAACTACATGAGTACACAAATCATTTTGGTGTCTAGTATCCATTCAGATACAAGCGTACTGCTGAAATGAATAAAACGAATGCACATGCCTAGTCAATAAAACAGATGGAGACCAAAATGCCCAGCTATAAAAGTTTCCTGATGCTATGGGAATTTTGCATGTCAGAAGGATGAGCCAAGTATCAAAGGGACTACCTCTTTTCAACACTGAGGACAGGTTCATTTTAGATGAAATCTGCACAGAAAGCACTGGCTTCTTAGTTGCCAAGCAGAAGAGATGGGCCTAGAGGGACTACTCTGTGCATCACTCAATCAACAAATGGATCCAGGAGCCAGCTTGACAATGGGAGATACCCAGCATACTTGGGGGAAGTACAAGAAGAGTCCTGGTATGACCTTTTTAGGACGCCGTAGTCCAAAGCGGTCTACCTTTGAGCAATGACTTCAGAATCTTACCTGATGGTACCTTCTCCAGAACTTTCATCTTCCACACATGGTACTGTTACATACAACCAAACCAAAGCCCAACCACCAATGTACTCTGAGGACTAAATACTCACAAAATATCCAAAAAGTCTCTCCGGAGATAATTTTTTGGTATATATATTTTCACCACTCCAAATCACTTTTTTAAAATATATATCTTATTTCTA
This sequence comes from Rhinatrema bivittatum, assembly GCF_901001135.1. NCBI lineage: Eukaryota > Metazoa > Chordata > Amphibia > Gymnophiona > Rhinatrematidae > Rhinatrema > Rhinatrema bivittatum. Next base: position 228,348,489 of record NC_042621.1, read on the forward strand.
TTTTAATCTTTTTTGTAAGACTTTCAAGTAGTCAGAATGTTCAGGTTACATCCTGTTTAAACTCTTAAGTCCAATTTTATTGATAATTTCATATTTTTATATTTTCTTAAATGTGTTAAAAAACCAACTTTGGAACCACACACTTCTTGCAAGAAAACTCAATCTTGAAAGTCCTTCACTTCATACTTTCAACCGCCTTGTAGATTCAATGTGACTTCTGGTTTTTTTCAGGATTTATTTTATTTATTTAACATCTTTTCTATACAGACATTAAAATACACATCATATCGGTTTACATTGTAACGAAAGGTTGAAATTTAATTGGACCAGATGCCATTTTTTAAAGGGAAGCTAAACGTTGACGAGATACCGCAAAAAAAGCTTGTTTTGAAAGAAAAAAAAAGTTACATAGTTTTGAGCAGTCTTTTGTCCTACAAGAATTTCTGAAAGAACGGACCCCTGATGCAGATAATCGAAACGTGGATCCATGTCGGGGTATTAAGGCGCATATTCAGATAAGTGACATTCTTTGGATTTTGTATTCAAGTTTGCGGTTGTTGGAATAGACTGTTTTGTTGAAAAAGACTGCTACATGAAGGACTTTCAGGACTGAGTTTTCTTGCAAGAAGTGTGTGGTTCCAAAGTTGTTGGTTTTTGTTTTTTTTTAACACATTAAGAAAATATAAAAATATGAAATTATCAATAAAATTGGACTTAAGAGTTTAAACAGGATGCAACCTGAACATTCTGACTACTTGAAAGTCTTACAAAATGAGATTAAAATAGAAATAAGATATATATTTTAAAAAAGTGGTTTGGAGGGGTGAAAAAAACCCAGACAAAAAATTGCCTGAGAGACTTTTTGGCTATTTTGTGACTGTTACATGCTAGCCACAACTGGAATAGTTGGAAGCACCAGGATTTAGGCCCAGGCAGCGATACAGTGTCCATGACTGCCATATCTGCAGGCCTTAAACCCAGTGACAGAGGGATTCTCAGCCAAGGAAGGGTCAAAAAGAAGGAATCTCAAGCTTGCAAATCAGAGGTAAAAAATACTCAAGAGACTAGGAAACATGTCTGTGCTGTTGCTCAAAACACTGAGCTTGGGTCTGTGTAGATACCATTGGATGATGTCACCCACAAGTTACAGTTGATTTAATATTGCCTGTTAATGGAGAATAAACAAGGAAAGCATACAGAAATATGGCATCAGGTAACATTTTCAACAGATTTATAGGTGTGTGACTGAGGGCAATGTATACATATGGTTTGGGGGTGAGGAGCATGTGGTGCATGTTTAGGTGGTTTATGGAATTGTGTAGATGGAAGGGGTTTGTGAAAAAGTTGTTTATCTGAGGATTATGGGGTGTATATGTAGGTAGCAGATACTGTTGGGAGTGCTATGCAAGTAACCTGAATGTGTGCAGAGCAGTTGTGTGTTGGAAGATGGAAGTATGTATTTGGATAGGTTTGCATGTGGGAGGTATGTGAAAGGGGAGCTGAGGGGTATAGCTTTTTTGGGAGTAGGGCTGTGTATATACGTGGAGGGCATAGCTGGGGCAAGTGTGAGTGGGGAGAACAGAAAGGCTGCATTATTGACTGAGGGGATGTGTCTGGGGTTGCTCCAAGCAAGAATGACAGTACGGTGGAGAGGGGTGAGTAAAATGTGATGTGCATACAATTTGGAAAAAATTAGTGACATCTTTTGCCAGTTCAGTTATCTTCGCTGTGGTATAAAGTGCCAATAGGGCAAGGGAGTACTTCCAAGAATTCCGCCCCCCCCCCCCCCCCCCCATAGAAAACAATGAGGATTTCTATTGGAGGTTCAGTTTGCTGAAAATATGAGCCCTGAGAGTACTGACAGCAGAAGTTGCATTTACTGGCAGATAAGCAACCTTTTGAGTATTGGTTTGCTAAGGTACATGTGTTAAAAACATTTTCAATGGAAACAGTTAAAGTCTGTTAATGTAGCTTACTGTGAATTCTCACACAAACTAATAAAACAGAGGTCCCTTTAAGACTTCCAAAAATCTTGCCACGCTTGGCCTATTCTACTCTTATGGCGCCTAAATCTGCAGGGGGATATAGGCTCCCAAATTTCTCTTTCTACGCTATAGCGGCCAATATGAGATTTTTGGGGGATTGGCTATGTAGTACTTCTGAATATACAGACTTTGAGTTAATAAAAGCACTGTGTTCTCCTGTGGACCCGGTCGCTTTGCTGCATGCCTCAACCCCAAGTTTCCAGCAACTACCGGTCGTCTTTAGCCTGGTAAAAACGGTTAGAGCGGTATGGAAAATTCTTCGCAATAGATTGGCCTTATCACCAGTTGTTTCCCCTCAGTTACCTCTGTGGATAGTCTCGGTGGAGTCTATGAATGTGCTACCCCGACATCATAATTTTGAGATACCATCAAATTGGCCTCTGGGCGCTCTTTTAGCCCCGGATACAGGATGGATTTACTCGTTTGTTCAATGTCAGGCTATGTTGGGATTTGGCACTCATCATTTTCTTCTATATGGATATCTAAGAGCTGTGGTGGCTAAACGTTTAGCGGGGGTTGAAGGGAGATTAGATAATGTCAATTATTCTGCATTGATTACATGTTTTCAAAATCGTAAAGGTTCATTATCTTGCATGTATTCTTTTGTTAATATGATCCAACCATATACTATTTACGACTCTCTGCTCTCTGCCTGGTCTACTGATTGCCAAGAGGATCTAGAGTTACATATGCTTAAAAACTCATAAGTGTCTATCAATCTTATAACCAACAATGTGGAACTCCGAGAAATGCAACAGAGGAGTTTCCATCGGATTGTGTACTCGCCGGCAAGAGCGTTTCAGATGGGACTGGTAAATTCAGCGGCATGTATTCGGTGCAAGGAACCTTCCGCCACCCTTATACATTGCTTATGGGCTTGCCCGCATAGCCAATACTTTTGGGACGCAATAAAGAGATTTCTCTCCGGAGTGTTCAAAACCAAAGTCCAGTGGTCCTGCTCCTTTTGCATTCTTAACAATGATGTGGGTGACCAAAGTCTCAACATAGAGAACTCTGCATTTGTAGCGAAGGCTTGCCTGATTGCCAAAAAGTGCCTATTATTGAAATGGCTGGAGGCTGCAGCGCCATCGTGGGATTTATGGTCCGCTAAAATGACTGATTTATATCAAATGGAATACGGCTCAATGTACAAACGTTTTATACCCAGGAAAAAACGATTGTTTAGGGAAATATGGACCAGTTATTACGAGACTCTATCCCCAACTGTTCAACAGGTAGCGCCATTGACAACCACGTGACACGGTGGAATGTGGGTATACCACTCATCAAAAGTGGGGAGCCCCAATAAGAGACGGAATTGTTTTTCCCATGGACCTCTTTTAGGTCATACTGTTTCTTTTCCATAGTAGATTGTGGAGTGGTGTTATTCAGCTAATGATTTTAATGAGAACAGAAAAGTTTAGCTTGTACTATTGCAAATTGAATCTCTACTGGGGGGGTAATGGGAGGTGAGGGGGGAGGCGGGGGGAGGGTAGCGGGGATTCTGGAAAAATATTACTGGAGAGCTGTTAGTGATGGTTATATTGTTAAAGTGTTTTGTTGACATTGTTCTGAGTCCTCCAATAAAAATATATTGAAAAAAAAAAAAGAATGAGCAGTACCAGGACTCTCTAAAATGTGAAGGGATTGGGCTTTAAGGAAGAAAATGTGTATTTGTGATGATAATCCACATAGGTAGTTAGAAAACATCTTCCATGCTGAGATGACATGGGAAAAAAGAATGCTGGGACGATTTCCTGTCGCTGAGTAGCCTCCCTTGCCCCCTCTTCCTTTCTGATGCCAGTTGAACGCAGCAGCCTGTGGTGAAACCTCCCTTGCCCCTTCCTTTTCGCACACTTTTTTTTTTTGAGGTTCAAAATGCAGGCACTCATGTTATGACCGAAAAAAATGTGTTAAAAAAAACCCAATGTTGAGACCCCACAAAAACCAGGACATGCCCTGGTGGTGGGAAAATAATTCAGATCATGTTCTTGCTCATATTTTTATATTGTGTGTAGTCCCTTTTCCAAACAAAAATAAAATGGACAGCAATGTTGACTTTTTGTTGACTTATTAATAAAGATTAGACAATGCATGCAGTCAGCTGGAAAAGAGACAGTCTCTGTGCATTTCTTTCCAAAATAAATCTTACGTGTTAAGCAATAAATGTGAATCTAATTCTCAGATTTTGTTACAAAATATTTTAATTTGATTCTCGGAATATGCCTTGATGCCTTAAAGCAAGGCTTTGATAGTATGGGAGGATCAGATTTTTCCTACAGTACATTTTCTTCATGACAAATTTTCTTTAGCTACTTTAACAGACTCATTGTAAAAGAAAAATGGTGACATTCAATAAACTGTTACTTGATTGTAGTAAAACATTTGCTTTCTGTGTGTCCAGCTACAGTACTTCAGTTTAATTTTATTTGCCTTCCTACACAAGTAAATAAAAAAGGCAGAAGATTCATACTACATGTTTTAATATTTTCTAAAGCCCATAGTCTATTGCACATTTTATAGTCCTAGTACTGCCCATTCTTTAAAATGTTTGTGCATCTGATAGCTCTGTATTTTTGTACAAAGGGACTATTTCTGTATCTGCCTTCTAAAATCATCTGTGAACAGAGGGATTAATGGGCTGAAATTCTACATTGCACACTGTAGGCTGCCTACTAAAGAGAGATATAAGGTAAGTGAGGAAAAACCCCCTCTAAACAGACATTCATCCTTGACTACACAGCTGCTGCCAGCTGCATGGTTAAAAAAAAAAAAAAGAAAAAAGTTGTTTACTATGCGATGTAGAGAAAAAAAAAAGCCTTAAATATTGATCTTTAGACCGTAAAAAATGTGTTTGTTTCCCTTAAATGAAAAAAGCACTAGCCCTCCTGTTCTTGTTTCTACTGCAAAAAGAGCAAGCTGTGATGTCATTTCCTATGAAATTAGAAATGGCTGCCTCTCTCTGCATGCTCCATGTTGATGCCATCTCTGAAAACAAATATAGTCATTTATTGCGCATGCTCATTAATGGTATTTCCTGTGAGCTCATTAAAATTGGCTTCCTCCCTGTTCCAAGAAGAAGCCTGGATCCCTTTCCTAACCGACCTGCATGGCTTCTCCATCTTCCATGCCCGATTCTGCTGGAATTTTAGGCAACAGCCCATAGTTATAGCAATTAGTGTCATTATCAGGGCCTAGGCATTTGAATCAGATGTCATGGCCATTGGTTATTGATATCTTACAGTCAGATGCAGTCTTTGAAGCCACTTGGTATGGCCTTCTTGGAACCAGACATCTTTCTTCTTACTTTTTGGTAGCACTGAAAGAAGAAAGGCTGCCAAGGCAAAAACAGAATGTAAAATTGCTAAAAGCAGAAGAAAGAAAATATTCTAATAGGGTCTGTAGGAAGCTTGGACTGAAAAAAAAAAATGACTGAGGGCTTGCAATGCAGCATGTGCATGAGAACTCCCCTGCATGCTCAGTTATATTAAAAACAAAACAAAACAAAAAAAAAAAAAAGAAACCATAAAACCCCCCACAATTTACTGACAGAGAGACTGGCCCATTTGGCAGCAGCGGATAACGTATTATGGCTAATTCAGCTCTGAGTGTTAATGAAAGTTTATACTTAACTGATAATTTCCTTTCCTCAAATCCAGCCAGACCAGATGTATGGGGTTATGCTCAATGATCAGCAGATGGAGACAAACAGGTTTGCTGACATCACCCCTTATAGACTCCTGTGCTGACCTCACAGTCTGTCAGTATATACTGTAACAAGCCAAAGTAATACCAACTCACCATGCCTCCCAAACAAGTAGACTTCCAGGAGGGTTTAGACATAAGAACTGTGTAACAGATTCCATAACAGAATGACAAGGAACTTTCCAGAGAACTATGTACTTGTTCAAAAAGACTTCCTGATATATTAAACAGCAGAAAAAAAAATGGAGGGAGGGAGGGGGGGCAGCAGGCCAGGTGAAGGCCCTGAAGCAGAACTCTGCCACATACAAAAACACCTGATGTAGGCATTTAAAAAATTCTGATACTTAAGCCCAGGAAAAGAACCATTTCAGGCAAAAAGGCAGCTGGCCCTTTAAAGACTACTGTAAACACAGCCCCAAAGGAATTCCCAGCAGCTGATGGGCCCAGATCAGTCTCGGTCTGCATCTCCAAAATGGATGCATTCTAGTCCTGGCAGTAAGCATGCTGGCAGAAACAAGCTAAACCAACTACCCCGGGAGAGCAGCTTGCTTCTTTTGCCCTGCCTCCTCCTCCCGGCAAATGCAGCATGGTGATCCTCCCCCTGGCAATTGTGTTCAGAAAAGGTGCTTACGTGTGTAATAGGTGTTTCTCCATGGATAGTAGAACCATCAGCCACACAGTCTGGGTAATGTCATTCCACGACATCAAGTCAGGCTTCTTCTCACAGCTAAGAAAGTTTAATTTTCACTTTCTGAGCATGCACAGATCTTTCTGTACTTACATTTATTTATTTATTTAGGATTCTTCTATACCGATATTCTTGTAACAAGTTACAAATCATTTCGGTTTACATTAAACATAGCAATTTGCGCAACAAGGCATTACATCAAACAAGGAAGCTTAAAAACTTGGATCCAGTCACACTGCTGAAGGTGTGAAAATAAATAGGGAAAACAACTTTTTCCGGCTAGCCGGCTCTTAACTAAAGGTAACTGGCCCGGTGTCTGGGTGGGACACCATGCCCCATGCATACTTTAACATTTGTTGGAAATATAGGCTGAGTTTAGCCTCAAAGTCAGCGGTGTTTGATTCTGGTGAGGAAAACTCCCAGATTCTGGTGAGGAAAACTCCCAGATTCATTGGTGAAGAGGAGACTCTACTGTTCTACTGAGTCAGGGAATGCTTGGATGAACAACCAGGTTTTGATCCCCACACATTCTCTCCTCAGACTGTTCCATAGTTGAGAACAACTTCCGAGGGAGAAGGGGGCGACTGTATGGTTGACTGTTCTGATGTCCACAGAGAAAACCTGTTATAAGTAAGCAACTTTGCTTTCTCCATGGCCAAGCATCATAATTCATTCACACAGTATAAGGATCCCTAGCTTAGGGTTGCATCTTGTTTTTTGCAACACGTTTCAGTTGGCAGAAGTTATAACATTTTACATGAATATGCTTCTTAATATAGGACTGGCTGAATACACTGTCTGTATGCTTTCCTTGGTCCGGACAGTAATGTGTGAAGATGTGGATAGTTGTCCACTTCACTGCTTTAGAAATATTTTGTATTGATGCAGAGTTAAGGTTTACTAGTGTAGCTGCAAACTTTTCATATGTGGTGAGCCTTTATTGGTTGCTCAATACTGGGGCCTATCGATGGTTAACTTGAGATATACATTGACACAACCACATAATAAAGTCTGTTTTCCTACAGACCCACTTTTCTTATTTATATCATATGAAAAGATGAGATTATTTATTTATTTAACACTTTTTTATACCGACCTTCATAGTATTAACCATATCGGATCGGTTTACATAAAACAAGGGTATAACTGAAGCAATAAACAAGAGAAGTGCATAAGGTAAAGTTACATTTAACATGGAGTAAAAACTTGGGAAGCTTAAAAGCTGGAAGAGAAGAAAAGGCAGAAGGTAATTAAAAGATGCATAATACAAAAAGTAATTTGGGTTAGAGCATAAGATGCTTTAACCAGTGAGTGCCAGAGTTCTTCGTTAGAACGGTTGGAGGACCTCAATCTTCTACGTCCAAGTGAGGAAAAAAGATGACTAAGGATTGTCTGGGGGATCATCGAAGGCTTGGTGGAATAGCCACGTCTTAAGTTTTTTTCTGAATGTAATGAGACATTTATTATGTACTTCTATTTCACTTAGTTTCAGCCAAATAAATTAGAAGGGCTCTCCTGCAACAGAGCATATGTAATGTTTGCTCAGTTAGTGTAGAATGCAGTCTTGGAAAACATGTCAAAAAGGATATGGTTTGGTTAAGATGAAATTGTGATACTCTCTTTGGCATAAACTTTGGAAGAGTTCATAGTACTATTATTTTTTTTTTAATATCTGGGTATACATAAGAGCTTGCAGTTCATTACTCTACCTGTTGAAGTTATAGCTATTAAAAATGTTTTCTATGTGACAAAATTTCATGTCAATTATAGCCACAGGCTCGAAGGGTTTTGCCATTAAATTGCTGTAATACTATATTTAGGTCCTACTGAGGTGGTGGCGAACATTTTGGGATTTTAAGTTGTAAAGGCCTCTCATGAACTTCAAAGATTGACACAGAGGCTGTCCTTTTTCATAATGGTGATATACAGCGATGGAATTAAATGCAATCTTATGGAATCAAGATTTCAATCCATGCCGTTAATGTTAGTTTCTTGAGACTAGGATGAAAGATTGTTTTTTTGTACCGAGGAAGTTCTGGAATAAAAAAATCAGTAATTTGATTTGTGGTGTTTCGGCCAGTCTGTGTAACCATAGGAACCAACTTTGTCGTCGCTAACATGGTGCTATTAGAATCATGGCTTGTCTTTTTTTTAATTTAAAACTTTTGAGTGCAACATCAAGTTTTACAATGAGGCATAGGAACAAAAGAAAATTATAAACATAGTGAGCATGAGTCCCACAGGAACATTGCAAATGTGAGCAACATGATAACATAATACTGTACTATGTGGGAGACCACCTAAAACTTGCAAGCCTGGTCCAACATCAACATATACACTCATATTTTATGAATTATCCCCTGAAATCAAATCCCTCATTCCCCACCCAGCCCCCTCCCCCCCTTCCCTGCTTCTGGACTTGCATTTGGGTGGTATGGAAAACTCTTTTCCCCTTTGTAATGTATTGTTTTGTGATTCGCTTGTCTCTCGATATGGCTATTTTTGTCTTTTCTGACTTTTAGGATTTTGCCTGCAATCAGTGGAGTAGATTGAAAAACATGTTACGTCTGTTCCATGGAATAAGAATGCATCTCTTATTTCATTCCAGGATGGTCTTCTTGAGCAGAACTGTGGTAGTTTGTGAATGCATAGAAATGCAAGAAGGTCCACTATGGGTAGTCTAAACTATGAAACTCTTCCAGTATTTGACTGTTGAGGTTGTAGTTGATGACTTAGCCTGTCTGCAAACAGATTATCTTTTCCTGGAAAGTAGATTACCCATTTGTATTCTTCCTGCTAATCACCTGATCCACATGGCAAGAGCTTCTTTCCAAAGTTGGTAGGAATTTGTCCCTCCCTATTGCTTTATGCAGAGCTTTGCAACCTGACTGTCCCATTTGAATTTGTAATAACTTGTTTTTGAGTAATCTTTCAAATGCTCACAGAGCACTGAAAATAGCTTTCAATTCTAGTATACTGAAGTGTGGATTCTAGCCCTGTCCAATTGCCTTGTGTACAGATTTTGTCTACATGAGCTTCCCATCCCTGGAGTGACATCTGTTTTGGTTTCTTGTATATTTGGAAGGCGAATTTTCCATCCGCATGGGTTTTCTTTTCTTGTCCACCATTTTAGTGAGAAGATAAGATTTCCAGTGATAGGAATCTTGTTCGCCAGGAGCCAATGTGTCTATTCCAATATGTTTTAAGGTGCTAGTTCGGCAGGGGCCAATGTTTCTATTCCAATATGTTTTAAGGTGCTATTGTGTTTATCTCATCTTTAGGTTTGCGAGGGGAATGATGTGCACTGTTGAGGGCATGTGTCAGCAATTTCATAAGTCTGCATGCTGTTATACATTTTTTGTGAAAACTTTACTAAATTCTGTAATTTCAGAGCCCTCAACTTCATGAGATACATCTTTTCTTTTCTCATGTCTAGGCATGCCCTTATGAAATCCAACTTGTTTCCGGACTAGACGATTTCTTGAAATTTTACACATCCCAGGTATTGCATCATTTGTATTAATGTTTGTGTAATAATTTTTGTAATTCATGCTTGATATTAGCAAGTTGTTTAAGTATGGAAATACTAGCAAATTTTGCTTTCTCAGGTGAGCTGCTAGCCATTTCATGAATTCCCTGGGTGCTGCTGCTATTCTAAATGGCAGATCTTTGAATTGTTAGTGATGTTCTTCCAGCACAAATCTTAGATACTGTGTGTCTCTTGTTGATTAGGATATAGGCATAAGTATCCTTTAGATACAACAAAGTGAGCCAATCTCCCTTTTGTAATAGTGGAAAAATTGTACCTAATTAGTTGATTTAAATTTTTTCATTTGAAATGTATGTTTAGCTCTCTGAGGTCTAATATGGGACCGAAATCTCCTGCCTTTTGGGGTATTAGGAAGCATTTGGAGTAAAGCCCCTTTTTTTTATTCTGCAGAACAGGTTGAATGGCTCCTAAACCTAGAAGATTCTGTAGCTCCTATTTCTAGAACTTTGACATGTCACACTGAGCATGCCCAACATACTCTGTACCATGTGTCCATGCAGGATCCCCTCTTCAGTCTTAACAAAGAATTAGATATAAATCAAAATTAGAAATCCAACTCTGAGGTGTGGCAGGCAGGTTTCGTGATGACTACCATCTTGCCGTCCATGAAGAAGACCTTTGACAGGTAAGCAACTTTGTTTTCTCATAGGGCAAGCAGGATGGTAGTCCTCACACATGGGTGAATCCTTAGCTACAGACTGCTCCAATACAAAAGGGGACCCACAGACACTTAAATCAGGCGTCAGGCACAACAATGGTGCTATTGGTAACAGAGGGGGAGACAGCCTGAACCCAAACAATGGGCCCCTAGGCGGGAGAGAGTTGCAGACTGATGCCAATGCTTCTTCAGCTTCCCTTTATGCTCGGCACAGTCTTTCCCTAGTGCAGAGGCTGATAACGAGGAACTAGACATCCTTGGCCTGGAAAAGCCTGACAATGGCCTGTCTCTGCTGCCCCTACTAGCCAATGGCACCAAAGGTTTCATCAATATCGATGGCTCAGTATCCACCGGTGCGGCTCCATGGTCCTTCGATGCCGCCGATGCAGATGGTTCAATCTTCTGACACAAAGAGGTGAGACATCTTATCAAGCCGAAGACGTCCTTATGGGGTCATCTGGGTGCATTTGCAGCAACCTGGACATTATGCGATGCCCCCAGGCAGAGGACACATTCCATCATGGCGATCCGTGATGGACATGATCCTCTGGCATAGAGGGTATCACTTAAATCCAAATGTGGCCATGATGGGACAAAAACGGGAAGAGAGATCAAAAATTGATAGCGAGGGGCGTCTATGGCCAGCAGGCACCAAAGCACTGTCACCACAGGGAATTGACTGCGAACGTAAACTTACCAATAAACATAAAAAACCCTTACCAGGAACAGGGAGGACCAAGAGGGACCAGTGAATGTTTGAAATATTCGAAAAAATAAATAAATGGAAGTTTGTCCAAAGAGGGTAAAAAGCCAAAGTGAGTTCTCACACCACGATGAAGAGGAACCCCACATTGACACGGGGTTTAGGGCATGATTGGCTTGCCACACTGGGCATGCCTAAGTTCTAGAAACTGACAATTTTTCGTTTCAGGGTTCTATCTGATGTCACCCATATGTGAGGGCTACGATCCAGCTTGTCCTCTTAGAAAAAAGGAATGCCAAAAAGAGATAAAGCGAGGTGAAAATATTTTTCAGATATATCAGCGAAAGGCCAAAAGTGGTATAGGGAAACTAAAAAGGTGACAAGGAGCAATGTGTTGAAAAGAAATGCAGAAATAATTAATACTTTAGTTCAGTGTTCATTAAAGATTTATTTAATAGCTTTTTTTATACCGATATTCGTGGGTACATGTTGGTTTACATATAGCTGAAGGAAAGATGACCCAAAAAGGACAATTGCTAGTTGACAAGAATGTAGATGAGGGTGGAGTAGATTAAACTGTTTACAGAAGAGAATGATTGGGAAGAACTAGGAAAACTGAATGTGGACAAACCATTGGGCCAGATGAGGTACATCCCAGGATACTGAGAAAGCTCAGATGTGGTGGCTGGTCCACTGAAAGACCTGTTTAATAGATCCCTGGAAATGGTAGTGGTGCCATGGGGTTACAGAAAAGTGGTGGTGTCCCACTTCACAAGAGTGGGCAGAGAGAGGAGGCTGGAAACTATAGGCTGGTTAGCACCTCAGTGGTGGGAAAATTAATGGAGATTCTGCTGAACGCACGCATAGCGAACTATCAACAAAACAATGGATTGCTGGACCCGAGGCAGCATGATTTCACCAGAGGAAGTTCTGTCAGACAAATCTAATTTTCTTTGATTGGGTGACTAGAGAATTGGATCAAGGAAGAGTGCTAGATATGATTTTCTTGGATTTCAGCAAAACTTTTGAGACCAGTGAACAAAATAAGAAGCTTGAGAGTGGGTACCAAAGTAGTGGTGTGGATTGCAAACTGGTTGACTGACAGGAGGCGGCGTGTAATGGTACATGGAACCCACTCTGAAGAACAGTGTTAAGTGGAGTTCTGTGACACTGAGGAAGGGATACAAGGTAAAGTTTGTCTATTTGCAGAGGATACCAAGATCTGCAACAGAGTGGCCGTGCCTGAACGATTAAAGACAAAAGTGATTTAATAAAGCATGAAGATTGGTCAAGGATTTGTCAGCTGGGATTCAATGCAAAAAAGTGTAGTCATGCATTTGGGGTGCAGTAATCCAAAAGAGCTGTATGTGACCGGAGGGAGGGGCACGTGAAAGACTAATGTGCACGGACTGGGAGAGGGACCTTGGAGCGATAGTGTCTAGCAATCCGAAGGTAGTCAAGTAAAGTGATAAATATAAAAGTGTCACAATTTGTTTTATACTCCACATACAGCAAACCGACCAAAGAAGTTTACAATGTAAGTTTAAAATACAATTAAAAAAATTTTTTTTTTTAAATAAGCAACATAAGCTCCTTTCACTAATTATGTGGAAATAATCATGCCTTTGCTTTCTTTCTAATAGCTAAAATTAGCATACAAATATCCAAAGGAGTTGAATTCCAAAGCGCCAGGTCATATATTGAAAATATTCTCTTTTGAAACCCCTCTTTACACCAGGTATCACAAACAGTTAAAGGCATAAGAATGCTGGGCTGCATAGAGAGGAATATCCAGTAAGAGGAGGATGTAATGGCCTTGTACAGGTCCTTGGGTGAAGCCTCATTTGGAATACTGTGTTCGGTACTGAAGCCCATATCTCAAAAGGAGAGACAGGATGGAGGCAGTCCAAAAAAAGGGTGACCAAAATGGTATGGGGTCTCATTCAGAAGACTTATGAGGTGAGGCCAAAGTATCTGAATATGTACACTCTGGAAGAGAGGAGGTGCAGAGGAGATATGATACAGATCTTCAGATACTTTAAAAGTTTTAATGATGCATTAACTTAGAATCTTTTCTGTTGGAAAGGAAAAATAGAACCAGGTGTCACAAAATGAAACTCCAAGGGGGAAGACTCAGAACCAACACAAGGAAATAGTTTTTTCAGTGTGGTAGTTGCCTGGAGTACCCTTCTGGAAGAGGTGGTGAGGACAAAAAACAGTTCAAAAGTGTATGGGATAAACACTGTGGATCCCTAAAGGTTTGTGGATAATGAAGAAAAGGATGCATGGGGGTAACCTGCATGGCGCAATTAGCCATGACGCTTCTTTTGCAACTGCAATTTAATCGCGCCCTACTTTGAATGTAGGGTGTGGTAAAAGGGGTATTGAATTCTGAAAACAGCGAATTACTTTTGCAGTCTGACGTACTGATACGCTGACACTAGGGCTGTTTCTACGGCCAAGTCCAAAAACAAAGCATGTTTAAGCAGTACTGTTTGAATTAGGTAGGTTATTCATCATGTAAAAATATTGCTAGCAGTAATTTTGTTATGGGTTTGGCAGTTGCTTGGTTGATTGTAAATATTACTATTCTTAACAGAAGACATGGTGGGGAAACCTGCACGGTTACTACCATAAGAAACTTGCTGGGCAGACTGGATGGACTATTTGGTCTTTTTCTGCCATAATACCACATTACTGTGTGTGGTTTCTCCGCTTCCAATATTTGAGGCGATCCCAAATTACTACTGGATAAAGAATGTTTTGACCTTCCTATGATCTGTGTTTTTAGTGACAATCACTCAATCCACGGAATGAGGACTTTGTCCTCATTGTGGAAGTGGTGTCTATGCTTCAATGCACTGGCAATATGTGGTGTCTATGCTTCAATGCACTGGCAATATGATTATGGCACCATAATGATTCTGCATCAGGTTGCTGGCACAAGCTTATCAGTGCTATGATGCTTTGGCACCTGCTGATCTAAGGCAGGATTTTCTAGTGCTTGACATCTCTGCACTGGCTGCTCTTCTGCAACCAGTCTTTCAAGGGGAATAGTATAATTTGTCATATCACAATCTGGCCCAATACATTGCAGGCAAATGTCATGGTGATTTAAAACTGACATTTTTTGTGACTTAAAAGGATGTTTCCCTTTCCTGATTTGCCAGGTTTTTTTGTTTTGTTTTTTTAAACAGACATTTTTAAATCGTAGTGACGTGTTGAGAGATCACCCGTCTGTTCGCAAAGTGGACAGACAGACTGAGGAAAGGATATATGTCAGGACAATTGCAAGAAGGTCCAAGCATGATGAGGAAGTGAAAATAAAACTGAGCTGTGAGAGAGAGAGGGAGCCCAATTTGGTACCATCAGATGATGTCACCTATACTGTTTGGCTGAATTGTGATGTTTGTCCACAGAGAACAGACAAATGCACACAGCATGGGCTTAGTTTAATACATTTGTGGGGATAGCCATTATACAATAACTGCAAGAAATGATCCCAAATGGAGTAAACAATGTATACCATTTAACCTCAGACTGCTGCCCATAAATCACTGCGCTCCAAACTACTCACTGACTGCCTTGCCAATTCACTTTGCATCCCTCCCCACTTTCTATTTTTAACTTTATGGTTCTAATAAAAAAGGACTATCAAATCCAAATCCTCTCCTTTACCACTAAGTTTGGTATTTATTTTACCAAACAAACAATGAAATTAGAGAGGAAAGACCTCAGACTGCTTAAGATGGAAAGTGTCCATATCTGTTTCCTTATTTTTTTAAGTGATACCTATGTCCAAAATGTTATCAAAAATCAATAAATCCCTTAAAATTCTGTATGTTCTTTCCACATACAGCACTATCTTTTTCTTTTTTTTTGAAATTGTTTATTTATGCTCTTACAGAACAACCAACAAAATAAACGTGCATATAGAAAACAATCATGAACATGTACATTCCGTATAGTGCCCTATGTACAGTAGTAAATTAACAGGCCTCAAACTCTGTCAGTTAGGACCCAGTTACATCCCAAGGCACAAATAAACTGTATTGGTAATACGAATTGTCCTGGCATCAATGAAACATAGCAAACAGCCCAAGGATGAGCCTTTTTTTCTCCCTTAATTCACCTTCCCCCTCCCAACCCCCCCCCTCCCCCACTTCCCGAATCATTCGAACTCAACTGAGTGCAGTAAAGGTTTGTCACTGTATATTCTTCCACACTCGGTAAGGTTCCCATATAGCAGAAAATTTATGGACCCAGTCATTTTGCATAGCAGTAAGATATTCCAACTGATAAACTCTGTCTAAGCGAGCCAGGACATGTGCAAAATTTGGCGCCTTGTCAGCATTCCACCTGAACGCAATTTCGCACCGAGTAGCCACAAAGATTTGCAAGGCCAACCTCCTCTGTTTCTCACTCCCAACTCCCCCGACCAAGCCTAAGAGGCAGCCCTTAGGATCAAGCGGTATGTCCACCCCCAAGATCTGAGATGTGTACCGGGTCGCTTCAGCCCATAGACCTTGAACCTCCTTACATAACCACCACATATGATAGAATGTGCCCTTCTCCCCACACTGACGCCAGCATCTATCGCTCGTTTGTAAGCGTATGCGGTGTAGCCTTTCAGGAGCCATGTACCATCTATACATCAATTTGTAGCCATTCTCCTTAATGGTTGCAGAAATAGAGCCCCGACCCATAACCATGTGACATTGGTCCCATTCCGAGTCTGATAGGGTTTGCCCAAGATCACCCTCCCATCTTAACTGGTAGCTCATCTTAAATCTAGGACCACTATTAAGAAGCATATACAGGCGAGATATAGGCTTAGTTATTGGCCCAGTCTGTGCACAAAATGATTCAAACAGAGCCTTGCCCTTAAGCAATGCTGCAGGAGCCCCTTCTGAGTGAAAAAAATGGATAATTTGCCGGTAGGCATACATATCCTTGGAAGTCAGTACATGGGCATCTTGCAAGTCTACGGCCGGGATCAGCTGAGAGCCCTGAAAAAATTGCCCTGCAGTAGTGGTCCCCAGTTGCCTCCACCTCTGGATAAATGCTGAGTCCTGGCCGGGAGGAAAACGGGGGTGCATCAAAAAGGTAGTCATATGGTAAATACTCTTGTCCCCCACCAGACGCCCCCTCCATTTTACCCAATGACGCAGAACTGCTTGAGTGAATGGAGTAAGTGAATGAGGCACACCCTTCCCCATATCACGACACCAAACCCTAGAGGCCAGCGAAATAGGCTCTGATCCTGCCTGCTCAATGACCACCCATGGCTTAGCGCTGCCCTTGGAGTGCCAACTGATGACCACTCCCAGCATGATAGCTGAGTAATACCAGTGGAGGTTAGGAATATTAAGGCCACCTCGTGACTTGTCTTTATATAGTATATGACGTGATACCCTTGGAGGTTTCCTCTTCCATATAAACTGAAAGAGTTTCCTTTGCCATATTCTCATGGCCCCTTCCGGGATCGCTACAGGTAGGGTTTGAAACATATAGCAAAATCGTGGTAAGACATTCATCTTCACTGCCGCCACCCTGCCAAACCACGTGAGATCTGACCTATCCCACCGGGCTAAATCTTGCTGGATACTGGAGATCAGATGATCGTAATTTAAACTGTATAGATCAGCCAGGTGAGTTCCAATTTTGACTCCTAGATATTTAATGGAGTTCTTCGCAAGGCGGAAAGGTAATTTACTGCCCACCAGGGTATACTGATCTGCAGGGAGCGAGACATTTAACAGTTCAGATTTGTCTGCATTAATTTTGAATCCAGACAACCTACCAAATTGTCGCATTTCCTCCAGCAACAAAGGCAAGGATGCCGCCTGCTGAGAAACAGTAAATAATAAATAGTCAGCAAAAAGCGTAATCTTATAGGATACGTCATTAATCTTTATACTATGTATAGCTGGATGACATCGAATTCTCTCTGCAAGTGGCTCCAGAGAGAGCGCAAACAATAATGGTGATAAAGGACAGCCTTGGCGCGTGCCCCTCTTTACCCCAAAGGGTTCCGAGTATGCCCCATTAATTTTGATTCTGGCTTGGGGATTGTCGTACAGTTTGTGAATCCAGGTGATAAAAGATTCCCCCAATCCCATAACTTCTAGAACTTGAAACAAATAAGGCCAGTGTACCCGATCGAACGCCTTTTCCGCGTCGACGGTTAACAATGCAGCTGGTACACCTTTAGTTTGGGCCCACCACATCAATTCAATGACTCTACGCACATTATCCGACGCCAAGCACCCTGGAATAAACCCTGACTGGTCACTATGTACTAACCCAGGCGCTACCCTCCCAAGCCGGATAGCCAGTGCTCTCGCTAGAATTTTCAGATCAATGTTAATCAGCGAGATGGGGCGATAGGAGCCACAAAGCGTGTGATCCCTGCCCGGCTTAGCCAGGATCGTAATCCCCGCCGTATTGGATACAGTGGATAGGTTCCCATCAGTACATAGTGCGTTGTACATGGACACCAGCGGGGACAATAATTCCGAACTGAAGGGCTTATAAAATTTCCCGGTGAAACCGTCCAGCCCGGGACGGACAGGGAGTGGTGTACTCTGAAGGAATTGAGCAATCTCCGCAGGAGTGCTCAGCCGCTCCGCATCATATAATGTGCGATAAAACTGATTAAAACAGTTCCCAATTTCCTTTGGGGAATACACATATTGGCCCTGGGGACCCTTAATCTTAATGATTTGTGATTGGGATGCTTGCTCCTTTAATTTCCTAGCCAATTGCCTCCCTGCTTTATTTCCCCACTCAAAATAGCGCTGCCGCAACCTCTGCAATTGAAACGCTATCATGTCTGCGTCCATAGCTTGGAGCGCGCTCCTGGACTCCGTAAGTTTCCCTAGAATGCCTGGATCAAGAGTGCGTTTATGCCGCAACTCTAACCTGGATATCTTGTCCAGTAACAAAAGGCGTTCCCTTGCCCTTTCCTTTTTTACATATGATGCCCTGGCAATGAAAAGACCTCGCACATAGGCTTTCAAGCTGTCCCACAGCACCACCGGGGTAACTTCCCCATTATCGTTATCCTCTAAAAATTGAGCTCTCTCGACCTTCACGGTTTCCACAAAGGGCTTATCATCCAACAGTCTATCATTCAGCCTCCAAAATTTTACACCTGGTTGGGGGCTGCCCAAGGAAAGCCGTAGCCAAATAGGCGCATGGTCCGACCACGAGATAGTTCCTATGTCCGCGTCCCTGATGAGCTCCACAAGATAATAGTCAATCCGGGAGTAGGATTTATGCGGGGCAGAAAAGAATGTGTAATTACGAGTCGTGGGGTTGCGTAGCCTCCACACATCCACGAGACCCCTATCCGCTATAAGGTTTTTTAAAGCTTGCCTAGTAGTCCTACTTCCTACTCCCCCTCCCCCAGTGTTGTCTAGGTAGGGGTATCGGGTGAAATTAAAATCTCCGCCCACAATTAAATGCCCTTCAGCCCACTCACTGAGAACTGTGGACAGTTTGTGAAAAAATGAGGATTGATCTGTATTTGGGGCATAAACATTCAGGAGAGTACACAGCGTTTCATTTATTTTAGCTTTCAAAAGAATATATCGTCCCTCCGTGTCTCTGACCACCGAAACAATATCGGCGACCAGGGAGTTAGCAAAGAATATTCCCACCCCGGTGTATGTGCGGTGGACTGTGGCAGCCGCGTGGAAAACCTGCGGAAACCCTTTAGTGGGAAGTAATCTCTCGTGTCGTTTCCGAATATGTGTTTCCTGGCTAAAGATAATATCCGCCTTTGCGGAGGTCATATCCTTTATGAAAATCTGTCGCTTATGATAAGTGTTGAGGCCCTTTACATTCAATGAGACAATATTTAAAATCCCCGAAGCCATGGGAACAGTGACTGCAATATCCCACTAACAATAAACCCCCCTCTAGCTAAGGGCATCCCAAGCAGAAGCAGAAAACCCAGAGTGCAGAAATAATAATTGATAGACAAACCCATCCGCACCTCCTCAGTTCCCCCCCCCCCCCCCCCCCCCCCTCCTCCCTTCCCGTCGTACAACCACTCTCCACTTCGTGGTTCATTCCCATGAGAGAGCAGACGTCTCCCGCCTTCCCTGGATCTTCTACTTTCCCCCTCCTATTATAAAATATTTAGTCTGAGATCTCCCCCACTTGATCCCTGGATTCAAACAGATCCTATAACCAGCTTAACTTAAAACAACCAATGCAACAGTGATAATTATACCTCCTGGGCATCAGCAGGTGCCAGTACAGCCACAGAACAGACTGCCCAGACACTACCTCCTTTTCCAGGATACTATAGGAAATCCTGGCCCAGGTAATATCAAGTCAAATGCGAACCCCCAGAGTCTCATCCATTTTCCTCCATCGCATTGTTGCCCCCCGATCTCCGGCTCAGTCGCCCTCGTCCCGTGTCGACTCGCTGCCACCTGGGTCTCTGGCCTCCGCGCTTGTTGTCATCCCTGGACATCACCGCAGACTCCTCAGGTGTCAGGTCCGGTAACCCCGCAGCCCGAAGTATGTCCTCGGCTTCCATAACCTGATGCACTCGGGAGACCACCCCGCTGATGGTAAATTGTAGTCCAAACGGGAATAGCCAGCGATACTTTATATTGTGAGACCGGAGGATGAAGATGACATCCCGGAAAGCCCTGCGCTTCTTAATTGTGGAGATAGCTAAGTCCTGGAATATCTCTATCTTGTGGCCCTTCCACATAATAGTGCCTAGTGATCTGGCTGCCTGGGCCACTTGCTCCTTGACCAAAAAACTGTGGAAACAAGCCACAATGTCCTTTGGGAGATTGTTACGTGGATTGCCAAAGGTCCTGTGAGCCCGCTCGAGTACTACCTCCCTGGACCGCTCTGCTTTGCCCTCCGGGTCCAGAAGTTGGGAACAAATACTTTGCACCACTTGTGTGCAGTCTCTGAATTCCTCTCCCTCAGGTATACCTCGAAAATGGAGGTTTACCCTCCTTGCTCTATTCTCCAAATCTTCTATATGTCTCTGCAGCTCCTCCTGCGCATCTCTGATTTTCCCTTGTTCATCCTGGACCCGCTCCATTTCGGTCTGCGACTCCTGCAAGCCGGATTCTGTTTCGTCCACCCGCCTTCCCAGCTCCTGGACCTCCCGCTGTATGCCAGTGAACATAGCCCCCAGTTCCTCCCGATATCGGGCTATATCACCTCTAAGCTCCTGGAACCAGGTCCTAAATTCTAACCTGGTGGGGACCTCCATATCACCGGTCTCTCCTGGTGCCTCCGGGGCTTCAGTGGATTCGGGGGCCGGCGCCATTTTGTCCTCTTCAACTAAAGCGAGGGCCGCAGCTGTGGACGCTGACGCGAAGGAGAATCTGTTGAGGTCCGGTTTTTTTTTTGCAGCGGACATCACCTGGCTCTGGCGATCCAGAATCGCTAGTTTTTTCAAATATTAAGCCGGTTAGTACCGCGATGGGAGGAGATTGCCGTCGGTGGAGGGGAGAGCACAGATCTCAGGTGTCCATCGCAGCGGGTGACGTCACCGCTCCTCAGCGGTGACGTCTGACTGTTGTGAGATTTCAGCTTATCTTAAAAATCCATGTTGTCATTTCTTTCCACATGCAGCATGAAATAAATCTTCCACTCAAGTAATATAACAGCTATAAGAACATAACATAAGAAGTTGCCATACTGGGTCAGACTGAGGGTCCATCAAGCCCAACACCCCGTTTCCAACAGTGGCTAATCCAGGTTACAAGTACCTGAACATTAACTAGATCCCATGCTACTAATGCCAGAAATAGCCGTGGCTATTCCCTAAGTCAAGTTGATTAATACCAGTTAATGGATTTCTCCTCCAGAACTTATCCAAACCTTTAAACCCAACTACACTATCTTAACCACATTCTCTGGCAACAAATTCCAGAGCTTAATTGTTCATTGAATGAAATTTTCTCCAACTTGTTTTAAATGTGCTACTTGCTAATTTCATGGAGTGCCCTCTAGTCCTATTATCTAAACAAGAAAATAACCAATTCACATTTATCTATTCTAGACCTCTTGATTTTATAGACCTCTATCATATCCCCCCTCAGCTGTCTCTTCTCCAAACTGAACAGCCCTAACCTCTTTAGCCTTTCCTCAAAGGGGAGCTGTTCCATTCCCCTTTATCATTCTGCTCACCTTCTTTGTGCCTTCTCCAGTGCAACTATCTTTTTGAGATGCAGCAATCAGAATTGTACACAGGACTCAAGGTACATTTTCACCATGGATTGATACATAGGCATGACATTTTCCATTTTATTCACTATTCCCTTCCTAATGATTCATAACATTCAGGCCGATACAGTAAAGTGCGGCCGCGGTTACCCTGTTTCTAACCCGCTTAGTACCCACAATTTGACCACGTAAGTCTAACCCGCGATTCACTATCCGTTTTTACCAATCCTTACCGCTTCCTGAAATAGACGCGTATCCCTTTCTGCCTGCGGCATGTATATGATATGTAAACGATCAGATTAGCTATTCCCTCCGATACAGTAACGTGCGGCCCGATTATCGCCTTTTTAACCCGCTGTTTTGCCGCGTCTTTAACCTGCTAATTTACCGCCTACCCTTACCCTGGCGTTAAGTGTGGTGAACTTAGCAGAGAGAGACGAAATTGAACGGTGTTAAAGCTCACTGCAAAGAAGAAATAATTACTAAAGTGGCAACAATACTAAAGCTGAAATGATGCTATTAAGCTGTCAGCCAGGAACAAAAGAGAGAAAATGACTCGACATGGTATTAAAGCAAATAGTGAATAAATTGTAACAAACTTACTGCATTTGAATTTTCTTTTGAATGACAGATACGTCGCCAGCAGAAACAAGAACTGCTCCTGAGCAGCCCCAGTCCTTGCTCCCCTGCCTCCCGGGGGCAGCCGGTGGCGAGAGCGGCTTCAGCAGCCCGGAGCGGATCGGGCGCTCCCCATGAGAGGCGCGGCTTCCAGCAGCCCCCACCGGCGAAGGTGCATGAGCGCACACAGTGACCTGAGCGCCCGGATGGACGTCTGAGGTCATGGCGTGCGCTCATGCACCTTCGCCAGTGGGGGCTGCTGAAGCCGCTCTCGCGGTGCGCGCCTCGGGAGGAGGGGAGAGAGAACTGGGGCTGCTCCGGAGCTGTCAGCGAACCCGCACGGGAGATGGCACCCATGGACGCCCTTCTGCTGCTGGGGGCTTGCGTAG
The DNA here is from genome assembly GCF_901001135.1 of Rhinatrema bivittatum. Lineage (NCBI taxonomy): Eukaryota > Metazoa > Chordata > Amphibia > Gymnophiona > Rhinatrematidae > Rhinatrema > Rhinatrema bivittatum. The sequence continues at coordinate 228,371,057 of NC_042621.1, forward strand.
CCGTGGCCAGGGCAGGTGAGCGGGGGCTGGGGGAAAGTTTGCCCGTGAAATTTCGTCTCTTGCCCATCCAAAGGAGGCGGAAAATCGGAGCTGCGCGCACAGGTGAACCATCCACTTCCTGGTACCTGTCATTTCAAATGACAGGTACCAGCGCACCCAGGATACTGGGTAGGCGCTTCATGGACGCACTTTGGATGCGGCTTGTATTTGCGTGTCATTTAAATACTGTATCGAGCGGTATGTAATCTAAACTGTACGTGCGGCAAACGCGGGTGCGCCCGGCACTGCCGCACTCTTTCTTACACGTCCTTATTGTATCGGCCTGATTGTTTGCTTTTTTTGGCTGCCGCAGCACACTAAGCCAACAATTTAAATGTATTATCCACTAAGATGCCTAGATTTTTTTCCCGGGTGGTAGTTCCTAATATGGAACCTTACATTGTTTAACTACAGCATGGGTTATTTTTCCCCAATATGGATTACCTTGCACTTGTTCACATTAAATTTCATCTGCCATTTGGATGCTCAATCTTCCGGTCTTGCAAGGTGCTCCTGCAATTTATCACAATTCGCATATGATTTAACTACTCAATTTTGTATCATCTGCAAATATGATTACGTCACTCATCTAAATTAGGGCTTCCAAAACCTGGTCTGGGGACCGCACAGCCAGGCAGATTTTTGGGATAACCACAACGAATATGCATGAGAAATGTTTGTATATCATGGAGACTCAATACATGCAAATTTATCTAATCACATTCATTATGGATGTCCTGAAAACGTTTCCTGGGGAGGGGGGTGGTCTCCAGGACAGGTTTGGGAAGCCCTGATATGAAGACTCTGCTACTGTTAAACAATATGAGAAAACAAGAGCTAAACTTGCGGACTCCGGCACCCGCTTTCGTCCTCCTCCTCTGTCGGGGCTCTCGAGGCCCAATCGGGGCAAGAGCCCGCTCGCTCCCAACACGAGCCGTGCAGAGGAGGCCACCGAATAAAAACGAAACGGAACAGAAAACAGAAAAAAAAAAAGCCGAAGAAATCCCTTCGCAGAGCACACCCGGTGAGTCAGCCGCGCCCCTCGAAAGGCACTAGGCCAATCACAAGGCGGCAACAAGACCTTTAAATCGAGGCGACTCCCGCCGGGCGTCGCGCGTCCGAAGGGGCGCAACCTAAGGGGCCTGCCCCTTAGCGAGCCCCTTGGAGAGACCCAGGAACCAGACCCAAGGCCTCTTTAGCAGCATACTTGCCCCTACTTTGGCACCTCTCAACAGCATTCATCCAATTCCCATTCAACCTTCAGCAATATTCAACCAGCACCATACCAGCTCATTACAGCACTCATCCAGCACTGAGCCAACCTGCAGCAGCATTCACTCAGCACTCAGCCAACCTGCAGCAGCATTTAACCAGCACCCAGCCAACCTCAACCAGCACCCAGCAAACCTGCAGCAGCATTCAAGCAGCATTCACTCAGCACCCAGCCACCTTCATTAGCATTCACTCAGCTAACCTACAGTAAACACCCAGCCAACCTGCAGCAGCATTTAACCAGCACCCAGCCAACCTCAACCAGCACCCAGCCAACCTGCACCCAGCCATCCTAAAACATCTTTCAACCAGCACCAAACCTGCAAACTACAGCACCCATCCAACTCTTATCCAACCACTACCAGCATTCATACAGCCATTTCCCTGGTATCTATAACAAGCCTTCACGCAACCGACAATGCTCTACCGCCCACACACCTACAAATCTCTGATCCCAATCATGATTTCCCCTACCACTCAGTTTCTAGGTCTCACCTTATTTACCATCTTTCTATTCAACGCACAATCACTTACCAACAAAACTAATACTTAACGACTTACTGCTGGACTCAACACCGGATTTTTGCGCCATAACAGAAACATGGCTCAAACCCACTGACATCGCACTTATTAACCAACTACCAACACAGATATATGACTTCTTCTCTATCCCAAGACAAAAAAAAAGAGGCGGGGGTATCTTCCTAGCTGCCAAAAAATCCCTGAGGTTCTCACTCTATCCTATCAACACAAATACCAAATTAGAACTAGGATTATTCAAATCAGAAAATCTCCAAATCCTTCTTGTCTACGCCCCGCCAGGCCTGCTAGAGTCAGACACCTCTCCTATTCTAGAAACCATAACACTACACCTAAACCTAGACTCCCCAGCAATAATCTTGGGCGACTTCAACTTACATGTTGACAAAGTTCCCCTTTCAACGAACTGCGAAGCCTTCCTCACCGCAATGTCAGCAATGGGTTTCAAACAACAAATCAACAAACCCACTAACAAAGCAGGACACACTCTCGACCTATTCTTCACAAACAGTGGCATTTCTCAATCAAATCAACCTGATTGTCAACAAGTCCCATGGTCAGACCACTCCTTAATCTCCACCAGCTTTTCCCTACAACAACCAGATGTTAAGCCTGACTCAAGACCCACTTTTATTTATAGAAAATCATGTAAACCCGAAATCCTCAGCAAACATCTAGCCCTAGAACTACCATCCATCGATGTTTCCACACCTAACTCAGCTCTTCAAACATGGTCCAAAATAACAAAATCAGTAGCAAACACTCTTTGCCCACTGACCTCCAAAAAACACTCTTCAAAGGCATCCAAAAGACAACCCTGGTTTAATGATGAACTGCGAAAGCTCAAGCAACTACTCAGGCAGAAAGAAAGAAAATGGCGCAAAGCCCCTTCACAGGCCTCACTCTCAGACTACAAACGCACGCTCCACCAATACAAAAGCAGTACACAAAAAACAAAAAGAGACTACTACGCCCGTCAGGTTCATCACCTTATCTTTGACTCTAAAGCTCTATTCGCCTTCGTTTCCAATCTCACTAAACCTATCACTCCAGATATACCTCCCGAACTCGCTCAGACCAAAGCAGACGAACTGGCTCTTCATTTCAGCAAAAAAATCTCTGACCTCTTCAATCAGTTGTCACTAACCACTAGTTCGCAAGATAATACATACCATCTCCCAAACAAAAATATCCAACTTAACGCATTTGAACACATCACGATCTCAGAGTTACAATCAGTGCTCAAGAAAATGAAACCTTCATCACACCCTTTTGATCAAATTCCTTCCAAAATGCTACTTCTCATTCCTGATACTATATCAAAATCCCTTGCTGAAATTATAAACTGTTCCTTGACCCAGGGTATCTACCCAGATGAACTAAAATCAGCTTCAATTAAACCCCTCCTAAAAAAACCAAATCTAAATCCAAATGATCCCAACAACTTCCGCCCCATTTCTAACCTTCCATTCATAGCTAAAATAATGGAAAAATTGGTGAACACTCAACTTTCCAACTACTTGGAAGACCACAACATTCTGTCTCCAAACCAATATGGTTTTAGAAAAGCGGCTAGCACAGAAACTCTACTTCTTTCTCTCTCAGACTTCCTCCTCTCCGGAATCGATAAAGGCAAAGCATTTTTACTAATCCTCCTAGACTTCTCGGCGGCCTTCGACACCGTCAACCATTACCTTCTTCTAAAACAGCTGGCAAATATTGGGGTGACAGGTACCGCACTAACATGGTTCAAAACCTTCCTGGAAAACAGAAGATATAGGGTCAAAATTCACAATTCAGAATCCCAATATCACCCCTCCACCAGAGGGGTGCCACAAGGTTCATCGCTTTCACCTACTCTATTTAATATATACCTTCTACCACTTTGTCAACTACTCACAAAATTAAGCCTGAAACACTTCCTCTTCGCTGACGACGTACAAATTGTGATCCCTATAAAAGAATCAATCTCGAAATCAATGGAATATTGGGACAGCTGCTTATTAGAAATCAAACACCTCCTAAACAGCCTAAACTTAGTCCTTAATGCGTCGAAAACGGAATATCTCCTAATAGCTCCTGAAAACAACACTCTTTCAAAGCCACCAACCCTCCTTCAAACCACCCATGTAAGAGATCTAGGAGCCATCTTAGATAACCGTCTCAACCTCAAACCATTCATTAACCGAACTACCAAAGACTGATTCCACAAATTACATATTCTGAAAAGAATAAAACCTCTCTTCCACGCACATGACTTTAGATCAATCCTGCAAGCAATAATCTTCTCCAAATTAGATTATTGCAATTCTCTACTACTAGGCCTCCCAGCTTCCTACACCAAGCCTCTGCAGATGGTCCAGAACACAGCAGCCAGAATCCTTACAAACTCCAGGAAAATCGAACACATCTCTCCCATCCTCAAAGACCTTCATTGGTTACCGATCCACTTCAGAATTATTTATAAAACCATCATGATGATCTACAAGAACATCCACCAATACACTCAACTCGACCTACAAATCCCTTTTAAAAAACACACATCCGCCAGACCCATCAGGGAACACTACAAAGAATCACTTCAGGTTCCACATGCTAGAACCTTCCAACATAAATCCTACAGTTCTAGAGCTCTCTCATCAGCAGGTCCAACCCTTTGGAACTCTATCCCACCGGACTTAAGACAAGAACCATGCGTTCATACTTTCAGGAAAAGACTAAAAACTTGGCTTTTTAAAAAAGCTTTCCCAGAACTGGATTAAATTCTCCACACTTCAACCCATCAACACATCTTTTGCTTATAACATTATACATATTTATTAATTTGGAAACAGTTGGCTGAAATGTAAATATTCTCTTTTTTAATTCCCTCCCCCTTTCTGGTCCTAGTTATTATTCCCTGTTTTTTGTAACTTTCTCACGTCCTAATTATTGTTTTAATATTTTTTAAGTTTCACACTATATTTAATGTTGAATTGGGAAATGTTTATCACTATGTTACTCCCTGCCTCCACACACATGTTAATTGTAAACCGGGTTGATGTGATTCTTATCATGAAACTCGGTATAATAAAAATAATAAATAAATAAACTTCCCCTCCCTCATTTTTAATGAGTAGAGCCAAAGAAAAAACTAAGTGCTTGGGGGGGGGGGGGGGGGGGGGGGGGGGGAAGAGAAAGACGAGAAAGTTGCCAAACCAAGGCCTGCAGACCCGAAAAAATTTCCATCCAAAAAAAAGCAGCCGGATCCAAGCCAAGCCCAGAAGATACTGGAGCAGGTCCAACTGAACTGTCATCCTCTACAGAGGAGCCAGTCAAGGGAGTATCAAGATCTGGCGAATTTCCAGCCAAAGCCATAACCAGATCATCATCAGAATGGGAGGATCCAGGCTTAGCAAAATCCGAGAAAGACCTCTCTCTGAGCATCCGAACAGCACCGACAGGTCAGGCTGAGAAGCCCTAATGACAAGCGATCCAAAGAGAAAGGCGCTTAGGCTTCTTGTTTACCGGTGCCATTAGTGGTGGTAACTGTGCGTCCAAACGGCTCATGCTTAAAGTTCCACGCACAAATTTTTGGCACCCTGGAATTAACAGAATCATGGGGTAACCTGCATGGAGTGGCAGTTACTACCATGGGAAGCTTGCTGGGCAGACTGGATGGACCATTTGGTCTTTCTGCCATTATTACCTTGTTACTATGTAAGTGCAGCAAGGCACACATACTTGTGCGCCAAGCTAAAGCATATCACCATGCTTAAAAAAAAAAGTTACGTGGAGAAAAGGCCCACTTAACGCTGAGTGCACACCGCGTACGCAGAGCTGATGCCCTGTAGATGGCAGAAAGCATGCATGAAAGCGCACAAAAATACTGCCGCGGCCTACCACACAGCTCGCAGGCAAAAAGCATAACTGCAGGGCCTAGACCTCCGGGATCATTCAACCCACCAGGCTGCCCATTTCCCCTAACCCCAACGGGAGCAGGAATGAAGGCTGGGACGGTGCACCGAGCCCGGAGGAAGTCCTAAAAGAAGCACGTTTGCTTACCGTAAATAGTGTTTTCCATAAGTAGAATGATAAATTAGCCATGCTATTTGGGTGACATCATGGCGGCACCCTGGCAGACATCCACATCTCCAAGATAAAGTTTCTGATCTGCTGCACCTGTACAGTGTTTCCCACGCGAACCCGGTCTCTAGGACAGGAGACCTGCTCAGGGAGGAGGGAGGTAACAAATGGCTAAGTCATCCTGCTACCGTATCTACGAAGACACCCTTTACAGTAAGCAAACTTGTTTTCCGTCAATAAGCAGGCTGAATTAACCATGCTATTTGAGAGTCCCAAGCCCAAAGGAAAAAAGAAAAAAAGAACTATGTAATAAGAAGGTTGGCTGGTGAACCATTAAGCATTTACACAGCACCGTTTTTTTCCCACACTTTTCCGTGGACATGTCTCATCAGCCAAGCACACTTGATAAAACTGCTCTTCCCAAACCACTATCTGAAGCGGAATCAGGGCAGTTGTGCTGAGGAGTGAGAACTGAATGCAATTTGTGATCCAGTTGGATATTGTTCTCTTTGAAACTGCTATTCCTAGCAAGTTAGGGTTGAATGAGAAACAATTGTGAGGCTCGATAGTGAGGTTGAGTTCTTTGTTTATAGTAAGCCAAAGCTCTTTTGCAGTCCAGAAGTATAGAACACAGATTCTCTTCTGTTCCTGTGAGGTTTGGGAAAGAAGATTGGTAATGAAATGTCCTGAATAATGTGAAAAGCCGAAACTACTTTAGGCAGAAACTTGGGATGAGTCCAGAGTATGACTGTCTTGATAAAACGACAAGTAGGGAAAAATGTGAACTAATGCCTGCAGCTCACAGACTCTTCAGGCCAATGTGATTGCTGTAAGAAAAACCACTTTCCAAATGAGAGACTTCAAATGTGCAGAGTGAAGTGGTTCAAAAAGGGCTCTCAGAGTTGATAAGCCCACATTCAAATCCCAGGGCACTAGAGGTTTGCAGAATGGAGGATGAAGATTAAAAAGTCCTTTCATAAAATGTGAAACTAATAGATAAGAAGCTACTGAAGAGTCTTTGATCCTTTCATGAAAAGCAGCAATAGCACTTAGATGAACTAATTGATGATGTCGCCATCATTGTCTTTATTGTGATAAGCTCAAATTGCACTAAGGCAGTGATGGCCAACCTTTTGAGCTCAGTGTGTCAAAATTCATAAAAAAGCCGAGCATAACTCGGGTGGTGTGTCACTTCTAGAAAAATCCATAATTGTGATATTTGTAGCTCTAATTAATAACAAGTTATAATTTTAATATATGTACTGTATTTATTAATAAAGCAAAAACAAATAATTCTTTACCTTGCCTGCTTAGTGACTTTTTTGTTGCTGAATTTCGTCAGCTAAATCTTCAATTAAAACACTCTCTCCCCCTCCCCCCCCCCTCCCACACAAACTCTTACTCCCCTGGATTTTCTCATACACACTCATGCTCTCACACTCACTGGCTCCCTCACATACACACAAACACACACATCCAGGCAAGCTCCCATTCATTTTCACACCACTCCGGCTCCATCCTCCAGGCAGGCACCAATTCATTGTCACACACACAGACCCCCAGGCAGGCACCAATTCATTCTCACACACACAGACCCCAGGCAGGCACCCATTCATTCACATGCACACACTAAAGGCAGACCCCCCTCTCTTTTGCCAGCAACCTCGGAACCTCTCTCATTCCTCTGCTGCCACTGTCACTGCTGCCGCATGGCTATTGGGGATGTTACTATTCTTGCACATTCCCAAAGATTACATGTGCCAATCACTAAAAATATATATATATTTTTTAACCTTTGCTGTCTGATCTTAGTTTTCTAATTGATTGGTCACAGACTTTTTTTTTTTTCCACCTTCCCTTTCTTATTTTTTATTTTTTTTTTTGCCAATTCCTTTTATATTGTCTTTTTTTCTGTTTCTTTTCTCTCCATCTTCTTCCCTCAAACACACAGTCAGGTTCTCATTCTCACATGCATTTCTCTCACACACACACACACAGGCTCTCACTGGCACATGCTGTCTGACTCACACACACAGGCTCTCTCTCACTCCCACATGCTGTCTTGCTCAAGCACATGCAGTCTCTGCAAACATTCAGGTCCTCACTCTCACACAATCTCTCAACTCATCTCATACACACGCGCACACACACAGACCCTCAGCCTCTCTCTCACCTCTGGGCCTTCTCTTCGCGGGTCGCGCAGGATGGGCTCTGCAGCGGCCCTGCTACCGGGCTTCTTCCTCTTCTCGGGCCGCTGCGATTTGAGATTCGCGGCGGCCCGTAAGTGCAAGCGATGCTCCTCTTCTGCACGCACTGATGCTTCACCTCCTTCCTGCCCACGCGGCTCCGGCAACGTTTACTTCCGGGGCCGCACAGGCAGGAAGGAGGAGGAGCATCAGCGCGTTCAACACGATCTTTTTCTTTGGGCTGTGGTGAAGTGAGCCTCACCACAGCCCTGCCTGTCGCTGCGCCTCCCTGCGCCCGGGGGCATTGGGGGGGGGGGGCTGGAGGGATACTAAAAAACTAAAAAACTAATTTTAAAGGGTTGGCGCAGCCGGAAAAAAAAAAAAAAAGGCTCGGCACAGCCAATTAAAAAAAAAAAAAAATCGATAGTCCCGAAACGCTAGGCGTGTCAGCAAAAACGGCTCGGCGTGTCACCTCTGACACGCGTGTCATAGGTTAGCCATCACTGCACTAAGGTGTACTCTTATGGACCATACTGCTAGTCCTGAAAGAGACAAACTATGTAAATAAGTTAAAAGCTATGCTGCTGGACAAGAGAGGGGGTCAAGTCTTTGACCAGTTGATAAAACAAGGAGGAAGGCGATCTAAAAAAGCCGTGGAGGCAACACAAAGGATAGATGCCAAGGAATGTCCGTCAAGATGCTTTATTAAAATCCAATATAAAACGCCCGACTCAGGCAGAGTTTCGCCCCCACATGGGGGCTGCAACAAATGTGAAAGAAATACAACTTCAAAAAACAAGACGTACATAACTCACGAAAATTATATAAAATGTAACTAAACATATAAAACTGAAAAATGGTAACAAAGGCATGTGTATCTGTGAAACATGTAAAATGAAACATAGAAATTGAAACAAAAACTTTTTTAAATTAACCATGAGGGCTATGCATGTATAGAGACATATGTAGCTTCCATTTAAAGCTTGAATTTGAAAACTTAAAAATTGAAAATTATGGCAGAATAGATTATTTTACCTGTATTAGAAATGTCTTTATGTGCATTTGATAGTTTCCTTATGCTGATGATTTGGGCAAGCTGTGTAAGTGAAAAAATAATAAAAAATGGCTGTAAGGTGATTGGTAACTGATCTTCATGATTACTATAATGGTAAAAATGCATGTTTCCAAATTGAAAAAACTACCATTAACTGAAAAATATTTTCAATAAAATTGAAAACATACTAAAAAGATATCTGAAAATAGGGGCATAGCACAGACCAAAAGAATGTGAATACAAGAACTCAGAAGTTGAAGGAAAAGTGTATCTAAAAAACGAAGAGTAAGAAAGAATGTAGAGTTAATACAAAGTGTAACATGGAAACGGTGTAGTGACTCAGTCATATATGGCTTAAAATAAAAACTATGAACTCACAATGATGCTTACTTGTAATAATGTATTTAAACAAAGTAACCAAGACGCGTTCAAGGATGGAGTGGAGACAGTTGATTAAGAGTAAATTATACTGCACACCGAGAGTACAGCCAGCCTCGGTGTGCAGTATATTATTTTTTGTCGACGCATGCGATTGCATCATACGATGTCCTGTAATTGGAAGGGACGCAGGTTTTAACGGTGCATGAGTCATATCCGGCGCGGCTCTCGACGCATGATGCGCGGTCGCTAATGCAGTCTTTGATGCACGGGCTTCCGAAGCAGAGTGTGCGCATCGAGGAGTCTCGGACCAAGGCTTTTGTACACCCGGTGAAGACTTGGTCGATCTCCTATCTGCTGGAGAGGGGTCAAAGGAGTGCCTTAGCCTCTCCATTTTCTCAGCCCTCTGTCTCCTTGCTCGTGGGGACATTCTCCCACAGTCCCTGCATGCTGCCTGATCATGGTCGGGACCAAGACATAACAGTAATTATGCCCATCGGTCACTGACATGATCTTACCGCATGAGCAATACTTAAATCCTGGGCTCTTCGGCATCTTCCTTCTTCTTGTCTTCAAATTTTCAAAGATTTTAATTTTCCTGTCAGGGGGAGAGTAGCTGCATGTCCGTGTAGTACCGCGGAAAACTAAAACTGAAGGGAAGCTAGAGGAGCGCGGGAACCCGAGTTCTTGCGCACTTCAAAGCCCTTAGAGCTGTGAGAGTAAGCTCTGCCTTCGTGACATCACGGATGACGTCACCCAGCATGCATGGCTAAATGCCCTGCTTATCGACTGAAAACACTTGTTACAGGTAAGCAACTCTTTCTGAGGACAAGCAGGATAGTCCTCACATATGGGTGAATCCCTTGCTACAGGCTGCTCCCTAAAACCAAAGGGGACCAAAAGACATCCAATTAGGTGCAAACGGGCACAACATCAGTGCTGCTGGTAACAAGGGGGGGGAAGACGGGCTGAACCCAAATGAGCCCTAGGCGGGAGAGTTGGGTTCTACACCTCAAACAGGTGCTGAAGGACAGATTGGCCAGACCTACTGTTGCATTGGCCATCCCTATGCAGATGAGATATGAATGTGTACAGAAAAACTACGCCACAGCCTTGCAGATAGCCACGGAACTGCTCACAAGTGGGCCCACCAGTGCTGCCACGGCTCTGAAAGAATGAGCCTTGACATGAGCCCTCAAGATGCAGTCCAACCAAGGCATAAAAGAAGGAGATGCAATCTGCTAGCCAACTGGATAGTGTGGTTTAGCAACAGCAATGTCCAAGCTATTCTTATCAAAACAAAGTTGGATGGACTATTCTATGGGCTTCTGTCCTCTCCAGATAGAAGGCTTAATGCTCACTTGCCTTGCCTTGGTGCGAAAGGGGCCTGGGAAAATATTGGCAGGACTGACTGGTTAAGATGGAAATCTGTCACTGCCTTAGGCAAGAACTTAAAAGTACATATGTAATACCACCCTGTCATGATAAAACAGTATAAGGTGGTTAAGTCACTAAGACCTGAAACTCGCTGAAGTGACTGCCACCAAATATATGATCTTCCAGGTCAGGTATTTCAGGTCACAGGTGCACAGCGGCTCAAAGGGAGCTTTCATTAGCTAACACCACGCTGAGGTCCCAAGACACAGTGGAAGGCCTTAGGGGAGGCTTCAATTGAAGCAAGCCCCACATGAAGTGTAGAACTATAGACTGTACAGAGAAATACATACCATCCACACCTTGGTGGAATGTGCCTAATGCAGTAAGATGAACTGTAATGGAGTTTGTCTTTAAGCCAGCCTCAGATAGGTGTAGTAGGTAGTCAAGCAGTTTTTGTGTGAGGCAGGAGAACGATCTAGGGCCTTTTGCTCACACCATATGGAAAACTTCCTCCACTTCAGTCCGTAGGACTTTCTAGAAGCCACCAGGACCCAAGACATCCTCTGAAAGATCAAGCAGCTGCAGGATTAACCTCTCAACATCCAGGCTGTGAGCGAAAAGGCCTGGAAGCTGGGATGCCACAGCCTGTCTTGATCTTGCGTGATGAGATCCGGGGGAAGTCTCCAGATGGGCAACTCCCTTAAAGCGTGGAAACCATACTCCCACTGACTCTGTGAAGCTTCAAGAGTCTTTACCACTACAGAAAATTGGAGGATAAGCATAGAGAAGACCCTTGCCCCAATGATGGACGAGGGCATCAGAGGCTGGTTTGCCATCTGATCTGTACAGGGAGCAGAACAGAAGCACCTTCCTGTTGCAGGGGATGTGAACAGATCAACGCCCAGAGGAGGAATATCCGATTCACTACCCCGTGGTACAGAGATCACTCATGGGGTCTGAAGGCTTGACTCAGCCTGTCCTCTATTATGTTCATGGCTCTGAGCACTATCCTGTGGGAAAGGGCCCACGAACAGATCTGGATCACTTCCTGACACAGGAGGTACGATCCCATGCCTCCCTGCTTGATGACATAGCTACTTGGTTGACAGTTTGGATCAAGGCAAATTTGTTGAACAGCCAATCTCTGAAAGCCCATACTGAGTACCTGACAGCTCAAAGCTCCAAGAAGTTCATTTGACAAGAACATTCCTGAGTGGACTAGAGACCCTGGGTGCTGAGCCCATCTACATGAGCTCTCCACCCCAGGGTGGATGCATCCATGGTGAGGGGGACTTTGAAACAACATCCCCATTCCAGATTTGAAAGTATCTGCCATCAGACAATGAGCCCAGAGAGATGGGGTGACTCAGATGCAATCCCGAAGGCTCTAAGTGGTCTGGCGCCACTAGCAACATCGGGGTCCATTGGACTCTGCACATGTATTATCTTGCCAAGGGAGTGACATGGACTGTTGCAGCCATATGGCCCAACCTCAACATGTTCCAGGCTATCACATGCTGGCTCCGCTGGATCAAGTCTCAAGGTGATGGTCCTCTGGCAAGGCAGGAAGGCCTTGGTCTGAGCAGTGTCTAGCACAGCTCTCACGAAGTCCAACTGAAGTGACAGGTTGAGATGGGACTTTGGCTAGTTGAGAACGAACCCTGGTGACTCAAACACCAGTATGGTCAAGCACATGGCCCTGGTGGCCTCTGCCTAAGATGTGCTCTTAACAAGCCAATTGACCAGATATGGGAAAATATGTACTCCCAACATGCTGAGGTGCACTGCCACCAGTCAGACATTTTGTAAAGACCCGTGGAGCTGCTGCTAGCCCAATCTGCAACACCCAGTACTAGAAGTGCTGTTTCCCCACGATAAATTGGAGATACTTCCTATGACTGGGGAATTCTTGATATGAATGTAAACATTCTTTAGGTCAAGGGAGCATAGCCAGACCCCTTTTTGCAAAAGGGGGATCACGTTGCCTAGGGAAACCATCTTGAACTTTTCTTTTCTTAGAAACTTGCTCAAGGCCCTTAGGTCTAGGATAGAACGGAGTCCTGTTCTCTTTGGAAGCAGGAGTAGAATCCCCAGCCTCTTTACCCTGGTGATATGGGCTCAATCTCTTTGGCCATTAAGAGGGATGCACTACCAACCCCCAAAATGGAACGGAGGGCAATTTGGCGGTACACCTAATAGGTACAACTGGTACCCCTGACTGATGGACAGAACCCACTGGTCCAAGGTTTATTCTGGGCCACTGATTCGCAAAGACCTACAGCCTTCCCCAAACAGAGGATCCATCGTCCCAGGTACGGGCAACTGGCATATACTCCCTACGATCCAGTCAAAACCCCATCCCAGGAGTTGACAGAGAAGCCAATTGGGGCTTGGGGCTCTCTACTGCCTAGGATGGCCACAGGAGCCACAGCGTTGATGGGAGTGAAGGGGCAAAGGATAGTACTTGGCCCCGGTCTCGCCAGCCTCCTAACAAGAGGAGGATGGGTCTGGAGGACTGGCGGAGAGTTTTTCATGGTGGTCCTGAAGCTGGGCCACAGTGTCCCTCACCCTATCTCCAAAGATACTCTCCTGTATACAGCACATCAGCAAGTCATTCCTGTACCTCTGGTCGCAGCCATGCCATTCTGTGGATGCCGTCTCAAACAACTTAGGTCGCATGGACCTTGTGTTTTCTGCACTCTAGACCCTTATGCACCAACAAATGAAGGTGTCCTACTGCTGTTGAGGCAGCTGCTTAGCCACTTTTGCACCTTCTTCCAGATCTCCCACGAGTATCAGCTCACATAGACCTGGGAGGCAGAAAAGTAGGCAATAAGCATGGCATCTTGAAACACCTTCCTCCCAAGAGCGTTCATCGCTCTGTGGTACTTCTGCGGTTATGTCAAGGAATGAGTCAGAGAGCACTTTGCCCACCTACCACTGACTGGTGAGGCAGCTAACGCTTATCGAATCCGGCAGCCTTCTGGACAAGGTAGACCCTGTCTGCCTTCTTAATGGGAGGCACTATTAGCAGGTGTTCCCATATCCTCAGCAACTTAAGGATCTGCCACACAATCTCCTTAGAAGTCTCCACAAACTGGAGGATCTCAAGTGTTTTGTGCCTTGCATTCTCCCTCCAACTAAAAATGGGATGGCTTCTGCCATCACCCTCACAAAAACCACAAAGGTTAAATCCTTAGGAAAAGCCTTCCTTCAATGCTCTGGAGGAGAAGGTTCTAAAGAGAGACCCTTGGAGCCTTCTTCGGAGGACTCCGGAGCATCATTCCCCCAGAGGTCATAGGATTCTTCATCCACACTGTAAACCACAAGGGATGAGTCCCTAGGTGCTCAGCCTTTGTCCAGAGGTGCAGGTACCACTAGAACTGGACGGGGGTGGCAGGCCTCATCAATTCTGCTGGCCTCAGTGGAGCTTCCTCCTCAAAAGAACCGGCAACAACCACTGTATCATTAGGGGAAGGCCTCTGTGCGCCACCAGGCACCAATGCTGTCCTGTGAAGCCCTGCAGTGCCCAGTCCATAGCTAGCTGGAGGCGGCGCTCTAGTTCCTCCTTGAATGTTGCCAATACAGACTGACTGGCAGCAGGACCGGTAGAGACAGTCACAGACTCCCAGCACCAAAGTAGTATTGACATTCCTCATTGTGGGGTTGCTTCGGGGGCATTGCCGCAAAAACCAGTGCATCCTCTTGCCTGGCACTATGCATCGTTGGGAACCGGTGCTGATGCTTTGGCTTCTCTCGAAACTCGGCCTGGTCCTTCCCTGGTGCCAAGGTCATTGACTATGACGTCCTCGGCCTGGATGAGGAAAAAATGGTTGGTCTCCAGCCCCTCCCCCCCCAGCGGCATAGGAACCAACGGTCCCACCAACACTGATGGCTTGGTGTCCATAGGTGCGGCTCCTTGGTCCTTTGATATCAATGGCTTGGACTTCTTCGACCCAAAGAGGTGCTCCATCTTGTCAAGTTTTAGCCAACGTCCCTTCGGGGTCATCTGGCGCATAAAGCAGCAACCCCGGTCATCATGCGATGCCCCTAGGACACATCTAATACGGATCCGTAATGGACATGGTCCTCTGGCTCCGGGGACATTGCCGAAAACCGGACTCGGCTATGACGGATGAAACAAAATGGGCACAAACTGAAAGCAATGGCAATGGGCGGCAACGGACAGCAGGCACCGATGCATTGCTGTCACAGGGAAGCGATCGCAAAAGAAGACTTACCCAAATGACTGAAAACCCTGACTAGGAGTCGTTACATGAGGGCACTGAGAAGGACCTGGTGCCGGAACAAGGAAAAGCCATGAAAACAAAAAAAGTTTTCCACAAGGCCGAAATAGACAAAGTGAGCTCTCTCGCACAGCAAGGCTTACAGCTCCGCAGAAAGAGAGACGAGAGAGACTCTGTGTGGACACCTGATTCAGGGCTGCTCAGGGTGCCTAGTCAAAGTTCTAGAAACTGGCATAAGTTTTCTGCATTAGGGCTACATCTGATGTCACCCATGTGTGAGGACTACCATCCTGTTTGTCCACTGAGAAAATATGTTTTTTTACTCAATGCTTAATTAAGACCTGGAATTCATTGGCAGAGGATGTGGTGAAAGCTATTAGTGTTATCTGCATTTAAAAATGTTTTGGACAAGTTCCTAGAGGAAAAGTTCATAAAACTATTTAAGTGGAGTTGCAAATATCCACTGCTTACTCCTGGGATAAACAGCTTGGAATCTATATACCCCTTGGGATCCTGCCAGGCACTGGTGACCTGGATCCGCCACTGTTGGAAACAGGATATTGGGCTTGATGGACTCTTGGTCTGACTCAATATGGCAAGTCTTATGTTCTTATAACAAACTGCTAATGCAGAGGGCATTTTCTGCATATATAAGCTCCTATATTCAGAAAGATGGCTGCAGTACATTTCAATTTAAAACAAAAGTGACATTTCACAGTTAAAATTTTATAACAGTTGATGGTTGATTTTTGTACTTGCTAAATTTTGAAGTTTAAATATTTTTTTAAAAATGTGAAAATAGTTTTAACAAAAATGAATTTTTTTGTATAGTCACTCAGGGATGACAGTCATAATAAAAAAAAAACCAATTCTTTACTTCAGTGTTTATTGAAGGGGGATGTTGGAAAGATACACACATTAGAAACATTCTTTGATTGTGATTTAGAAGAACTGAAAGCAATCACAGTGAAAGTAGACTAAGAGCAAAATGACAAAACTAAAGCATAACAAGTCACCAGAATTGGATGGTATTCGCTCCAGAATTCTGGGGGGGGGGGGGGGGGGGGGGGGGAATTATAGACCTGCCTCCTAGTAATCTAATCCCTTATTAAAAATAGCCACAGTACCTGAAGACTGGAAGGTGGCCAACAATGCTAATTTTCAAAAAGAGCTTCAGGGGTGATCTGAAAAACTACAGAACAATAAGTGATATTGGTGCTGAGCAATCTGGTAGAATCTATTCTTAAAACAAATTACTGGCCTAAGGATAGTCATGGCTTACTAAAGACGAACCAACACAGATTTAGCAAAGGAAAGTCTTGCCTTACCAATCTACTGAATTTTAATGTGTTAAAACATGTACATAAAAAGGTGAACCAGTCAATAGTGCATCTGGATGATTTTTTTTATTAATTGAACATTTTTTTTTTATTGGATATACACACATAAAAGACAATAGCCAAAGGCAGTAACAAGCAATCATCCATAAAATGTTTTCCAATAGAAATAGAAATCCCAGACCCACCTACCCCAATATATGAGAACATGCCCCAGCAAAACAAAACAGGAACATAAGCACAACAAAAAAAAAATTATATACAAAATACTAATAGGGCAGTACTGCTCAGGCAGAATACATCAAGCATGATGAAAATAAGGGTACCCTGAGAGAAACAACTAATATTGCCAGAATAAGCCACTACAGGTACATCAGTGAGAGAAGAAAAAAAAAAAAACACACCCCCCAAAAAAACACACCCCTCAAGGAAAGAAATATCCAATCCCTGGGATAGTCTCCATTGAACAAAGAGATCCCAAAGGGTCCAGAAGGACTTTAGACAATTATGGCTTGAAGCTGTAAGGAGGGCTCAACAATAAGTGTACAAACAACTCACTATGCTTTGAAAAGAAGGAATCGCTGTATGTTTACTTTGTAAGCCAAGCGCACCCCAAGTGGCTCTAAAGATTTGTTGACAAAGATGTTAACATTTTGGGATACCCATTACCAGGGGTCCCAATAAGGTATAGCATGCAAATATGTTTTCTACCATCAATATTGTGGATATCCAAATCAGTAATCTGGCACCAGCAAGCCTTGATCAGTATACATTACCAAACATATGTATGTACCTATATTCCCACAGTTCCTACAACATAGATTGCTCACTGAGGGAAACAAACGATGAATTTTAGATGGCATTAGGTGCCAACGAAACATCTTAACAATTTTCTTGAAGATTGTCCGAAATAGAACATTTACTAGAGGTAGAGTAGATGGAATCCCAATCCTCCACCCTCAAACCCTCTTCCCAAATCCAGCCCCAAGTGAGTAAATGTGAGAATTTATCAACTATACAGTAATTGAGAATGCCATACACAGACACCAAACCTGTTAATTTATCCACTTGCTCACAATAGGTTTCAAACAGCGATCTGCTCGGTCTGACAGCCAAAGCTTTTAGTTGTCTGAGGAAGTGCCTTATTTGAGCACATTCCAAAAAGTTCAAATTTGTCATATGATAATGATTAACAGTATCGTTTGACTGCATAACTGCACCTCAATATAATAAATGACCAATGCGAGTTATCCCATGTACCTTCCAATCATCAAATGCTTTAAAAGATTTACAAATGGGAAAGGCCATATTATGAAACAGTTGCGAAAGATAATAGGAGATGGTACCCATCACTCTACTGTGACCAGACTCGCAACATTGTTCTCAAGAGTTATAGGCAGGCATTGTAAAGAGCGCCGGGGTACTACAAGGCTGCCATGGAAGTGCCGAAAGTGGCATAAGCCCCACCATGTTCTGCTCTATATAGTCCGTTTTAGCGCAGGAGACCTATGAAAGTCAAGAATTGCTCTAAGTTGCAAAACACCACAATAAATTAAGGATACCCAATTCCCCTCTTTTTTTGGGCTGATAATAAGATTGTCCGGGCTACCCGAGGTGGGCGTCTTTTCCAAATGAAATAAAAAATCATCTTTTGCCATAAGCACAAAAGAGCAAACAAAATAGGTTGAGTGAAAAATAAAGAAATCTGGGTAATATATTCATTTTTATGATGGCTATGCGACCAAGCCATGAAAAATATTCCCAGTTCCACTTATCCAAATCTTTAAATACAGCTCGAGTTGGCGGGTGTAAATTGAATAGTTCATCAACATCGGAGCCAATATGGACGACCAAGTACTTCAAAGAAGATTTAGCCCATTGAAAGGGGAGCTGTCGACTGAGTCTGGTCAGAGTAGCCCCGTCTAAATTAACATTCAAAAGTTCAGATTTTTCCACATTAACTTTGAACCCTGAAACTACGCTAAAACAGTGCAGTTCATCCATGACCCCCATTAGTGAAAAGAATGGCTCAGTGATAGTGAATAGAATATAATCAGCAAATAAAGAGATTTTAAACTGTTGATCACCCACACTAACACCCCTAATCTGACCTGAAAGTCTAACTCTGGTGGTGAAGGGCTCTACGAAGAACAAATAGCAAAGGCGATAATGGACATCACTGCTATGTGCCATGGCCTATTGCAAAGCAGCCCCCATACCCACCATTTACCTTTACCTGGGCTTCTGGAAAATCATAATTTCTCAATCCAACATAACAAGAATGAACTAAACTGCATTTTCCTTAAAGTTTTAAATAGAAAGGAACAGTGCATCATGTCAAATGCCTTCTCAGCATCAATAGACAACAATGCTGTTGCAACATTCTCCTTATGGACCCACCACAGCAAATCAACAATTATGAACATTATCTGCTACCAAGCAGTGAGGGATGAAGCCCACTTGATCACAGTGCACTAGTTGAGGTAATAACCTTATTCAAACGCTCCGCTAGAACTCTGGCCAGAATTTTGAAGTCTAAAGAAAATCGGGTGGTAGGAGCCCTGTAGTGTGGGATCTCTACCATGTTTCACAACAGAGAAGCCAGCCACATTGGTAATTGGTTGTTAGAGAGCACCGATCTTGCAAAGAGTTGAACATGTCAGTCAGAGGGGCGACCAAGATGTGAGAGAATTGTTTATAATAGCCACTCGATAGCCCATCCAGTCCCAGTGTTTTGCCTGCTTTTAAAGTTTTGACTTGTAAAACCTCAGGTGTGCTAACTGGCCTGTCAAGTAAGCACTGTGAGTGTAAGGCAAGGGAGCAGTATGGAAGTGAGCCAGTCATCTATAGCAGTGTCAGAAATAGATGTATCTGTACTGTAGATGACTTTATAGAACTGTGTAAAACAGTGCTGTATTTCTGCCAATTTAGTAACTATATCCTCCTGAGGGTTTTGACCTTGTCAATGGAATTCTGAGAACGTAAGGATTTTAAACACCTTGCTAAGTAGCGGCCAGCTTTATTCCCCCCTTCAAAATACTCCTGCTTAGTTAATTCAAGCTTATAAGCAAGTTTGGCATCTAAAGATTAGAGCTCTGAACAGGCTAGAGATCATTTGCGATACGCAGAAGCAGAATGCATCCACATGTGCTCTCGCGACAACTGGGACACCTCTTAAAAGTTGAGCACTTAATTTCCATTTCCTGTTTGCAATGCATGGCATAAGTAAGAGACCCCTCACTACTGCTTTAGAGCACTCCCATATCACAGACCGAGGTGTAAGTATGAGCTTGTAATCAGAAGTATTCATGTATCTGCTGACCCAAAGTATCAGTAAAGATGATATTTTTCAAGAAACTTATTAAGCTGCCAAAAGCACTGGCCACAATCCAAATTAGTAAAGGAAACATTAACCATACAGGAGTGTGGTCAGACCAGGTAATATTCCCTATATCAACCCTCATTACTCGGTTTTGCAGTAGTTTATCTATAAAAAAGTAATCAATACGGGAATGAGACCCATGGGGGGAGGAGAAATAAATATAAACTCGGGAACTAGGATGGCTGTCTCCAAAGGTCAACTACACCCCACTGAGAAAGCAGATAATTCCCCAAGGACTCTGCTCTCTAACACTGGGCTTTTGGTGAAATTAAAAAGTCTCCCCCTATGATCAAGAACCCTTCCAAATGAGACAGCAACATTGCATCCAGCCCTTTAAAAAAGGGAATCTGATCGAATTAGGGGAATATAAATTGACTAAGGTTACGATGTCAATAACCACTAAATTTTAGCAAAAGATATCTGCCACCCGGGTCCAAGAAAAGCACTTTATTAGTAAGGGAATCAGAAATTACAATAGCCATTCCCCTGCATATTTAGTCCTGATAGTGCTAGCTGCAAAGAACTGATGTAGATAATCTTTATGAAAAAAGGACACACTCAAACAGTTTCCATAAGTGGGTCTTGTAAAAAAGTAATAACTGCTTTATAGTATGCAAGTTCCGCAAACAAAAGCTGGTGTTCCTAAACACATTAAGGACCTTCATAATTTGGACACAAGTATGCCTATACCTTTCGCTTATTTTTCAAGAATTTTTGAGCTGCAAATAAAACATCAAGAGATTTTTTTTACCTAATTTTTGCAACTGGGATAAGGAACACATCTCGAACACCATAATATGCATGGATGTCTGCACAATTTAAAGTAATTGTGTATGACAAATTCTAAAGTCCTCCATATGTGAAAGTGTCTTTTTTGGTTGTTAGAACAGCATACTATGTATGGTTGATTACAGGATTTAAAATAAAGTTACCATATATTCTTAAGTCCTCCATATGTAGAAAGATGGTATTTTAGTTGTTAGAACAACATAGTCTGTACAGATGGCTAAAGGATTTAAATTAAAGGGCTACCATACATTCTGAAGTTGACTTAGAAAATAGCCACTGCTATTACTAGCAACCATAGCATGGAATAGACTTAGTTTTTGGGTACTTGCCAGGTTCTTATGGCCTGGATTGGCCACTGTTGGAAGGATGCTGGGCTGCATGGACCCTTGGTCTGACCCAGTATGGCATATTCTTATAAGGAGAAAATTCTGGTCGCCATTATGGTTTACATAAACCAAAACTCAAAACCTTATGTACTGCACCCTGGTGAGGTAGGCAAACAGTGTAATCAGCCCCATCAGAAACTATTCATACAGAAAAGAAAATCAAACAACCTCCCCCCCCCCCAAAAAAAAAAACCAAAATACGTAAAATCCCTCTTATGATCCACCCAACCTCCCTGGCAGAGCCATCAACTTCTGGGGAGCATAGGTGACAAGACAATGGAAATAGAACCGAGCCCACCCCCGCATCACCCAGTAAAAACATTATGCAAAATCATAACCAGCACGATATCCCAAAAGGGAAACTGAGAATATGAAAAAGAACTGCAGCCTGAACAGTACATTGGTGGCTATGTGCAAAGAGAAAATGTCCATAGCTAGCAGCAATTTGACTCAAAAGAAATTAGTCTGACATCTGTCACCCTTGGGACAGACAGAGCCAAGTGAGAATTCTCCGACTGCCTGCGCAACCTCCTACCTCCTTTTCCAACATGCTGCCATCGCGGGTTATTATCCATTTTAAACGCATCGGCCACCATCTTGGGAGAAGAAAAAGTGAAGGGCTTGCTTGAAAGCTTCCTTCGCATCCGTAACAGATTTCACCTGAAATGTAATGTCTTTAACCAAAAAAAGCAAGCCAAACTGAAAAGTCCATCTGGGCAGACTAGATGGACCATTTTGATCTTTTTCTGCCATCATTACTATGTTACTATGAGATTCGCACCTCACAACACTTGGGTGACTTTGCATAATTCGTAGCATTTACGGACAGTGGAAGGCACCAAGTCATGAAAAATAGAGATAGAGTGACCTTCCCAAGTCAGATCTGATTGCTTCAGCACCGGCTCAAAAATAAGATTTTGGGCAAAACTGTGAAGGTACAGTACAATATCGGACTTTTTAGGGCCAAGTGCTCTATGGGCTCTTTCAATTTTTACCAGAGAGAACGCGCTATCGTTGGACCCAGCTACATCTCCTTGCACAGCAAGCATATAGTTGCAGCTAAGACTTTGCTGTGGGCATCACATTTTATATGGATCAGATTTGGGGACCCCTGTATCCTTCAATTACAGCACCCAGAACGGTTTTCGATGTCTTCCAGCTTTTGTTTCCTATAATCTTCTGCTGTGCCGTTAAGGTATTTATGGTATCAGCATGGCCTTTGACCCAGACATCGATTTCATTCACGCAGGTGCCCATGACCGCTAAATCCTCCGCACCTCGAAGATAGACTTGAGGTGGTCTTTATGTTGCTTTAAGTCAGCTCTAATTTCTAAGAACCAACTGCTCAGTTCACCTCTAGTCAGCAAGTCTGAGAGGTCAGAAGCAGGAAGGGGCGCCAATACTGCGTCCTCCATAGGCAGACCTTCAGAGACGTCCGTGTGTAGCACACCTTCAGTCCCGGAGGGTTCAGTGGCAGGCAGATTATATGAAAATGCCCCTTTGTGTGCCCCTTAGTGCAGCTTCTTAGGACAGCTCTCTAGGAATTAGAACCGATCTCGATCTACCCCAGAGCTCCCGTATCTGTAGGTTCGCCCCTAGTTGTCAGCGGACCCTTCCGCCCATGTCTTTCTGTTTTCACTAACGAATCCTCTCTCCTTTCCCCCTCGCCATCCACCTTCTAGAGAGAGTATGAACTCCTTTGCCATCCCGATCATCTACAATAGCAGGAGAAACTTGGTAAAAAAAAAAAAACACAGACCTTACCCACACTCCTTCAGAAAAGACTCATCCCAATCATGATCTCACCCCTGAACCAACTGCTAGGTCTCACACTATTCTCGTTAACTCTTAACGCGCAATCCCTCTCGAAAAAAAACCACCTCCTTTCTGACTATCTCAGAGGCTCAACCTGACTTATGTGCCATCACCGAGACCTGGTTAAAGCCAGAGGATACTGTTCTAATCAACCAACTTCCTCTACATGCCTACGATATCTTCTCTATCCCTAGACCAAGGAAAAGAGGAGGTCTGCTTCTAGCTGCAAACAAAAACCTAGGATTGTCGCTTCAGTGGGCAAACGCATCCCCCCCTCTAGAATTTGCGGTATTCAAATCCACCTACCTTCAAATTGGCCTAACTTATGCCCCCCCCCCCAGCTGCCTGGAATCAGACCCATCTCCTTTAATTGAGCGCATAGCCAAACACATCAATACAGACACACCAGCCATTCTACTAGGAGACTTCAACCTCCATGTGGATGCGACTCCACGCTCATCTGGTTGTGACACTTTTCTCAACACACTTAACTTCATGGGCTTCAAACAAATCATTAACAAACCTACACACAAAGCAGGACACACCTTGGATCTAATCTTCATAAACGAGAGCCTCTCCCCCTCCTCTCACACAGTATGTGCTCCAGTCCCATGGTCGGATCACAAGCTGATCTCCACCACGTTGAAGAACCTTCAACCTATCATCTCACCGATACAAAAAACCACGGTCCAATTCTGGAAATTGTGTAATCCAGACTCCCTCAGCTCTCTCCTGTCTTCAGAGTTAGAACAGCTTGACCTCACAGACGCAGACTCTGCCGCATCCTCCTGGTCTAAAATCACCAAAAAAGTGGTAAACCTCACCTGCCCTTTAACCACTAAAGTCCTACAATCAAACAGACAACAGAAAACCCTGGTACACACCGGAACTAAAAACCATCAAGCGAGAACTCAGAAGCAGAACACACCAATGGCACAAACACCCGTCTGCAATAAACCTGACGGCATACAAATCCATTATGCATCAATACAGGATCTCCATCCTCCGCACAAAAAGACTTCTTTTCTCAAAAAATCCATCATTTCATTTTCGACCCGAAAGCATTGTTTTCTCTTGTCTCGCCCCTCACCAAACCATCACCTACGACTATACTGGATGATCAAGCTGCAAGCAAAGCTGTTGAACTAGCCACATACTTCAAGAATAAAATCGCAAACCTCACTGCTCCGCTCAAGGACAACAAGGCCCTTCCTCCTCCACCCCCATCCCTGCATTGGTACATCAGACTCCAAATTTGGAAACCTTCGAGCCTACCTCCTCAGAGATCGAGAACGTTCTTAGGAAGCTCAAACTGGCTGCTCACCCCATTGACGCGATCCCATCCAACCTACTCATCGCCATACCTACTGCAGAGATCATTAATTGCTCCTTATCACAGGGCCTTGTCCCCGACACCCTCAAACTTGCTATCCTAAAACCACTTTTGAAAAAACCAAATCTATCGCCAGACGACCCAGCCAATTTCCACCCTATAGCAAACCTTCCGTTTATCTCCAAAATCTTGGAAAGAATAGTAAATGAGCAACTCACGGAATTCTTGGACAATAACAAAATCCTCTCCCCATCTCAGTTCGGCTTCCGGAAATCCCGTAACACCGAATCCCTCTTAATCACATTAACAGACACCATTCTCCTGAATCTTGACAAAAAACAACAGTGTCTGCTCATTCTCCTCGACCTTTCAGCGGCTTTTGACACGGTGAACCACACTATTCTCATAGATCGGCTATCCAACATCGGCATCAAAGGCACCGCTCTCAGCTGGTTCAGGTCTTTTCTTCAAAACAGGTTCTAAAAGGTTAAAATCAACAACAAAGAATCACACTCCGTCTGCTCTACATTGGGAGTCCCACAAGGATCCTCATTATCCTCAACCCTCTTCAATATCTACTTGCTCCCACTCTGCCAACTCCTCTCCAAACTAAATCTAATTTATTACTTATACGCCGACGACGTACAAATTCTCTTACCAATTACTGAATCATTAGAAAAACCCCTGGATTTCTGGAACACCTGCCTTCAATCCATAAACAGCCTTCTAACAAGCCTCAACTTGATCCTGAACATAAACAAGACTGAACTCCTCCTCCTCACTCAAGACGGAAATTTCGCACTGCACAATACACCCCCTGCAATTCTACCAGTTTTCTCCCCCCAAGTAAGAAACTTAGGAGTCATCATGGATAATCAACTGAACTGCAAAAGTTTTATCAATAACACGACTAAGGATTGCTTTTTCAAACTTCAAGTCTTAAAACGTTTGAGACCTCTCCTCCACTTCCAAGACTTCCGTACAGTGCTCCAGGCAATCATCTTTTCAAAAATAGATTATTGCAATTCTCTTCTGCTCGGCCTTCCTGCCAATACCATCAAACCCTTACAGATGCTGCAAAACGCCTCAGCCAGGATTCTGACCAAGACCAAAAAAAGAGACCACATTACACCCATCCTGATGAACCTCCACTCCCAATCAAATTCAGAATCTTGTACAAAGTTCTAACGATCATCCACAAAGCCTTTTACAACATCACCCTTCGACCTCACATACCATCCAGACCGGTAAGAGCAGCGTATAAAGACACACTCCAAGCCCCCTCCATAAAAACCACATTAAGAAAGAGCGCCCTCTACTCTTCTGG
Source organism: Rhinatrema bivittatum (assembly GCF_901001135.1). Taxonomy (NCBI): domain Eukaryota; kingdom Metazoa; phylum Chordata; class Amphibia; order Gymnophiona; family Rhinatrematidae; genus Rhinatrema; species Rhinatrema bivittatum. The sequence goes on from NC_042621.1 coordinate 228,396,584, forward strand.
ACCAACACATTGGAACTCTCTTCCTCCAGATCTCCGGCTCGAACAATTTCCGATCACCTTAAAAAAAAAAAAAAAGACTCAAAACCTGGCTGTTCAATCAGGCCTTTTCCTAACTCAGATGATCTGCTGAATTGAACAAGTTGCTCGCTATAAGCCCTTCGTTTTGCTAGCAATAGGCTCTCTTTCTTTACAGACGAACTTAAATTTCTCCCTCCTAATTCCTAATCCCAATGCTCTGATTCTTAACACCCAGGTATTAAACAAGGCTCGCCGTTCAATGCCTATTAAGTTATCTCCCTGGTTATCTCAGTTCTATGGATCCAAGTTTGTCCTTCCTTGTTTAATGTAATGCATTCGTTTATGCACTGGTTATTGTTACAATGTAAACCGAAGTGATTTGTAACTTGTTACAAGAATATCGGTATATAAAAAAGTGTTAAATAAATAATAAATAAATAAAAACTGCTTTAAATCAGCAGTTTTCCGCTTGGATGCCATTTGGTGTTCGCAGTTAGCAAGTCTCTATTAAAGACTATGCAGGCTTTTAGCAGTAAAAGCAGCTGGAGATCGTGATCGGGGTTGCAGAGCTCATCTATGCATACATCTTGGCTGACCGCCAAAGAGCACCCCCTCCCCCCCCCCAGTGCATCTGGATTTTAAGGCATTTGACAAAATTCCTCATGAGAAACTTGATGCTAGGAAACTCCTCTATGCCAGTGGCCAAGAAGCCAAACCTTAGCCTTCTTCAAATGGTAAAAGCCAGATGACTGACTCTTCTTGTGGTCCTTTCCAATGCTCAATATTGAGAGGGTTTGATGCCCTTTTTCCATCAGTGAACCTCCTGGGTCCTTTGGGCCAGAATCATGGTGCTCAAATTGCCTCTCCATGAGCTCCAGTCAGGACTGACATCCCGAGGGGGGTCATAGTCTCATATTGACAACACCTTGGGATGTCATGCAATGCCCCAGGCACAGGACACATCTATTATGACGGGCCATAATACACATGAACTTGTCACAGAGATCATCTCTTGAAGCCACTGGTAGTCTCATCCTTGGCTGGACGAAAAGCTAAGGAAGCAAAGTGGAACTCACTGACCACATGCAGTAGGTGCACCAACTGGGTGCAAAAGAACAGAAAGAAAAACTCCTCGAAAAACCTTACCTAGAAACACTAACAAGGGAGAAAGACCATGAGGTTTAGGTTTATTAAAGATTCTCACGATGACCAATTCCTGACTGTTCTGGAGCAAAAACTGTGGAGATAAAAAGCAGGAGTTAAAATACATGCCCAGTGGTCTCCATGTAAAAGATGGGACTGAGGGGGATCCCACAAGGATGAATGCTATCATGCCAGGCTGCACATGACCAGCAGGGCACAATCAAAATTCTAGAAACTGACAAAAGTTCTGGGCCAGAATCCATTAGATGATGCCACTACTTGTGAGGACTGCCATCCTGCTTGTGCTTGAAGAAATTTAAAAAATCATGGGATAGGAAGTAATGCTCTTATTGTGGATTAGTATCTGGTTAAGAGATAGGAAACACTGACTCAGTCTCCCATCTGCTATCAAGAGTACACTATACCCATTGGTCCTGAGTCCATTTGGCTACACGCTAAGAAAGGTTAGTTTTCACAATGAAGAAAGGTAAAGAGTGGTATACCTCAGGACTCTGGGCTAGGATCAGTGCTATTTAACTTATTCATAAATGATCAGGGAAAGGGAGCAATGAGAGATATTCAGATTTGCAGATGAAACAAAATTCGACTTTTTTTTTTTTTAAACATGAGAAAATTGTAACTGCAGAAGGACCTTGTGAGACTGGGTGTCTAAAACAGCAGATGTAATTTAATGTGGACCAGTGCAAAATGATGCACATATGGAAAAAATTCTTGAGTTGCCTGCTAGCAGCCCACAGGGCTTCAAATTCTGCACAAAAACTAAATTCTGCACTCCACTGGGATAAGTCATATGGTCAAGAGAGATTGTGATCACCCCAAGACCAGTGAAAGAGTCAAAGGGTCAGCTGCAATTCCAGAGCTACTCTGATCCTGCAGACAAGTCCTGATTTGTTTTCCTTTTTGCTGTTGAGGTCCAAAGCTTAGGGGGGGGGGGGGGGGGAGAATAGTAGAAATGAAGAGCAGTGAGAGGACTGCCTGCCGTCTGTCTGCCGCCATGGGAGACAGAACCGATGCTGGAGGGGATAGGTGGCAGGCGTACTTCCCATCAGAGGCTGTCATTGGGCAGTTTGAAGGAGGAGGGGAAAGCAGCGGGAGCACAGTTGTAAGGCTCCTGCTGCTGAGGCATGCAGCTATATGATTCAGATTCAGCGACATCACAGGGGCACTGCAAACTCAGAAGTAGGCAACAGGTTGTAGAGCGGCCACAGAACTGCTACCAGAGGAAGAAAAATAAAGACAAGCTAGGGCCTGTGCTGGATATTTCTCGTTTCCCCACGATGACAAGGACAATGCAAAGCAGGTGCTTCAACAGCCCACGAGACATACATTGAAGAATGAATCCATATAAATATGCTTACTTGTATTACCAAAGAATTCTAATAAATAAATGCATTAAATTAGTCCAATAAAAAGGTATCACCATATACATTTTGTTAAAAGTTTATATGTAAGCCACTTTTTTGATAAAGTAGCAGAATATCAAATTTAATTAAATTACATACATTAGTAAAGCAAAAATTCCCTTTGCTAAATTTATGCTGGCTCTTCCCTTTTAAAACTATTCTTTTCTATATGCACAGTAACTTAATTTCAACTATTTTACCCAGGACAAACGTTAAGCTCACTAGTCTGTAGGTTTCTTGGATCACTCCTGAATCCCTTTTAAAAAAAAAAAAAAATCTTACATTGGCTATTCTATCTGCAGGTACACGAGAGGATTTGCATGAAAGATCACAAATTAATAGCAAGTTTGCAACTTCATATTCAAGTTCCTCTACAGTTCTGAAGTGAATACCATCAGGTTCTGGTGATTTCTTACTATTTAGTTTGTCAATTTGTTTTAGCACCTCTTCCAGATTTTACAGTGATTAGAAAGGATAGCCCATCCCTATGAAAAATGTAGAATGGACTTGTGGGCTTCCCCCTTCCTCCAAATCCCTAGGAACTGCTTAGTGGAAAAAAACCTTGAAACTCCCAGGGAATCACTGGAGTAGAAGGGCTCCTTCTCCAAGTGCTCAGGATTCAGATCCCCTCATGATCCCGTCTTCCCCCATAGATTGGCAGGACCCATAGTCGCAGAAGGGAACCCCCCTTTCCGCAGGGACCTCTGCCCCTTGCGAAAGGCTTAAGTCTTTATATTAAAAAAAAATTCTATCCAGAAAAGAGAAGCAATCTGTGTACCTGGAAAAGGCAATGCTGGCATGGTTGGGTGAGACATTAAATCCTCTGCTCCTGATGCTGTAGATTGGACAGAGGAGGGAGGGGGGCCTTGCCTCCTTGCTCTACCACTGCTAGACTCCCCTCCCCCCCCCCCCACCCATATGTAGAGGGAGTCCCAAAAAGTAAACAGTCCAGCTACCATGGCCCTGGAGCCTTCCACTCCCACAAGTTTGTGGGAATGGAAGGCTGTATCATGAATGTCGGTATAGAAAAGCACCAAATAAATAAATAAATAAAGTTTGTGGTTGGACAAGACCCCTCTGGCCATGGAAAACTCCTGGCAGTTTCTGTGCTCTTCCAGACACCATGAGGCAGAGGCTACATGTTGAGGAAAGCATGGCCTTTCTCCTGCTCTGTGCTGCCAGTGCCATTTTAGCCACACCACACTGTCTTAAAGATTAGGCCTCCCACTTAGGCATCCTTGCTCCCCCCAAAGCATCCTACCTCAGCACCAAACCAGGGCCTCTCGAATCCAGTCAGCAGTCCCTCTGGTAGTATCTAGTAGCCTGAGCCACTTTTGTGTCCTGTGCTTTTTTTTTTTTTTTTTTTTTAATTAGTTCAGGCAGACAAATTTATGGTTCAGCCAATCCTCCTCCACTTGTCCTCCAAATTAAGAGGGCCCAGTTCAGGCAAGCGTGTTGGGGGTGAGGGAGAAGAGCAGGAGAGAGGCAAAAGAAAAATAAGCCACCTTACTCTCCTGGAAGTTCTTCCTCCTACCACCTGCTCAGAGGATCTGAGATATCACCTCAGGAGCCCCCCCCCCCCCCCCACCAGATCTGGCTCAACAGAACCCAACAGGGTCCCGCTCAACTGAGGGAGGGAGCTTAGCTGTCAACCTCAGGAGCCCCCACCAACTTCCAGCTAGGCCAAAGTCCACAGCTCTGGAATGCATGTCCACTATTTGCTGGAGACAGAATACTGGCAGGCTGTCAGCAGGGAAATATGAAAGGTGACATCAGCAAGCTTCCTGATCTGTCTCCATCTGCTAGCTGGCGTGTATAACCCATTTCTATAGACTAGCCTGACCGGATACAGAGGAAAGTCTGTTTAGTGCAGACAACCTTTTCCTCAGCAGTGCTTCCTGGTTATAGGGCAAGAGGGTACAGATGGCATCTCTCAGCAGACAGCTGTTCTCTATCCCTGCCCCCACCTCCTTTCCCATGTTGTGACTGGATGCCATGGAGAGAGGAGATGGAGCACAGCACTCACCTCCCTGTGGCTCTGCAGATCTCCAGTAGAAACAACCCTCTGAGTTCTGCCCCCTCCTACACTGTGTGCTGGGCTGAGATATGAGAGAACTGCTAAAGTGAGGCAAAGGAGAGAAGGTTGGGGGAGACAGTATTGGGGAGGATGGAACAGGGGCACAGAATAGGGAGAAGGGAAACAGAACAGGAAAGTGGGGAAGGGAAGTGAGAGGAGCAAAGACAGGAGGAAGACTGAAGAGGCATAAGGGAAAGAGAAGACACAGGAGAAGGAAAGACAGGATGCATGAGAGGGAGAAGGGATCCTACCAATATTTATGACATGGCAAATACAACAGTTAACATTATTGTGGGAGAAGCTGTGATTGATATATTTATGAGGATGGTTGAATTAAGCTTTCATAAAATGAAGTATATGGGGGGATGCCTTGATCCCAGGTGATGAGCACTGAAGATCAACTGACTGCATCCCTATTTCCAACTTCCCCACCTCTCCGAACTCAAACTGAGTCAAGCACACTCCCGCCTCACCCAAGTTTGGTAGGGTATCCAGGTGCAGTTGAGCCTTTTTCACAGCATCATATAGTCATGCTGGCATGTGTCTAATCTTAATCTTTTTTAAACTTGTGGAATACATTTTATCTGGGTTTCTATGATGGTATTTCTAAACAATCCTCATCTCTCATGCACACTTTTAAACCTTGCAACTACCCCTTTAATTTTCCTTCTAATTTCCTCATTTTATCATAGTCTTTAGGGAATCATGGTACTGAAACATCACTGGTAGCTTTAACCACTGAAGTGAGAATGAACATGGATAGGGAAAAGGGAGCAATTATGTTTACAAACCGATATTGGTGTAGCCTAGTTGATCATTACCTACTTTTACTATGGCTTCAAAATTTTGGAACAGCTAATGTTCTTAGATGGTTTAAATCATTCTCTACAGATAAAGTGTTTTTCAAGTTAGTTGGAACCAAGAAGTGATGACATGTGGCATCCCACAGAGATCAATATCATTGTCATTTTTAACCTATTCTTGGCACCGCTTGTGACTGTAATCCAGGACCTGGGTTTCAGCTTCTATTTCTATGCAGATGATTTCTAGGTCATGAAATTCATCTTTGAAAATGAACAGATTTAATAAATGCCTGGATAAAGAGACATGGTTGCATACTAAATAGCTTCAAATTTTTGTTAACTTTTAATCTATCTGGTTTAATAGGTGGAATATGGGTTTTAAACTGGTCCCACAGATGATGGGATATCCCTTCAGTGGAAAAATGGGTTTTAAACTGGTCCCACAGATGATGGGATTAATATCCCTTCAGTGGAAAAATTAAAAAAAAAAACAAAAAAAACTGGGGATAACTTGATAGCATTTTTCCAATAGTGAAACAAATTTCCAGTGTCTAGAACAATTTCTTCTCTGAATGGTTCAGAAACTGGAACTTTTCTGATGAAGACTAATCTTACTATTCTTACACATGCTCATGTCTCAAATTACAACACACATAGGAATCTCTGAGATCTTACTAAGGCGGTTGCAATTATAAACTCAGCAATTTTTAATGTTTCAAAATATGAACATGTAACTTGTTGCAGGAATTAATTTGGCTGCCAATGCAGGTGAGAATTAAATTCAAAATTTTGTGTCTGACTCAGAGAGCATTGCATAGAGGGCTCACTTATTATTTGGCAAATCTGCTAGTCATGTAAACCAGCAAGATCCTTAAAAATCTTCTCAGAATTACTGAAGCTTTCCCCACTGAATAAAATAAGGCTTGAAATTGAAAACACAAGGCAGTCTTTTTAACATCAGGCACTATTTTGAATGCCTTGCCTTTGGAGGTTCTTTGAAAATGATCTAAAGTCTAGGAAACTATTGAAAACCCAGATGTTTACACAAGTTTTCAAATCAGGTTCCTACTTTTTTTTTTTTTGGAAGTCAAAGTCAAAGGCGTTTCCTTTGACTTTACTTAATGGCTATTTTATATTATGCTTGCTGGCTTCTGTATGTTGAGTCTATTAGTGTTATATGGAACAGGATTGTTTTTATATGAAATGTTTTATTTTGAATTTTTTAAATTGTACCTCTTGCATCAGAATTTACATTTCAGCAAGAACTAGATCTAAAGTAGTTCTCCTTCAAATTGTTTCTAGGACCAGCTATTCCATGAAGCACTTAATTATGGCATCTAGAAACTTAACCTCCCTGACATGCCCTTTTGAGACATTCAATCAATAATACCAGGGTAATTGAAATTTCTCAATATTAATTTCCACTTTTAGTAAAGAATAATGCCAATATTACAAAAAGTTTAAATACAAAAAAAGGATTTATGAATTAAATAGAAATGAAAATGGTGCCTTCATATCCTCATCCTCTCTTAAATATCAGGCTACATAGAAAGGCTTACAATTTGTAATCACCGGGCACCAAAAATACTCACTAAAGTGATATAAAGTGCAAAATAAACAATATTCATTGCAAACCAATTAAATTGGTATACAGTCCACATAAATGTAAATATGGAATGTTCAAGATCTCATAAGCTTGTAAAAGCAAGTTTGCTTACCGTAAACGGTGTTTCCGTAGATAACAGGATAATTAGCCATGCTGTTTCGGGAAGCACCGCGATCCCGGGTAGGCGGAGTTTCTCTTAGCTGATCACAGTTTTGAACTCTGTGCGTCTGCGCGGTCGTCTTCCCGCACGGTTCCCTCACCTCTTCAGTTTCTTTGTAGCCAAGCGAGAGGTAAGCTGAGAAGGAATGTGATTCTTTGTGATTGTCTAGGGAGGTGGGTGAGTCAGCATGGCTAATTCATCCTGCTATCTATGGAAACACCGTTTACGGTAAGCAAACTTGCTTTTTCCCGTCGATAGCAGGGTTGAATTAGCCATGCTGTTTGGGAGTCCCAAGCTGCCTGGTTGTGTCCTTGTATATTTATTGTTCTTAGGGTAGGACATCAACCTTTGAAGTGGTAGACAGTCTCATGTACTTTTTAGTGATAAGACTGCTGTGCCTAGTGCTGCATCAGAGGTTGTCTGTTGTTGGAGACAATAGTGCGATGTGAAGGTATGAATGGACGACCATGCTGCCGCTTTGCAAATCTCAATTAATGGCACTTTATTTAAGTGTGCAACTGAAGCTGTGGTGGTGCGAATTTGGTGCGCCTGAGGTTTAGTGGGTAGTTTGATGGAGCGTTTGTTGTAGCAAAAAAGTATGCATTGTGATAACCAACTGGCTATAGTCCTTTTTGAGACTGGTTTACCAGGATAATTTGGGTTAAAGGAGAGGAATAGCTGAGAAGGTCTCGAAGTTGGTAGAGTCCTGTTTTTATAGTAGGCCAGCACTCTCCTACAGTTCTCCAACGTGTGTAAAAGTCTTTCACGTTCGTTATGATGTGGTTTTGGCATAAAAATAGGCAGAGTTATGGTTTGGTTGAGATGAAAAAATGTTACTATCTTAGGTAGAAAGGAAAGGTGAGGACGAAGGGTCACCTTGTCATGGTAGAATTCAAGATAAGGAGAGTAGTGAACCAAGGCTTGTAGTTCGCTGACCCTCCTTGCAGACATAATGGCAATGAGAAACTGTTTTCCATGTCATATATATTTAATGTGGCTGGAGTCTAATGGTTCAAGAGGTGGAAGCATTAGTTGTTCTAGGACTATATTTAAGTCCCATGGAATGGGAGGCTTAGTCACCGGTGGACAAAGTCGGATCATTCCCTTCATGAATCTAGATATCAACGGGTGGATAGACATTGGAAGGTTATTAAAAGGTTTATGAAAGGCACTGATGTGAACTCGTACCGAAGTGGTTGCTAATCCTGCTTCGTAGAGTGTGTGCAGATACTGTAATAATTGCGTGGCCGTAGAGGAAAAAGGGTCTATGTTCCTTGGAGCACACCAGTCTAAATAACGTTGCCACTTCCCTTTGTAGTTACATCTAGTTGAAGGTTTCCTTGACGCAATGAGAATATCCTCTAATTGAGAGGATAAGCCTAAGGGAGTTAATATTTGCCTCTCAATCTCCACGCTGTGAGATGAAGTGATTGATTCATGGGGTGAAGTAGTGAGCCCCCTTCCTGTGTCAGAAGATGTGGAAGGTTTTGTAGCGGTATCGGTAGTTGAATGGAGAGTTTCAAGAGATACGTGTACCAGGGCTGTCTCGGCCATGCCGGGGCTATTAGAATCATGTCAGACACGTCCTGGATGCATTTCTGAATTGTTCGAGAAATGAGTGGAATGGGTGGATAGGCATACATCAAGCCTGGTGTCCATGGAATGAGAAAGGCATCTGGAGCCATCCTTTGATTGCTGGGGTAAATTGAGCAAAAGGTTTGGACCTGTCTGTTTGCTTCCGTTGCAAAGAGGTCTATTCTGGGAAACCCCCACTGTTTGAAGATGGTGTGTGCCACCTCTGGATTCAAGGTCCATTCGTGCGGATGAAAAATGCGACTGAGATGGTCTGCTGTGACATTGTCCAGACCTGGAAGATACGTTGCTTGAATTGATACTTGGGCTTTGACTGCCCAGTGTAGAATTCGTGTTGCTTCTTGGCAGAGAGTCCATGAACCGGACCCTCCTTCCTTGTTTATGTAAAACATGGCTACCTGGTTGTCTGTATATACCATGAGGCTTGATCCCCGTATCTGGTCGGAGAACGTTTGCAGTGCCATCCAGATGGCTCTTAGCTCCAGGAGATTGATCTAATATGTGGATTCCTGAGGGGTCCACAGACCTTGAGTTTTCAGGTCATTCAGATGTGCTCCCCAACCCTTGTTGGAGGCATCTGTGGTCAGAGTTAGTTGATGAGGTGGTAAACGGAATGGAGCTCCTGAGGAAAGGTTCTTGGAAAGGAGCCACCATCGAATGTCCTCCTTCATTGCGTTTGTAATTTGAATCTTGGTGGTGAGTGGTTGTATGTATTGAGACCACTGAAATAGGCGCATGTGTAGTCTGGTGTGGGGAACCACATAGATTGCTGCTATGTGACCTAGGAGTTGAAGAACCTGGCGAGCTGTTGCCCGTCCTCTGTGAAGTAGGTTGTGTGCCAGTGATTGTATGTTCTGCATTCTGTCTTGGGGAAGGTATGCTCTCTCTTCCATTCTATTTATGCGAGCGCCTATGAACTGAAGTATTTGAGTCGGTTGTAGGTGAGACTTCTCGAAATTGATTATAAATCCCAACATCTGAAGACATTCGATCGTGCGTATCGTGTGTTCTTGCAGTGTAGACTGGTCCGATGCTACTATTAACCAGTCGTCCAGATAAGGGAATATTTGAATCGAAGGTTTCCTTAGGTGAGCCACCACCACTGCTAAACATTTGGTGAATATCCTTGGGGCTGAAGATAGGCCAAATGGGAGAACCTTGTACTGGTAATGTGTATTCTGAACTTGGAAACATAGGTAATGCCAAGAAGATGGGTGAATTGGTATATGGGAATATGCATCCTTCAGGTCGATGGAACATAGCCAATCGTTGTGTTGAATCAGTGGTAGGATATTCTTGAGAGAAGTCATTTTGAATTTCTCTCTCTGTATATGTTTGTTGAGTAGTCTGAGATCTAGAATGGGTCGTAGGCCGCCAGACTTCTTTGGAATGAGGAAATATTGGGAATAAAATCCTTGGTGTTGCTGATGAGGGGGAATAATTTGGATAGATTGTTGAGTCTACAGGTTGTTCAATTCCGCTGTGAGGGATGTGGAATGGTGTCGCATCATTCTCTTCGGAGGAATATGAGGAAGAGATGGAGTGGATTGAAAATTTAGAGAATAACCATTTCTGATAATGTTTAGTACCCATTGATCTGAAGTGATGGAATCCCAATTTTGGAGAAAAAATTGAAGGCATCCTCCTATGAAAGCAGGTAGAGGTGGTGGCTTCATCAATTTCAAAAAGAGGAAGCAGGCTTCTGCTGAGGGGTTGGCGCTTGTTGTTTTGTTCTTTGCTGCCTGGCACGACCTCGAGCGCCTTGCTGAGCTGCATTTCTTGGAGGGGCATACTGTTGAGGCCTGTACTGTGTATAAGGCCTGCTGTATGGTCTCAAGTAATACAGACGACGGTAAGGATAGAATCGATGTTGCGACTTCTGAGAATCCGGAGTGGTGAGAGATTGTACCGCTGCACTTTGTTCTTTTAAGTGTGATACTATATCTGCAAATTTATCGCCAAAGAGATTGTCGCCCATACATGGAATGTCCGCCAACTTCTCATGGACATCCGTCCGAATTGCGCTGGCTCTGAGCCAAGCCATACATCTGGCTGCAATAGCTGAAACAGATGTTCTTGCCGAAGATTCGAAAGATTCATAAATAGAGTGTAATAAATGCCCAAGTCCTTCTTCCATCTCCAAGAAGGATTGGTGTGGTGTATTGTTTTCGGATATACACAGTGGATGCAGTTTTTGGAGTGTTTCAAGAGGTACTGCATAGTGTAAAACTGGTGATGCTGTATCCTATTGGTAAGCATAGAGGAATGATAGATTTTTCCCAAAATCATCTAGGCATTTATTTTCTCTACCCGGTGGAGTATTTGAACGCAACTTATTCCGTTTTGCCCTGGACAAAGCTGACGACCACTATTGATTGGTGTGGTAGTTGGGCTGATTCATAAATTGCTGAATTACGCATCTTATATTTGATGTCAATCTTTCTCAAAGTAGCCGGTGATGAGAAAGGAGTCTTCCAAATTTTAAAAAGTAGATTATCTAATACCGAATGAGGTGGGAGAGCAGCAGGCTCGGGAGGAGATTCAAATATCTTTAAGATACCGAGCATTTCAGCCCTGGGGTCAGGTATTCTTCCTGTTTCCACCTGAAGAAGACTGCCCACCTTCTCAACAAATTTTGAATAGGTCACGTCCTCGGGAGGAGAATATGGTTCCGGTAACCCTTCCTGAGGGTCCTGAGGGTCAGATGGCATACCCGTTGAAGAAGTAACGGAAGAAAATGATTCCGGAGAACCTGGGCTGACGGGTTGAGTTGGAGTATGTTCTTTTTCTGGTTCTGGAGGGTCTATTCCTATATGTGGTGCAGGAGAATCCTCTGGAGAACGTTGTGGTGGTAATTCTTTTGTTTTTTCCAATTCTTGGAAAAAAAGAGAGAATATCTGAAATTTTCATCACACTTGATGCAGCCAAAAGTACCTTATGGAGGCATGTGAATCTTTTGCCTTGGGGGTCTTGTTGGAATAGCCACTAGCAAGATATCATCTGGTACTTGTCCCTTATGTTGACCTTGAGGAGGTATAACTGGCGAAGGGTGAATGCGTTTCGTTAATGGTACTTGTGAGGAAGGAGAATATCTTTTTTCTAGAAAATGATGAGAGTCTGGCCAAAGAACTACCACTAGGAGAATGGCCCGATGATAGGGAGTCTGATGTTGAGACGCCTTGAATGTCTACATCTGAAGTTACGGATTTTCTTGACGAACTGTTTGATCGTATTTGTTTTGTGGAAGCCATATGTAATTTATGGCTACGTTTGTCCACTGCACTCTTTTCTGGTGACTGGAGGTGCATTGTTTTAGCACCATGCGCTGTAGGGGCATCCCGAATTATTCTATGCTCCATGGGTGCTTCGTGCGATAGGCTTCGCGTCGTATGTGCTCTGTGCCTCGAATATGCTCCGTGCGCCATATCAGCTCCGCGCTTCGTGATTGCTCCGTGCGACGATGCGTTGTCTCGGCTATGTGTCGTAGGTGCGCCGTGCTTCGTTGGTTTTGAAGCGTCGTGTGTTTTCGATGTAGACGGCGCAGGCTCCGATGAAATGGCCCCCGGTGTTTTACAATGCATATTCTAAGCCAAATCTCCAGCTTCAGAACGAGGCCTTGAGGGTGTGTGAGACCATGGCCTGTGGTGTTTTTCAGGCCTCTCGAGTCCCGCTGGTCCCAGCGAGGACGCCCGCTTCAGATGGGCCTTACCCAATGTCGCCAGTCCCGGCGAAGAATGGACGGAGGATGGTGGGACCGAAGTGCCCAAGCGGAGCCTCTCCATCTTCGCGGCCCGGTGTCTTTGGGCCCTTGGAGACATCCTGTCGCAGTCCCGGCACAACTTCTGACCGTGGTCCGGGCCTAAGCAAATGTAGCAATAATTATGTCCATCTGTGATGGACATAATTTTGACACATTGGCAATATTTGAAACCAGACGGCTTCAGAGCCATCTGGGATGAGAAATCTGAGAAAAACACCCGAAAAGCTCGATTAAAAAATCCAGTCAGAGAAAAACGCTAAGAGAAAAATGCCCCGCGGAAAAAAAGAAACTGAAGAGGTGAGGGAACCGTGCGGGAAGACGACCACGCAGAGGGCACAGAGTTCAAAACTCTGTGATCAGCTAAGAGAAACTCCGCCTACCCGGGATCGCTGCGCTTCCCCAAACATAATGGCTAATTCAGCCCTGCTATCGACGGGAAAAAAAATCTATGTATGTCTTTCAAAGTGGAGCTTTATTTTTACAAGCTTATGAGATCAACTTATTCCAGACCCATATAAGCAACAATAAAAATGGATCTAGGAATAAGACCAAATCAGGAAACTAGCACATGAATCTTGAGTAATTTAAAGCATTCAGCTTTGAGGGACAGTTCTCAAGACATCATATGCTTTGGAAGAACTTTAAAAGTTTTGTTTGATTTAATTGCACTTGGGATCAAATGTAACCATGTTTAAAATCTGGCAATACTGGCCGATGAGTCTACCATGTTTCTATAACTAATCTAAAAAATAATTCAAACGACTAGTTATACACAAAAGTAGAAAAGTTTTTAAATCCCCAACACAGCAATATTGCATCTATTCAAGCTTACTTCTAATTAGTAGTCTCATATCAATATTGAACATGTGCTGGTGTTCCAAAAGCATCCATACCAGACTTCAATAACTTTTTCAATAATTTGAAAAAGTTAAATTTAAATCAGTTATTTACTCTAATAGCAAGTAGCTCATTTAAAACAAAATCGAAGAAAATTCACTCAGTGCAGAGTTAAGCTCTGGAATTCACTGCCAGAGGGTGTGTTACAGCAGTTAGTGTAACTGGGTTTAAAAAATGTTTGGATAAGTTCCTAGAGCAAAAGTCCATAAACTGTAACCCCAATATTTAAAAAGGGCTCCAGGGGCGATCTGGGAAACTACAGACCGGTTAGCCTGACATCAATGCCAGGAAAAATAGTGGAAAGTGTTCTACATATCAAAATCACAGAACATATAGAAAGACATGGTTTAATGGAACAAAGTCAGCATGGCAAGTCTTGCCTCACAAATCTGCTTCACTTGTTTGAAGAAGTTGATAAACATGTGGATAAAGGTGAACCGGTAGATATAGTGTACTTGGATTTTCAGAAGGCATTTGACAAAGTTCCTCATGAGAGGCTTCTAGGAAAAGTAAAAGGTCATGGGATAGGTGGCGATGTCCTTTCAAGGATTGCAAACTGGCTAAAAGACAGGAAACAGAGAGTAGGATTAAATGGACAATTTTCTCAGTGGAAGGGAGTGGGCAGTGGAATGCCTCAGGGATCTGTATTGGGACCCTTACTTTTCAATATATTTATAAATGATCTGGAAAGAAATACGACTAGTGAGATAATCAAATTTGCAGATGACACAAAATTGTTCAGAGTAGTTAAATCACAAGCAGATTGTGATAAATTGCAGGAAGACCTTGTGAGACTGGAAAATTGGGCATCAAAATGGCAGATGAAATTTAATGTGGATAAGTGCAAGGTGATGCAGATAGGGAAAAATAACCCATGCTATAGTTACACAATGTTAGGTTCCATATTAGGTGCTACAACCCAAGAAAGATCTAGGCGTCATAGTGGATAACACATTGAAATCGTCGATTCAGTGTGCTGCGGCAGTCAAAAAAGCAAACAGAATGTTGGGAATTATTAGAAAGGAAATGGTGAATAAAACGGAAAATGTCATACCGGTATATAAAAGTTTCTAAATAAAACAAAACAAAAAAAAAAAAAATAATGCCTCTATCGCTCCATGGTGAGACCACACCTTGAATACAGAGTACAATTCTGGTCGCCGCATCTCAAAAAAGATATAATTGCGATGGAGAAGGTACAGAGAAGGGCTACCAAAATGATAAGGGGAATGGAACAGTTCCCCTATGAGGAAAGACTAAAGAGGTCAGGACTTTTCAGCTTGGAGAAGAGACGGCTGAGGGGGGGGATATGATAGAGGTGTTTAAAATCATGAGAGGTCTAGAACAGGTAGATGTGAATCGGTTATTTACTCTTTCGGATAATAGAAAGACTAGGGGGCACTCCATGAAGTTAGCATGTAGCACATTTAAAACTAATCGAAGAAAGTTCTTTTTTACTCAACGTACAATTAAACTCTGGAATTTGTTGCCAGAGGATGTGGTTAGTGCAATTAGTATAGCTGTGTTTAAAAAGGATTGGATAAGTTCTTGGAGGAGAAGTCCATTACCTGCTATTAATTAAGTTGACTTAGAAAATAGCCACTATTACTAGCATCGGTAACATGGAATAGACAGTTTTTGGGTACTTGCCAGGTTCTTATGGCCTGGATTGGCCACCGTTGGAAACATGTATACTGGCCTTGATGGACTCTTGATGTGACCCAGTATGGCAGTTCTTGTTTTGAACATGCCTTACTTACAATTATTTATGTGGACTGTATTCCAATTTAAATGGCTTGCAATATTGGGGCCAATGTAATAAGCCAAGCGTGTGGGTTTCAACTCCTGTTTTAGGCAGGAGTTTCAGCACTATCTTAACCCTGGTATGTGACAGGGATTTTAGCACATGAAAAACCTGTGCTAAAACAGGTGTTAAAACCCATAGCTAATAAGGGGGGTTATCCTGCAGTTAGCATGAGCTGTGCTAACTGTAGGATAACCCCCCTTACTAGCTATTACCCTACATTTGGGCCGATACAGTAAAGTCCGCGGGAGGGCGCGCACACAGGCCACTCTCCTGTGCACACGATTCAGTATGCAAATTAGGCCCGGCGGTAAAAACAGGTAAAAGGAGGCGCTAGGGACACTAGCGCATCCCTAGCGCCTCCTTTTGGACCGGAGCGGCGGCTGTCAGCGGGTTTGACAGCCGACGCTCAATTTTGCTGGCGTCTGTTCTCGAGCCCGCTGACAGCCATGGGTTCGGAAACTGGACGCCGGCAAAATTGAGCATCCGGTTTTCAACCTGCAAGCCGACTTCAAATTTTTTTTTACTTTTGGTAACTTTCGAGACCTCCGTCTTAAGTTGGAGGGTGCACAGAAAAAGCAGTTTTCCTTTATGAATTGCGCTGGAATACCTAATAGGGCCATCAACATGCATTTGCATGTTGCGGGCGCTATTAGGTTCGGGGGGGGGGGGGGGGGGGGGGGGGGTTGGACACGCGTTTTCGGCCCCTTACTGAATAAGGGGTAACGCTAGCGCGTCAAAAACGCGCATCCAATCGAGTGTTAACAGTGCGCTCCATCGGCCAGAAGGAGGCATAAACTTCCTGAGGTAGAGAGGAGGGCACCAAATCCTTCTCTCCTTAAAAAAAAAATGTCTCAGGCCAGGCTGAGTTCAGTCAATCTTCCTTCTCATTCCTCTCACTTTAACAAATAAGTCAGGCAGAGCAGAACCCCCAGCTTATGGAGCCCTTTCTATCCATTAATAAAACAGAGGGAGCCCTACAAATCCCATATGTTTCTCCCACCCAGGAACCTCAGCTGGACAAGACCTTACCTCCTCTGGCAAGGGTGGTCCCTTGCTGTCGGGTGATTGGTTCCTACGCTGACGTTTGTCAGCGAAAGAACAAATCCACTTTTAGAATTCTGAAAGAACAGCTTTCTAAATGGAGATTGGTACTTTCACTGACAGAGGGACCAATTGGCAGACAGTGAAGGACTGAATAAGTTAAATGCCTGTCATTTAATATTTATTTATTCACTCCTTCACTATCTGCAGACTGTCTCCTTTTAGAAGACTGTCCTTTCAGAATTCTAAAAGGGGATTTGTTCTTTTCACTGACATGCGACAGTAGTGGGACCAATTGTTTAAGAATTTAAGAAATTGCCATACTGGGTCAGACCAAGGGTCCATCAAGCCCAGCATCCTGTTTCTAACCGTGGCCAACCCAGGTTACGAGCACCTGGCAAGTACCCAAAATAAATCCCATGCTACTAATGCCAGTAATAAGTAGTGGCTATTCCCCCAAGTCAATTTACTAGCTTATAGGACTTCTCCTCCAGGAACTTGTCCATATCTTTTTTAAATCCAGCTAAGCTAGCTGCCTTAACCATATCCTCTAGCAATGAACTCCAGAGCTTAATTTTGTGTGCACTGCATGAAAAAGAATGTCCTATTTATTTTAAATGTGCTACTTGTAAACTTCATGCAGTATCCTCTAGTCCTTGTATTACCTGAAAGTAAATAACCGATTCACATTTACCCTTTCTAATCCTCACGATTTTAGATCTCTATCGTATCCCACCTCAGCTGTCTTTTCTCCAAGGTGTTTATGCCCCTTCCACTGAAGCTGTAAATAAAGGATATAAGTTGGAAATGAAAAACAAAAAAGGATGCATGGGGATAACATGCAGGGAATGACAGTTACTACCCTTAAAAGAAGCATGGGGGTTACTACTCTTAACCAATTAGCTTTCATGTTTTTGAAGCAACTGCAACATCGCTCTCCACTTCAGCAGAGAGAAAAACGGGGAAATGGATTCAGACAGCCAATAATGGGCCCAGACTTTTAAAGTCCATGGATCTAATATACAGACATTAAGGAAAGTGCAGGACTGCTTCTACATTCAAGTCCAAAAGCAAGACATGTTTAAGCAGCATTATCAGGAAGGCTGATCATGTAAAAATATTGCTAGCAGTAGTTTTGTTATGAGTTTGACAATTGCTTGGTTTTGATAGTAAATATTACCCTTAACAGAAACATGGTGGTAACTTGCATGAAGCAGCAGTTACTAATCTAAGAAACTAGCAGGCGTTTGGATGCGCGTTTGACGCACTAGCTTTACCCCTTATTCAGTAAGGGGTAATAGCGCCCGCAACATGCAAATGCATGTTGATGGCCCTATTAGTCATTCCAGCGCGATACAGTAAGTAAAATGTGCAGCCAAGCCACACATTTTACTTTAAGAAATTAGCGCCTACCCAAAGGTAGGCGTTAATTTCTGCCAGCGCCGGGGAAGTGCACAGAAAAGCAGTAAAAACTGCTTTTCTGTGCACCCTCCAACTTATGGCAAAAGTTAAAAAAAAAAAAGTTAAAGTAAAAAAAAGTAAAAAGTAAAATCAGCCCGCGGCTCGAAAACCAGACGCTCAATTTTGCCGGCATCCGGTTTCCAAACCCGTGGCTGTCAGCGGGCTCGAGAACAGACACCGGCAAAATTGAGCGTCGGCTGTCAAACCCGCTGACAGCCATCGCTCCTGTCCAAAAAGAGGTGCTAGGGACGAGCTAGTTTCCATAGCGCCTCTTTTTACCGTGGGCCCTAATTTAAATATTTTGTCTTACTGTATCGCGCGCACAGGACACTGGCCTGTGCGCACGCTTGCCCCCTCTCCCACGAACTTTACTGTATCGGCCTGTAGCTGAGTAGACAGGATGGACCATTTAGTCTTTTTCTGTCATTACTATGTAGCTGAAAGTAAGCCAAGCCAATATATCTGCATTTTCAGAAGGCATCCGACAGTCCCGCATGTAAGACTCCTCAAAATGTTTATTAAAAAATCATGGAACAGGAGGCAGTGTTCTGTTGTGGATTGGCAACTGGTTAAAAGACAGGAAACAGAGGGTAGGACTAAACTGTCAGTTCTCCAGCCAGAGAATGCTCATTAATGGTGTACCACAGGAATTGGTAGTAGGACCTGTGCTATTTAATCTATACATGTCCTGGAAAAGGGAATAACTGATGTGATCAAATCTGCAGTCTTTTGCATTTTATATCATTTTAGTGAACATTTTTTATATCTAATTACTACAAATTGTAAGCCTTTCCACATATCCTGATGTTGAAGAAAGGAAAGTGGTGGCAGTAGGAAGGCTTCTTTCCACTAATTTAAAAATCTTTGTATTTAAACTTTTTATAGCGTGTTTAAGTAAATTTGTAAGTTTTGAACTGGGGTTACTGTTTTATATTGATTTTGTCTTTACTGGGGGATTTCCATTTTTGTCCTACATATTCACTTTTAGTATAGCATTTAATATTTCAGCAGATTACTTCTATGGCACACTCAAGTACTGAAAGTCCTATGAAACAGGTTAAAGCATCAATCTGCTCTGCCACATTAAGACCTAAGCCACAAAGCCAAGCCTTCAAGCAGCATTTCATGTGTGTGACTGCTGTGTTAACAAAATAGTTATAAGTAAATCACAGAAACTTGTAATTTTTTTTTTTAATTTTTCCTTTATATTCTTTTTCAGGCACTTCAAAGCACATTACATTATGCTACTATACCCCTAACTAATTAAGCTATTTCACTTAGATGCAATTCCAACACTGCTCTCTACATTAATGGCGGAGGTGGAAGGGAAATAGAATAAAAAAGGTTACTAAGAGCCAAGAGTAACATAAGCATGAGAGAAAAAAAAAAGTGCGAAAGCTTGCTGGGCAGACTGGATGGGCCATTTGGCCTTCTTCTGCCGTCATTTCTATTTATGTACCTAAGGCACAATAAGGTGAAGTGACTTGCCCAAGGTCATACCTCATAAGGAGGGACCAGTAGTGGGATTTGAACCCTAGTTTCTGGTTTGCAGCCTGCTACCAAAAGGATACTCCTTCACTCAGATTAAAGATTTCTCTCTCCTCTGGTTTATAGCCTATCACAAGTATTTTCAAAATATATTATACCACAGGACAGTTTATTTAAGTTTTGGAGTTCAAATTGAATCAGATCAACTGCTATTTATGACCCCAAACCACTAATATTAATATCCCTATAGAGTATATTCTAAACATATTAGAATATCAACTTCAACTGATTTCCAACAGAGCTACACATACAAAAAAATATGGTTGAATAAGCACAAGTTTGCAACTTGTGAGTAATGCCCATCCGTACAAGATTGGGTCATCAATTATATGATCAGATCCATGCAATTGAACGTGTTCAATCCATCGATCTGATTTTAAAACGTGTATATCGAAGACCTATCAAGGTCAGAAATTAAACTAATAAAACTGACAGTATCGCCTGCAGTTATAACCGTTATCATACTACTTTTATACCAGATATATAATTAGAAGTGTGCAAATATCCAGATTGTCAGCTATACACAAGTTCAAGAATAGGTATTACTGCAAAATCCTTTTCCAAAACGCACATTCGACAAAAAGGCGGGTTACTAGGTTTATTCCTCTTCAACAGAGGCCTGTGATTACAAAACGTTTATCAGATTTATACTTACCCAGAAGGCGCAGGGATACATACCTACCTACCTTCTGGCAATCCCTAGAAAATTAAAGGAATTGCTAGCACGTTTATATTTTCACTGCTGGTCGGAAGGCCCCACTCATTGTTACTTCCACCTTGGGCGGATACTTACCCATTTGGAACACTATTCTTCTTTACCATGGTGTAAAACGAAGTGGATGATCACTGCACCAAACAAAACAAGTTCGCGATTAAAAGGTTCGAAAAAAATCGCTGCAGTTATTCCGCTAAAGCTGTTGCATATTTTACTATTATGCAATTAATAGGAAACAGGATCGACAGCTACCAACAGGCCTTTATGCAGAAAAACGCCCTCCGGCAGGGCTAATCAACTACGAGGAATTTATGAAACTACCGAAATCCTCTTTTTAGCTTGTCTTACTGTCCCATCTCACATTCAACGGTATCTAAACGTACCCTACAAGCTTGGTTTTCAGAGTTAGTCAGCGACCACGCTAACACCAACTCACTACGCAGAAGCTTCCAGTGAGAAGAAACCGCGACGCGCATGCGCAGCTGCCAGCCTAGCCCTTTGCAAAAGGCGGGGTTGGGCTACAAACCTTCTACGCTTGCGGATGGGGTGGCAGAATTTCTCACGCAGGCGCTTATTATTAACGTAATTCTTTTTTTGTTTGTGTAGGAGAAATGGTAACAGTACAGTGTGTGAGATTTAAGGCCACTAGTTAATGCTTCTTTGTCACTGGCTTTCTGCGTGACTACTGAGTGACCGTTATTATATTGGTGAACACCAGGTATTTATCTTCAGGGCTAATGGCATCCTGTATAAAAACTGAAATTGCCCACCCATTTTCCCCTCTTCGCGAATAATACAGCTTTGCTTATACCACTTCCTGCAGCCTTGTTTTTCCATCCTCCATTCCTGGTTATTAACGTCCTTCCCAGCCTTCTCCTTTTATCTTTGCTTCCAACCCTGTCCCAACTTCCCTCTTATTTGCCTCCCCCAACATATGCCTTCCTACATTCCATCCCTGTGCCCACCTTTTCATTCTATTTTTTCTCGCTTTTGCATTCCATTCCTGCCCCATACCCTAATAGGAGAGCCGTGTATGTCTAGTACCGCTTTATAAATGATGAATAATAGTAGTAGGAGCAGTACTGGGGTACTTTTAAATGCTGTTTCCTGCGGCTAGGTCTCTCTGTCTGCTACACCATTCAAACACTGTACTGCCATCGTAGCAGAAAGCGGTGTTTAAAAGTGCTGGATCCCCAACACACGGGCCGATACAGTAAGGACACGTTAGAAAGAGTGCGGCAGTGCCGGGCGCACCCTCGTTGGCCGCACGCACAGTTCAGATCACATACCGCTCGATACTCTATTTAAATTGCTTGCAAATGCAAGCCGCATCCAACCCGCGTCCAACGTGTGTCCATGAAGCGCAATCCTTTTTACTGTATAGGCGGTATATTCAGCGCCTATACAGTATCCCGGGTGCGCTGGTACCTGTCATTTCAAATGTCAATAGAAATGACAGGTACCAGGAAGTGGATCCCAAATTAAACCAAAAGAAAACCTAAAATCCCCGAATCATTGCAGGTGAAAAGCGACTAGACATGTAAAGTATTAAGTGTAAGCAAAGTTAACTTACTTTTTCTTTCAGCCCTCCCGGGGGCAGCCGGCAGCGAAAGCGGCTTCCAGCGGCCCCCGCCGGCGAAGATTGACGAATGCACGCCCGTAGTGAACGGGCGCCGTGACGTCACGCACGCAGGTTCATACGCGTTTGCTGACTTGGGGGCCTGTCAATTTGGGCGCTCAAGCCAGCAACGCTAGTGAACGGGCGCAGTGACGTCACGCACGCCCGTTCATACGCTTTCGCTGACTTGGGGGGCCCGTCAATTTGGGTGCTCAAGCCATCGAAGCGCATGAACGGACGTGCGTGACGTCACATGCTGCAAGATGGCGCTGGGGGGATTTATATGGCAGATGGGGAAAGGTGGGCTACATTTCTGGAGATGAAAGACTGGCTGACAGGAGCTGGCAGGCTGTAAGAGACCAGAGACAGCCAAACAGAGCAGACAGAGATGGAGGCAGGAGAGTGCTGGTATCCAGAACGGGGAAAAATTTAGCAAGCAGCCAGCATGTCAGAGACTGAGAGCACTGTGCCCAAACAGGAGACAAGGTGACTGCCAAGAGCCGGTGTAAAATCTCCCCTGCAGGAGGGAGCACAGATGAGTAGTATCTGTTTCACAAAGGAGAGACTGTCAGAGTGTAGTATTGCAGAAGAGCTCAGAGAAAAAAACAAAAAACTAGACTCAGTGTTTATATTCCACAGAAGAAAAAATAACAGACTGAAGTTTTGCCTTTTTCTAAAGCCAAGCCAGTGTGAGCAGGATCAGCACTTAAATCTGTCCCCCCAAGCAAGATAGGGCCATTTCACAGGCACACAGCAAACTCTTGGATCTTACCAGCAAGCTGAGGTGTATTAAAACCCTGGGCCCATCAAAATTGTGCACCACCAATAGTTAAGGACAGCAGTGGGAAATTTGATTCTTGATTCTTGGGCACCTAAGCTTTTACTTTAGCAAGTTTGAATCTGTTACTGACTTTTGAAAATTGCAGGGCAGACAGAAGATATATATACACACTCTATATACTGTGTATGTATAATATTTTATGCTCTATTAATGTCATTGTTCCTCCCTTCTTAATTCCCTGTTTCCTTTCTCTGGTTACAAGTAAAGTGTTGCAAAGTTTTGCTTTGTGTCCCGATTGCCTATGGTACCCTAGTCTAAGCAACAAGGAGAGGGAAACAAAGATAACATGAAAGGTGAATCAGTGGTACAGGATCTATCTCTTCTAAGTATTATTCTATAACACCCCCCCCCCCCTACCACCACAACTGTGGTGCATATGAGGGTTCTGTACAGATTACCCCCTCCCTTGGTGGCAGGTTCCACGCATTAACAGGGTGGGGGGGGGGGGGAGCTAAAGATACCTCTGAGGTATTTAAATCTCTATCATAATTCACTTCTCCTCCAGGGTATACATATTATTTACATCCTTAAATCCTTCCTCATAAGCTTTACAATAAAGCTTCAATCCTACATTTAAGAAGTAATATTTCAAAGCGATAGTAACTCAATAATATACCTGGACTTGACCAACATTACTCTAATAATGATTTTGTTTATGAAATTGTAACCGAACTTTATTGGCACCTGTTAGAATGTACGATATCCTACATTTACTTACCTTAGTCTATGTGCCTATTTGTAAACCGTTGCGATGGTATATAACTTAGCGACGGTATAGAAAAGTTTTTAAATAAATAAATAAAGATCACTGAGCAATGCCATTTTAGATGCCACTATCTGGATTGACTCCATCCTGTTTATATCCTTTGGAAGGTGCGGCTTCCAGATTTGTATACAGTATTCAAAATGAGGTCTCTCCAGGGACTTATACGGGGCAACATCACCTCCCTTTCTCTGCTGACTACTCCTTGTTCTGGCTTTTGCCATCGCCTTATCCACCTGTTTGGCACCTTGAGATCATCAGATACCATCGCCCCACATCCCACTCTTATTGCAGTATGTGCATAGAAGAATTTCTCCCCCTAGACCAACCTTTTTGGAAGCATGAACCCTTTACAACTCCAAAATCTTTGCAGATCCCCCAACATGCTTCTTTCATTTTTACATGCAGTTATGCCATATGTAGAAAAGCTATTAATGTAATAATAAAGAAATAATTACATGCACACCAGATTTATTCCAATTTTTTTTCTTCAAAAATATATTATTGAAATAAAATATACAAAATAAAATTAAACTATTAACAAAAATGTATTTACATGGGGGGGGGCAATGGGGGGGTGGGTGCTGGGAAAAAAAGGGGACGGAGCATGCCATGGGGGAGGAGGAGGAGCGCCGTCATTGACAGTCCGCAGGCGATGGCGGTCCTGCTGGAGCCCGCGCCAAGACCAGCAGTGACTGAGCTCCTGCGATTGCTCACAGGAGCTCAACCACCTCCTGCAGGTCGTGCAGGAGTGTCACCACCTGCGCTGCCATTCCCTCCAGGGTGTCCATGCGGCTGGAGATCTGCACCAGGAGGTACAGCATTGAGTCTAGGCGCCCCTCAATGCTGCCCTCCGGCCGATCTCCAGCCCTGGACAGCCCCGGAGAGGCAGGGCCGACAACGTCAATGACGCTGTCCTCCTCATCTCCCATGGCAGGCGGGGCGGGCGGGCGGGTTGGGAGAGAGTTGGGGCGGAAAATTTTGCGGGGGGTGGGGGGGGTGGATTGTAGATGGGGACAGGCAAAATAACAGGCGCTCCAAAATGGGGGTGGGCGGGTTGGCAGGGGGAGCAGGAGACATTTGGGGGGAGGGGAACTGGGACAGGAAGGATCACGGGAGGATGGTCCATGGTGGGGGGGGGGGGGGCCCATCTCTTCCTCTGAAGTATCTGAAAAGAGAAAAAATTAAGGCCTTAACCCCGTCCTACATGAATTCATGCACAACAAGAAACAGAACCTAGCTACATTTTTAACAGGAACATTACCGGTTCCATTTCACACATCTACACGTGCAAATTTCATTGGTGTGACAAATGGCACAAAGTATGCCGATGCTATTAAAGGCTCACCATGGCGTTGTTCCCACGTAGCTTGTTCTTCCTCCCCGCCATCATCTGTGCTGCTCTCTGAAAACAGAAATATTTAAATTTTCGCAGCTGCGCATGCAAAGATGGAGAATAGTACAATAGTAAATTTATTTATCGCTTTCAGCTCGCCCTTTAAATCTATTAACTGCACCTACTGTCCTCTCTTCTGTGGGCCCGCAGGGCCCTCAGGTACTCCGGCTCCTCCTTCCGGATCCTGCGCGCCCGCTTCTTCAATGCCTCTATCTGTCGGTTATACAATAGCAAAAGGAAAAGGAAGTTGAACTACAAATTGAGAGGCTGAACTAAATTCAAACCCAACCAGTCTAACAAGTGAAGTGTCATTTTTACATTTGTCATCCGCATCCCAATACAAATCTAGTGCCCAAATACTTCAAACAAGTCAAGTCCCATGTGTCCTGCTGTGGCGCACAGCTCTACAAAGCGACCACCCAAATAAAATTGGTTGTATCTGACGGTTGGAATCTTACAGTTTCCAACCGTCAGATACAACAATACTAAACAAACCCACTAATCAAAGATGTTTAACTTGTAGTTTTCCATGCCCGTTACAAAATAACAAAAAATAGATGCCTATAAACGTACCTCCCTCGGATAGTCGGCTTGGGCGTTGTATTGCACCCTGAGCGCCCGCCAGGCCTCGTCGGCCCTCTCCTGGTCCCGCGGGTGCCCAGGGTGGAAGAATAGGTGGCGGTCGTCTTTGGCCACCAACTGGGCCAGCAGCCTCACATCCCCATCGGAGAAGTTTATCGACCTCCCTCTCGGCAATTTTGCTAGCGATTAAAAAATGGCCGCCCGGAAGTGTCATTGCACATGCGAGCGCCGTGCAACCTGCTTCCGGCCCCTTTCCTCCGCCATGTTCCTATGGCGGAACAAAATTGGCACTCAAGCCTAGACTTAAGTGTGCCTTCGTTTTGCAACGGAGGAACAAAACAGGCGCTCAAGCCTAGACTTAAGCGTCCCTTCGTTTCGCTGTTTTGCAACGGAGGAACAAAACAGGCGCTCAAGCCTAGACTTAAGCGTGCCTTCGGTTCGCTGTTTTGCAACAGCGGAACACAACAGGCGCTCAAGCCTAGACTTAAGCATCCCTTCGTTTCGCCGTTTTGCAACGGCGGAACAAAATTGGCGCTCAAACCTAGACTTAAGCGTGCCTTCGTTTCGCCGTTTTGCAACGGAGGAACAAAACAGGCGCTCAAGCCTAGACTTAAGCGTCCCTTCGTTTCGCCATTTTGCAACGGAGGAACAAAACAGGCGCTCAGGCCTAGACTTAAGCGTCCCTTCGGTTCGCTGTTTTGCAACAGCGGAACATAGCAGGCGCTCAAGCCTAGACTTAAGCATCCCTTCGTTTCGCCGTTTTGCAACGGCGGAACACAACAGGCGCTCAAGCCTAGACTTAAGCGTCCCTTCGGTTCGCCATTTTGCAACGGAGGAACAAAACAGACGCTCAAGCCTAGCCTAACTTTGCAGGCCTTTAGGGCTGGACATGGACGTTCCCGCCATTTTTGCCGCCTTTCTAGAACTGGAGTTTCCGATTGGTCCAAACTGGAGTTTCCTGTTGGTTTTGAAACTGGAGTTTCCGATTGGTCCAAACTGGAGTTTCCTATTGGTTTTCAAACTGGAGTTTCGTATTGGTTTTGGAACTCTAGTTTCCAATTGGCCAGCACAGCATCATAATCCTACCATGGGCGTGTATATAGGTCGCTCCCCTGAATGGAAAAGTCCCTTTCGACTTCGTTTGGACAAGGACACACCGTGTACAACTGTTTCGTCGGATATCAAACGGGAGATCGTCAAGGCTTTCAGCAGGTAAGCATTGCAAAGCACGCTTTTTTTTTCTCGCAAAAACTAGGCTTCCCTTGTGGTGAACCATGTGCCTTTGCAACTCTTTTATGTGTGCTCATGCTTGGGCGCACAAGGAGGAAGCCTAGAATCCACCGTCCCTTTGCCCCATGTGCCTGTGCTACTGTCGTCTATGCGCTTTGACTTGTGCGTCCATGCATGAAGAGCAGAGTTTGGCGTTCCTTTGGTTCTGCGCTTGCCATGGACGTTGGTAAGCTAAAATGGCCGCCGAACAAGGACGTTCATGTTTTTTTCTCACATCCCTCCACAGGATCGGAATCCATGGTGGGAAGGCTGTTTTTCATTGTCTTCTTTGGAATATTAAGTGATGTTGCCTGGTTATGTTTCCGTCTTCTTTGCATTCAATCTGTCTCTGATGTTTCTCACTTGCAGTTCCTATATTTAACCCTTCAACTTGTATTTCACCTGGTGTTTTGTCTTTTACTGTTACCAGTTTATAGGGGTGTGCATCCATTTTTGACGTATTGGCGATCCGCAACGTATTTTGTCCTATCCGTTAAATACGTGGGGAGGCGAAATGCATCACGACTCCCCACGTATTTAACGGATTTTCTGTTTAATTCGGTGCGCCCAGCGGCGCGCGCTTTTCTTCGCCCCCATTAGCTACTTACTATCTACGATTTGCACAAAATGGCAGCCCCCCTGCGGTAACTATGCCAACCTGTCTGACCCTTTCCTGTGAGTCACAGTGACTCACAGGAAAGGGTTGGACAGGTCGGCATGGATACCGGAATGCAGCGTATCCGCGCTGACATTGTCTGAGCTGCACTGAATGCAGCCAATAGCGCTGTCATTCAGTGCTCTCTGTCGATTTCACTGATGAGCCAGCAGTATATAAACATCAGCAAGAGGAGCCACGCACTTATTTCCAGCGATGCTGTGGGAGATGGGCTGCTGGGTGGAAGAGGGAGGAGGCTGAACTAAGAGAGATAGGCTACTAGTAAAGGAAAGAAAATTATTCTTTGGTTTGCTGCAGTGCCAGGGTCAGCTACAGCTGCTACTAGTCCTGTTTCTTTCAAGCTGTTTATTTTGGTCATCTCTGACCGAGAAGAGAAGCTGTGCTAAGTCAGCTAGCACTGACCACCATTTAGGGTGTTGGGCTGGCTTGGAGAGATATATTATTTTCAATTTCATCCATTTTTCTGGAGTGACAAAAATTCCTGTTTTTTTTAATTCCAATTATTTAGTCTCTCAGTGCACTGGGCTTCACTGGGCAGTTTAACAGGCTGGGTCTGTGCAGTCAAGTGCCCAGGGAGTCTGCCTCTTTTGTGCTTACAAGCAAGCAGCTTCTGTGGGCACGCCACACACATTAGTGCACTGCCAGGCACCATGACAGTGGGCAGTGGGTAGTTTAAACAGACTGATCCTAACCATTGGGTGGGTCTGTGCAGTGAATTGCCCAGGGAATCTGCCTCTTTTGTGCTTACAAGCAAGCAGTGTCTGTGTGCACGCCACACACATTAGTGCACTGCCAGGCACCGTGACAGTGGGCAGTGGGTAGCTTTAACAGATTGATCCTAATTATTGGGTGGGTCTGTGCAGTCAAGTGCCCAGGGAGTCTGCCTCTTTTGTGCTTACAAGCAAGCAGCTTCTGTGTACACGCCACACATTAGTGCACTGCCAGGCACCGTGACAGTGGGCAGTGGGTAGTTTAAACAGACTGATCCTAACTATTGGGTGGGTCTGTGCAGTCAAGTGCCCAGGGAGTCTGCCTCTTTTGTGCTTACAAGCAAGCAGCGTCTGTGTGCACGTCACACACATTAGTGCACTGCCAGGCACCGTGACAGTGGGCAGTGAGTAGTTTAAACAGACTGATCCTAACTATTGGGTGGGTCTGTGCAGTCAATTGCCCAGGGAGTCTGCCTCTTTTGTGCTTACAAGCAAGCAGCGTCTGTGTGCACGCCACACACATTAGTGCACTGCCAGGCACCGTGACAGTGGGCAGTGGGTAGCTTTAACAGATTGATCCTAACTATTGGGTGGGTCTGTGCAGTCAAGTGCCCAGGGAGTCTGCCTCTTTTGTGCTTACAAGCAAGCAGTGTCTGTGTGCACGCCACACACATTAGTGCACAGCCAGGCACCGTGACAGTGGGCAGTGTTATTACTCAGTCACATTAAATCCATAATGTCAGGGAAAGAGAGATGTAATCGAGTGATATGGACTGGCAGAGGAGGCACCTCAAAAGACACTAATGCAACACCACCAGTACAGCTAAAAAGGCAACTGTCGCAATCTAAACTCTTTGTAGGGGATGGCAGTTCCATGCCAAAAAAAATGAAATCTGACCATGACACATCGCCATCGCCACCACTTGTTTCTGGCCCTGTAGTTTTGGAGGTGAGGGAAGGGGAGGCAGAGTCATGCCAGACAAAATGTAGACACCCAAAAGCAGCAGGGGGACAGAAGTCTCAACTAACACTTAACGTTGATAAGGTAGCACAGTCACTGTTTGCTTCTGATTCAAATGAATCTTCTTGTGTGGGATTCTCATCAGAAACGGAAGAAGTAATAGCTGACGAATCTTCGGTAGAATCAGTTAGTCCTGTCTTAGCCTCCAGAAATGTCAGCAGGGGAGAGATGACAGTGATAACGAGGAGGAGGAAGAGCAGTCAGAACGGGCACAGAGGGTGACTGATGCCCCCTCTGGCATTGCTTCTCAGGGTGCACCCACTACCTCAACTCCAGTGCCAGCATCCACTCCCAAGGTGTTAGAGAGGGGAGGATCACGAAAGACATCTCCGATCTGGAAACACTTTAAAGTGATGGAAAACCCGCGTTATGCTCGGTGTAATTACTGTGCCAGGGATATTAGCAGAGGCAAGCAAATGGGACATCTATCTAACTTTGGCATGAACCATCATATGAAGAGGCAACACCCAACAAGATTACTGCCATCTGGGGATGGTGGCAGTTCCAATCGGGGGACCCCTTCCAACCAGTGTGCAGTGGTAGGAAAGCAGCAGAGTCAGCCCACGCCCTCATCCCCTTCTATCAGTCAGGCGGCAGGCCAGCAACCCCCTGACATGTGGCAGAAGCGACAATCCACCATGGAGGAAATGGGGTGGAGTGCGGTAACGCTATCCTGGGGTAGGAGGTAGGCAGCCTCAAAAGTAACCAGGACCATTGGGGAAATGATTGCCCTCGATGACCAGCCGTTGCAGCTAGTGCAGAATGTGGGTTTCAAGCGTTTTTTGAAGGTCGTACTTCCAAATTACAAAATCCCGTGCAGAACCACATTTAGTAGAAAGGTCATCCCCAGCCTGTACAAGCAGTGTCGCAGTCGAATGCAAGCACTGCTAGCTAAGGCAGACGGAAGAGTGCATTTCACCTGCGATATCTGGACCGCCATGAATGCTGCACACTCTTACCTCTCTCTGACAGCACACTGGTGGGACATGGCTGAGGCAGGGGCAGCCAGCAGCTCTATTACTGAAGAAGTAACAGGGTGGAGGTGGGCTTTACTGCACACCCACCTGACGGACCAGACCCATACCGCAGCCAATATTTTAGCATGCATCAGACAGATGCTGGAGGGCTGGCAACTACACCAGCGAGACAGGAAAACGTAGGCAGGGTTCTTTGTCACAGACAATGGTGCAAACATGGTTAAGGCAATAACCAATGGGAGGTTTAAGAACATCCGATGTTTTGCACACCCTCTGCACTTGGTAGTGAAGTCAGCTCTGGGCTTGGAGTCCAATGACAAAGAGAATGAATACCTGCATAGGTTAATACAGAAGTGCAGGAACATAGCAGCACACTTCCACAGAAGTGTCAAGGCGGGGCAGGTTCTCCGACAAAAGCAGACTGATTTGGATATGCCTCACAAGCGTCTCATTCAAGACATTGCCACCCGGTGGAATTCCACCTTTATGATGCTGGAGAGGTTACTGGAGATGCAGACACCCCTTCATGAACTTTCTGGTACAATGGACATAGGTGTGCAGAATCCCCTAGGGCATCATGATTGGTTAGTCATGAGTCAGCTGGTAAAAATCCTGCAGCCCTTCAAGGATGTCATGGAGGAGCTGAGTTCCAGAAGTGCCACCTTGGCTGACATCATCCCTATAGTTAATTTCCTGGATGAACATTTGGAGGCCTTTAAAAAGGAAGAGGGAATGACTGCTGAGGTGCTACAGTGTCTGGACATTTTGCAGCAGCAGGTGAAAGACAGATTAAGGCCTTTAACAGACGACCGCACATACATGCTCGCCTCTGTCTGTGATCCCCGTGTGAAAGGTAAACTCGCTCTACAGTCCAATTGTCTGTCATTTGTGAAGGAGCTACTGTTAGCAAAGGTCCGTGAACAGGAGCACCATAGGCGGAGACAGATTAGGCTTGAAGCAGAGGTGGAAACAGCAGGCACATCAGAGAGTTGTACTGCTAGCCCAAGCAGGAGCAGCACTGTGTCAGCGACAGATAGTACCTCCTCCTCCACGTCAGAACACCCAAGGCATGTTGCCCATAAAGATTCATCAGTTGTGCAACGGGTGAGAGAGAAAGCAGCTGGATTGAGGGACTTTGAGCCCGCCCAAGCACAGGAGCCAGCAGCACAGCTGTCAGTGACACGGTATCTCTCAGAGCCGATAGAGAAAATACAGACAGATCCGCTGGCATATTGGGCACACAAGTTCACTGTCTGGCCACACCTAGCCAAAGTGGCTCAGCGATATCGTCATGTCCACCAACCAGTGTGCCCAGTGAACGTGTCTTTTCAATGACAGGGGATATCATGAGCCCTCACCGCTCAAGGCTGGCACCAGAGTTGATGGAAATGCTAGTGTTTTTGAAAGTAAACCTGCCTTTATATGGGTTTCCAAATTTTCCCTGTGAATGGCAAGATGACTAAAAGCAATTCAAAGCCTTGCAGCAGCTCCAATTGCCTCCTATGCTCCAGATAATATAAGCACTGCAGCACATGTACCTGACATGAAACGCTGTGCCTGACCGTCAACTGTCCAGACCTTGTGTTCCTACAAGTGTTTGACCTCGATTGCTGTGCCTGTTCATCCAGGCCTTGTGTCCCTAGGTGGGATTGACCTCTGTCCTTGACTGCTGTGCCTGTCCATCCAAGCCTTGTGTCCTACAAGGGTTTCACTTAGATTGTATGCCCTCTGGGGATAGGGAAATACCTACAGTACCTGAGTGTAATCAACTATGAAGTGCTGGAAATGTTTGAAAATAAGAATATAAATAAATTAAGAAAAAGAAATTACTATCCCTGTCCATCCAGGCCTTATGTCCCTAGGTGGGATTGACCTCTGTCCTCGACTGCTTTGCCTGTCAGTCCGGGCCTTGTGTTCCTTCAAGTGTTTGACTTCAATTGCTGTGCCTGTTCATCCAGGCCTTGTGTCCCTAGGTGGGATTGACCTCTGTCCTCGACTGCTTTGCCTGTCAGTCCGGACCTTGTGTTCCTACAAGTGTTTGACTTCGATTGCTGTGCCTGTTCATCCAGGCCTTGTGTCCCTAGGTGGGATTGACCTCTGTCCTCGACTGCTTTGCCTGTCAGTCTGGGCCTTGTGTTCCTACAAGTGTTTGACTTCGATTGCTGTGCCTGTTCATCCAGGCCTTGTGTCCCTAGGTGGGATTGACCTCTGTCCTCGACTGCTTTGCCTGTTCATCCAGACCTTGTGTCCCTAGGTGGGATTGACCTCTGTCCTCGACTGCTGTGTCTGTCAGTCCGGGCCTTGTGTTCCTTCAAGTGTTTGACTTCAATTGCTGTGCCTGTTCATCCAGGCCTTGTGTCCCTAGGTGGGATTGACCTCTGTCCTCGACTGCTTTGCCTGTCAGTCTGGACCTTGTGTTCCTACAAGTGTTTGACTTCGATTGCTGTGCCTGTTCATCCAGGCCTTGTGTCCCTAGGTGGGATTGACCTCTGTCCTCGACTGCTGTGCCTGTCCATCCAGGCCTTGTGTCCTACAAGGGTTTCACTTAGATTGTATGCCCTCTGGGGATAGGGAAATACCTACAGTACCTGAGTGTAATCAACTATGAAGTGCTGGAAACGTTTGAAAATAAGAATATAAATAAATTAAGAAAAAAAATTTACTATCCCTGTCCATCCAGGCCTTATGTCCCTAGGTGGGATTGACCTCTGTCCTCGACTGCTGTGCCTGTCTGTCCGGGCCTTGTGTTCCTTCAAGTGTTTGACTTCGATTGCTTTGCCTGTTCATCCAGGCCTTGTGTCCCTAGGTGGGCTTGACCTCTGTCCTCGACTGCTGTGCCTGTCTGTCCGGGCCTTGTGTTCCTACAAGTGTTTGACTTCGATTGCTGTGCCTGTTCATCCAGGCCTTGTGTCCCTAGGTGGGCTTGACCTCTGTCCTCGACTGCTTTGCCTGTCAGTCTGGGCCTTGTGTTCCTACAAGTGTTTGACTTCGATTGCTGTGCCTGTTCATCCAGGCCTTGTGTCCCTAGGTGGGATTGACCTCTGTCCTCGACTGCTGTGCCTGTCCATCCAGGCCTTGTGTCCTACAAGGGTTTCACTTAGATTGTATGCCCTCTGGGGATAGGGAAATACCTACAGTACCTGAGTGTAATCAACTATGAAGTGCTGGAAACGTTTGAAAATAAGAATATAAATAAATTAAGAAAAAAAATTACTATCCCTGTCCATCCAGGCCTTATGTCCCTAGGTGGGATTGACCTCTGTTCTCGACTGCTGTGCCTGTTCATCCAGGCCTTGTGTCCCTAGGTGGGATTGACCTCTGTCCTCGACTGCTGTGCCTGTCAGTCCGGGCCTTGTGTTCCTACAAGTGTTTGACTTCGATTGCTGTGCCTGTTCATCCAGGCCTTGTGTCCCTAGGTGGGATTGACTTCTGTCCTCGACTGCTGTGCCTGTTCATCCAGGCCTTATGTCCCTATCAGGGCTCGACCTCTAACGCTGTGCCTGTCTGTCCAGCTTGGAGCTAGGATATAGTTTTCATGACCTTCATAATACGGGCCATTTTCCCAAGCTGTTTCTTTGTTGCTACATTAATGTTTCTAGTGCTATAGAAAACTGGTGGTAGTTGTACTCAAGTTCATCCTCTGTGTTCCCATTGTTTACAGAGGCACTGTACGGTACAAAGTCAACATAGGTTGATATTGCAGATTTGGACTTGAGTAGCAGTATTCTTATTTCTGAGAGCTCTTCAAGTTCCTTTGTCATCAGCTGAAGTGCGTAAGTACAGTCGGTATTCACTAGACGCCAACGGTATTCACTAGACGCCAACGGTATACACTGGACGCCAACGGTATTCACTAGACGCCAACGGAAACACCCCACTCTAGGGGTGAACCTGTTCTAGGGAGTCCTTTCCTGCACAAAGGAAAGGGAACTGTCTCCTGGGCCAGCCTGTCTTTCCCCTATCAAAACCATAGGGACCAGACTACCTCCGCTCTGCCAGCCTGTCTTGCCCCTATCAGCTTTCTGCCACTCTGCTTTTCTGCCATACACCAGATGACTCACTTAACTCCTTGTGGTGTTCTTGCCACTCTCATGGTTCCTCAGTGTGTTGGTGCTAGTCTGTCTGCTTGCTATGTTCCCCCTTCATTGTGCTGTTGGATGTCAATGCCACTTGTCTTGCCGCTTTGCCTGTCGTGCTGCCTTCGATGGTTCATGCATCTGCTATCGGTGCTCTCTTTTGAAGCTGTGGTGTGGTTTTGACATTCTCACTGCTGCTTTGTGCCTCTGTTAAAGCTCTCTTGCCACTTCTGGTACCCCTTTGCACTTTTCCAGTGCCTTAGGCTATTCATGCCACTTTGGTGCCACTTTGCCACAGTCTAAGTACCTTGGAGCTCTTTTGTTGTTGTGATGATTGCTCCCCAGAAGTTTCATGAAAATTGATAATAAAACCCCAATTCTACAGCCAAAAATAGGCTGGAAATCCTTCCCCCATTGACTTTAATGGGAACCGGAAAACGATTTGACATATCGACGTATTGGATTCTCCATACGTCCGAATGCAACGGAAATGACCCCCGACGAATATGTAACACGAATGCAACGAAAGTTTTTTGGCTGCACATCTCTACCAGTTTATGTCGCCCTCTTCTTTGCATTTCTAATGTTTTTGATGTTTCCGTTTAGACTCTTGGCTGTAAGCTATCCAATGTGCCCTGTAACTTAGTGGTCATTGTTTCCCTCTCCTTTGCATTCAGTCTGTCTCTGATGTTTCTCACTTGCAGTCCCTATATTTAACCCTTCAACTTGTATTTTACCTGGTGTTTTGTCTTTTACTGTTACCAGTTTATGTCGCCCTCTTCTTTGCATTTCTAATGTTTTTGATGTTTCGATTTAGACTCTTGGCTGTAAGCTATCCGTTGTGCCCTGTAACCTATTGTTTCCCTCTTCTTTGCATTCAGTCTGACTCTGATGTTTCTCACTTGCAGTCCCTATATTAAAACCTTCAACTTGTATTTTACCTGGTGTTTTGTCTTTTACTGTTACCAGTTTATGTCGCCCTCTTTGTTGCATTTCTAATTTTTTGATGTTTCCATTTAGACTCTTGGCTGTAAGCTATCCGTTGTGCCCTGTAACCTATTGTTTCCCTCTTCTTTGCATTCAGTCTGTCTCTGATGTTTCTCACTTGCAGTCTCTATATTTAACCCTTCAACTTGTATTTTACCTGGTGTTTTGTCTTTTACTGTTACCAGTTTATGTCGCCCTCTTCTTTGCATTCTTAAAGTTTTGGATGTTCACCTTGTTATTTTCTCCGATTCAGACACTGATGCCCTGAAAACATAGCATTTCACGGGTGGAGGTGTAGCACGGAGACCGGCAACCGTTAGTGGAATGGCTCTTGATCGAGGCTATACAGGGGCCTCAATATATTCTAGTATATTTAACAGATTTAATCTCCGCCATTCTGTCGATTAATCACGTGCTCTTTGTTACCGTCCAGGTTGAACTATGCCGGGAAAGCGCACTATCGCTGGGGAGAGGCCCATGCCGTGGAGCAGGAGCGAGAGGAAGACTCAAGCGCCTGCCAGCCATCCCGAAAGTGAACCCGTAACGCACGCTTTGAAGAGAAAGAGGTATTGTGCCGTGCTGTATGCGAAAAACATCACCTTCTCTTCAAGTCGAAGATTTCGTGGACCAGCAGAAAAAAGATTTGGGAGAAGATTGCCCAAGATGTAAGCTCCCTTTCTGTGACGCCCAGGGATGTTAAGCAGGTGCAGCACCGGTGGCGGGACACCAAGAAAGAGGTGAAAGAGAAGGCCGTTAAAATCAATGCCTCTGCAAAGAGGACCGGTGGAGGGCCACCATGCAGCATCGTGCTGACACCAGTGGAGGAAATGGTTCTCAGAGCTATGAGGACGGAGGTCGTCGTGGGCGTGCGGACGCAGTACGGTGGCGACTCGGCAGCATGTGCAGATATGTATTTAGCTAAATCTGGTTACCGCAGCATGTGAACTGTATGGTTGATGAGTGGTCAACCGATGTGTGATCGCTCTATTTTGTTTTAAGATTTTCCTACTGTAATAAAAATGTGCATCATTGATTGCCCTACCGTCACTGTACTTGTCGCAATATTATCTGATAGCATTTAGCCAATATGTCACGTCTCTCCTGCCATAAGAATTCTTGTTCCATAACAAAAATATTACAATTTCGTTAGACATTGGTACTGCTATACATTCTGATGAACTCTTCACAATTATGGAATGACGTTGACCTCTTTCTATATCTTTAGCCACAGAAACAATGGACAATGGCGAAGGTGACAGCGAAGAATCCGACCAGAACCAGGAATTCGTGTTTCCACTGCCTAGCGCAGACTCCCCCAGCCAACAGATGTCAACAGGGGACATGGTTTCACTGGATCTGTACGATGTCCCTGTCAACGAAGCACCAGAAGTTGTCCTTGACCTCCAGGATTCGCCCCCCCCCCCCTGGCATTTGAAGACCCGGAACCATCCCAGCTACTCGCTGACGCACCAGTGATGGAGGAAATTGCGCCAGTGGTACCGGACATGGAAGTGCCACTTTTTGGAGATGATGTCCTGAGCAAGCAATTACTGGCTGGAATAACCTCACACCAGGATCATCATCATGAGCAAATCCTCCAGGAACTGCGGTTGCTGAGAGCCGACTTTAGAGAATGTATGGCAGCACTGATTGGCGCAATCCAAGCAGTTGCCTCTAAACTTCCTTCCGCTGACCATTCCTAAAAAGTTAAATAAAAGTTATATTTTGTTTTCAATTTGAGTAAGTGTACTTTTATGTTTTTATTACAACTGGCAAATTCTTATACGGTCACACATGGAGCATAGGATGGGCATGGCAATTGAATAGATCTCGCAGTAGGTGTGAATAAGAGCTTCATTGTTACTGCGGTTGGCGGGGGGTGGGGGGGTGGGACATAACATGTTCATGATGTCTATGACACCCCATTCCCTTAGGCCAGGTATGAAGGCGCAGACGGCTGGAGAAGGGCCCGGGGGGGAGGAGGGGAATCCTTTGTCCTAGGCGGGGCACTCCACATGCAAGAGTATAAAAGACAGGTAATGTTGTATGCTATGGGTCGCCACACATTATTTATGTAACACTTACACTTCACGAAATGTGAATGCTACGTTAAAAAACAGATTTTTATTGCAGGGAAAGCTGTCATATTCAGAGAAGGAAAACTAGATGTGGGCTGAATGTTTGTTAATATAATATCCATGTAACACATCAAGGGATATTTATTCAAGCATAAATAACCATATTCTACTGTCAATATTTCAGTAGCTGGAAACGGCCTGGAGGACCATAAAAGGGAAAATAATTTATCAGGTTTGAATGGGTTGACAAAATATATTCAAGATAGGAAAATATGGATACGATGAAATTGATGTGAATTGTTAAATGGTTTAACGGAGGGGTCATCTTCCGGTAATGTCTTCTGTTCTGAGGAGTACATTTTTAAAGAAATCAATCTCGAATTCTGAAAGAAAATGAGAAAAAAAGGCAAGAGTGAATAGGACATACAGGTACAGAAATGATTAATATCTAGAGATGTGAATCGGAACCGGAATCGATTCACATGTGGGTTTTTTCCCATTGGGCCCGATCGTGTTTTGTTTATCGGCTGCGCCCCAGCCGATAAACAAAAAACCCACCCGACCCTTTAAAAGTAACCCCTTAGCTTCCCCCACCCTCCCGACCCCCCCAAAAATCTTTTTACAGGTACCTGGTGGTCCAGTAGGGGTCCCGGGAGCGATCTCCCGTGATCTCCCACTCCAGGCCGTCCTCCCACTCCCGGGCCGTCGGCTGCCACTAATCAAAATGGCGCCGATGGACCTTTGCCCTTACCTTTACCATGTGACAGGGTATACGTGCCATTGGTCGGATCCTGTCACATGGTAGGAGCACTGGATGGCCGGCGCCATCTTGTGCTCCTACCATGTGTCAGGGGCTGACCAATGGCACCGGTAGCGATCTCCTGCACTCGGGCCATTGGAGGTTTTGGGGGGGGGGGGTCGGGAGAGTGGGGGAAGCTAAGGGGTTATTTTTAAAGGGTAGGGGTGGCTTTATGGGTTATTTTTGTGTGCCGTTTTTCCTGCCCTCCCCTATATCGTGGGATTTTCCTATCGTTTTGGGGGAGCCCCCGCTTTCTGAGGATTTTGAAAATATCGATGATATTTTCCATCGTCCGAAGCCCAATTCACATCCCTATTAATATCTATAATAAAGCACAGCTATGAACTACAATGAAAGCGCAATATCGTCGTAGGGCACTGTAGACAGGAGTGGTTCTATAACAGCAGTAATGAAATGTAATGTTTGACAATAAACTTACAAGAGAAATAACTGTCTATGATCCTTCGGACTTCATAATCCCGTGCAGTGTTATCCGCTTCAGCTGCGAGCTCCACGGGCAGATCGGGTGGCAAGTCTTCGTCAACCTCTGCATGCACACCGAATCTCTGACAAATGTTGTGTAGCATGCAGCAGGCAACAATTATGCTCACGACCTTTTCTGCATTGTATTGCAGGCCCCCCCCCCCCCCCCCCGAGCGATCCAGACATCGAAAACGCCCCTTCAGAACTCCAAAAGTGTGCTCAATCACGTTTCTGGTGCTGCCATGAGCCTCATTGTAGCGTTTTTCGGCAGCTGTGCCTGAGGACTGGAGCGGGGTTAGCAATCAAGGCTTACAGCCATAGCCACCATCACCTATGGGATGAAAAATCCGGGATGCATTGAAAACAACTTTGAGGTGCAAAACACTGTAAACATAGAATGACATAATAAACATTACTGTATAGCGATCATCCTTTACATCTGGAGAACAGAACACATGACAGACAGAATCACGGGAAGTAGCAATTGTCATCTAACCAAGTAGCAATTGTCACTTACCAAGTAGCCAACCTTCACCGTACTTTCCTTTAGGGAATTGGGTACCCAGAGATGAATGTGCGAGAATGTAGGCGTCATGGCAGCTCCCTGGAAAGTTTGCTACAACATTTAGAATACGAAGGCGTGCATCGCAAACCACTTGCACATTCATGCAATGGAAGTGCTTGCGATTTCGGAACGCACTCTCTTCATCCAACCTGGGTGTTAACGCAATATGAGTGCAGTCGATAGCGCCCAACACGTTAGGCATCCCCGCAATACCCATGAATCCACTGCGGATCTGTTACAGTTCAGCTGGATCTGTAGGAAAGACGATGTACTCCCTCATCCGCTTCATCATGGCCTTCAACACCTGTGACAGGTGCCGTGAAACGGAAGCCTGTCACAGGTGTTGAAGTCATACCAGCAATTACGCTCACTGGGTTTTGAAAACTTCCGGTACCAAAAATATTTAAGGCGCACAGAAGTTTATTCAATCTGGGCACAGCATGGTGTCGATTGGCCTGGGGGTCCAGGTCCTCACGCAGGTCTTCATAGAGGGACAAGATTGCCTGTGAGCTCAGCCGGTAGGTTCGGACAACATCTCGCTCACACATGCCAAAAAGCGTTGTCTGTGTGCGAATGAAACGTCCCGGCCGGTGGATGGCCTGCTGATGGCCTGGCATGCAGATGGCACGGCGCTCTGCCTGCAGGGAATACAACAGATGATAAAACCGACGATGATAAAACACACATAATTCAAATTAGTAATGGACACATACAAATGCTTTAACAACGCATTCATGCTTACATCTGCCACAGGGATCTCTTGTGTTCAGTTTGAATGGCAGTACAGAAAAATAATGTAACATGAAAGTGGCTAGAGAGAGATGGACAGATAGTCCGCCATCACTGTTCAGAGTAAACTACAGCCAAACAGATTGTTTTCAATGCAGATATAGCTGACACAAAATCTGTCACATAAAGAAAAACAGGAAATATATACAGATAGAAAAAAAGAAAAAAGAAGCATGGCCATGGACATGGACATGGATCAGCAACACTGTTATAGACAACCATATAGGCGACCGTAGAGGAACCATCTCTCGGTTTAACTATACCGTCCATCCATGCCATAAAGAACGGCGTCCGTTTAAGTCCATGTCTTCTGGCGCCCATCTCTCTGGGCGCCCATCTTCCAACATCCGTAGAGGCGTTATCGTCTCCGCCTTTACGGACGCTTATGTTCACGGGCGCCCATCTCTCTGGGCGCCCATCTTCTGGCGTCCGTAGAGGCGTTCTCGTCTACGCCTTTACGGACGCTTATGTTCACGGGCGCCCATCTCTCTGGGCGCCCATCTTCCGGCGTCCATAGAGGCGTTCTCGTGTCCGCCTTTACAGACGCCTAAGTCTACCGGCGCCCATCTTCCGGCGTCAATAGAGGCGCCAGAAGACACGGACGCCGTTCTTTACAGCTAAACAAAAACAGATCACGTACCTCCTCCGGTCTTGCAGCTGGGTTCTTGGGTCGGATGGGTTCTCCTTGCTGCGGCCCCCCCCTGTTGACCTCTCTAATCTGCCGAGCATTTCCTGCGTTTCTCAGTCGAGCATATCTCCGTCTCCTTCACCGAATGAAAATTAGCGCCAGAGCAATAACAAACAGGTTGTCGATGGCGCAGTCCGGTACGAAGCTGATCGAACACCACACTAACGCCAGGTAGAGGGTAGGCAGTAAATTAACAGGTTAAAGACGCGGCAAAATAGCAGGTTAGAAAGGAGATAATCGGAGCGCACGTTACAGTATCAGAGGAAATAGCTAACCCGGTCATTAACATATCATATACATGCCACGTGCGGAAAGGGTTACGTGTCGGTTTCAAGAAGCGCTAAGGACGCGTGAAATCGGATACTGTATCGCGGGATCGCCTTAACGCGTCCCAATTGTGCGCCCACAGTGGGTTAGAAACGGGGAATCTGCGGCCGCACTTTACTGTATCGGCCTGACAGTTCTTTCTGGTGGGGGGCAGCAGCAGCATTTTGGCACCATGAGGGGAAGCGGTAGCGCTTGGTAGGAATCTCTCTTAAGGGAAGTGGGATTTTGGCTCTGCAGCCTAGTTGCTAGCTATTTCAGGAGGGCCTCTGGCGTTCCTTAGTGCTTGGCACCCTACCTGAGAGCACAGATCACACACCCCCAAAAGCCAGCCCTGCTTGTCTTGATGTAGTGAAGCACTGTCTGAGGTTGTTTTCTTACATTATTTTCTAATAATTTTAAATCCCTGGCAAACCCAGCAATATTTTGGTTTGTGGTCAATGTGTTTTACAATGACCCATCTTGTGGATAAGGAGATTCAATAGTTTTTCAATTCATGTTAACGTTTTCCAATAAGAACTGAAACAGGAGTTGAAAGAAACAAAGCTAATTCCCCATGACAGTTAACTTTACATAGTAAATTATGATAGATACAGACCAGATGGTCCATCTAGTCTGCCCATCAAGGTGTTCAGGGTTGTAACTGCTACTCCATGCAGGTGGTTCTCACTGCCTTGTTTGGGATTGTAACTGCCATGCCATGCAAGTTAGCTATATTCAGAAAATTTACCATATTTTACCCTAGGCCTTAATTTCTATCCTCTTTCTAACCTTTACCACATCAAACCCTAACCCGCTTCCAGAGTTCACCTTCCCCAATATCTTCACAAAAGCTTCAAGCCCCCAGTCCCACATTTTGAGGCCAATGGAATAAAGGTGCGTAGAAAGCGGGCGCTGAACAGTCAGCTCCTGCTCTCTTAATGCGCGCATGGCGCCCCAAAGGGGGGCACCATGCAATATTTAAATTAGGGGGTCGCGTTAGCAAGGATGTGCTAGGGTCGTTAATAGATGACAGTTAAATGTGTGTCGGGAGTGAATGCCTAATAGCCTCATTCACATGCATTTGCATGTGAAGAGTGCTATTACATTCACTCCGCGTTAGACGCGCATTGAATAGCGCTAATCCCCTTATTGCATTAGGGCAGCGGTTCTCAACCGGTGTGTCGCGACACCCCAGTGTGTCGCCAAGCACCGGCAGGTGTGTCGCGAGCTCCCAGTCCCTCCCGCTGCTCTTTCTTCCCTGCTGCTGTTGCCGCCGGGCTATCAACACGTTCAAGCCCAGTGGGAACGGCAGCAGTACTAAAAGAAGCTGTGGCATCCGCGGCTGGCCTTTTCTTCTTCCCGCGCCCCCCCCCCCCCGTGACCTGGAACAGGAAGTGATACGCGGTGCACGGGAAGGAGAAAGACCGTGCCCGCGTGATAAATTAGCAGCGGCCGCTGCAGCATCGGCCCCCGAGAGATCTAGGCGTCATAGTGGATAACACATTGAAATCGTCGGTTCAGTGTGCTGCGGCAGTCAAAAAAGCAAACAGAATGTTGGGAATTATTAGAAAGGGAATGGTGAATAAAACGGAAAATGTCATAATGCCTCTGTATCGCTCCATGGTGAGACCGCACCTTGAATACTGTGTACAATTCTGGTCGCCACATCTCAAAAAAGATATAATTGCGATGGAGAAGGTACAGAGAAGGGCTACCAAAATGATAAGGGGAATGGAACAGCTCCCCTATGAGGAAAGACTAAAGAGGTTA
Source organism: Rhinatrema bivittatum (assembly GCF_901001135.1). Taxonomy (NCBI): domain Eukaryota; kingdom Metazoa; phylum Chordata; class Amphibia; order Gymnophiona; family Rhinatrematidae; genus Rhinatrema; species Rhinatrema bivittatum. The sequence continues at coordinate 228,439,031 of NC_042621.1, forward strand.
GGACTTTTCAGCTTGGAGAAAAGACGGCTGAGGGGGGATATGATAGAGGTGTTTAAAATCATGAGAGTTCTAGAATGGGTAGATGTGAATCGTTATTTACTCTTTCGGATAGTAGAAAGACTAGGGGGCTCGCCATGAAGTTAGCATGGGGCACACTTAAAACTAATCAGAGAAAGTTCTTTTTTACTCAACGCACAATTAAACTCTGGAATTTGTTGCCAGAGGATGTGGTTAGTGCAGTTAGTATAGCTGTGTTTAAAAAAGGATTGGATAAGTTCTTGGAGGAGAAGTCCATTACCTGCTATTAAGTTCACTTACAGGTCGATCCAGTAAGGCCGCGGTAGAAACAGTGCGGCAGTGTCAGGCGCACCCTTCCTCCCCGCACCCACAGTTCTCTTCACTAACTCCCCAATACTCTCTTCTAATCGCATGCAAATGCATGCCGCGGCTTTAAAGCGGTAGGGAAGGGTTATGGCCGCGTAACCCATTTTACTGTATAGGCGCTTAATACAGCGCCTATACAGTAACCAGGGTGCGACGGTACCTGTCATTTCAAATGTCATTTCAAATGGCATTTGGAATGACAGGAACCAGGAAGTGTAAAAAAACACGAAAAGTCTTTGTTGCTTCGTCGCTGTGTCTCTCCTCCCGGAGCAGGGCGCGAAAGCAGCCTTGCTCCGGGAGGAGGTGAGGCACAGCGGCGAAGACAGACGGGAGAGGAGAAAAAGCAGAGCCGAGCAAAGCGAAAGCGTGCAGCAAGCCGGCGAAATAGACCTGCGAGCAGAGGCAATAGCAGCGGTTCGGTAAGCCTGGCACCCTCCTTGATGTAGTATGTCCCGGATGCCCCCCCCCTCCCCAGCGCGCCCGCCACTACCCCTTTCATCAGCTGCATCCACTGCGACCCTGGCAGTCCCGTGAGGCCTACAAAAAAAAAAAAATCCCCGGCTCCCGCGCCCCCGCACTGGCCCGCCGACTCTACCCCCCCCCCCCCCCCTCCCGATCGGGCGGGTAGGCAGCGGCGAAAACCAAAGCAATTTTTTTTTTTTCAAAAAGCAACATCACACATTGCATAAAATAATTTCTCCAGCCTTAAAGCGACTTACTTTTGGGATCTGTCAAGTAAGTCGCAAAAGTAACTTACTTTTCTGAAGCCATCACGATCGTAGCTCAAGACGAAAGATGGCCGCCTGCACGGGGGAAAGCGTGCAATTGGCCGCTGAAGACGTGAGGTCACGTCTTCAGCTGCCAATTGCACGCTTTCCCCGTGCAGGCGGCCATCTTCGTCTTCGTCCGGAGGAGCTAAGATCATGTTCCTGATGGCTTCAGAAAAGTAAGTTACTTTTGCGACTTACTTTTGGGATCTTGACAGATCCCAAAAGTAAGTCGCTTTAAGGCTGGAGAAATTATTTTATGCAATGTGTGATGTCGCTTTTTGAAAAAAAAAAAATTGCTTTGGTTTTCGTCGCCGCCGCCTACCTGCCCGATCGGGGGGGTAGAGTCAGCGGGCCAGTGCGGGGGTGCGGGAGCCGGGGATTTTTTTTTTTTGTAGGCCTCACGGGACTGCCGGGTCGCAGTGGATGCAGCTGATGAAAGGGGTAGTGGCGGGCGCGCTGGGGAGGGGGGGGGCATCCGGGACGTACTACATCAAGGAGGGTGCCAGGCTTACCGAACCGCTGCTATTGCCTCTGCTCGCAGGTCTATTTCGCCGGCTTGCTGCACGCTTTTGCTTTGCTCGGCTCTGCTTTTTCTCCTCTCCCGTCTGTCTTCGCCGCTGTGCCTCACCTCCTCCGGGTCGCAGTGGTAGCATGGCGCTGTGAGGGGGGCGAAAGGGTATATACCCATGAACGGATTTGAGTGGGAGCGTTCTGTGAAGCGGGACATGCCCGTGAGGGGCATAATGGGTGGATGCAGCTGATGAAAGGGGTAGTGGCGGGCACGCTGGGGAGGGGGGGGGGGAGGCATCCGGGACGTACTACATCAAGGAAGGTGCCAGGCTTATTGTTTTATTGTGTTTGAGTATCTTAAGCGGTGTCGATGGATTTGTTACACAGTCCTAACTCCTACTAGGGGGAGGCGGTAAACTAACAGGTTAAGGCCGCGGCAAAACAGCGCGTTCCTAAGGAGATAATATCAGCGCCCGTTACAGTATCGGAGGGGAATAGCTAATTCCTTCATTATACAGCTTTTTCGTTCATTTACATGCTGGGTGCGGAAAGGGTTAGGTGTTTATTTTAGGAAGCGCTAAGGACGCGTGAAACTGGAGACTGTATGGCTGGATGGCCTTACTCGTCTGTATTGTGCGCTCCCAGCACGTTACAGACGGGCAATCTTTAACTGCACGTTACTGTATCGACCTGTTAGAGAATAGCCACTGCCATTAGCAATGGTAACATGGAATAGACTTAGTTTTTGGGTACTTGCCAGGTTCTTATGGCCTGGATTGGCCACTGTTGGAAACAGGATGCTGGGCTTGATGGACCCTTGGTCTGACCCAGTATGGCATTTTCTTATCTTCTTATGTTCTAACAACGGTCTTCAGAGCGAAAAGCCTCTGTAGAGTGAATTTTACTGCCTCTCTTCTCTTGATGGAACAGCAAGGAGAAACCATAAAAGCGTCAGAAATGGAATGAGTGAATTCCAAGGCGTAACCATGTCTTAGAATTTCTAGGATCCACGCATCCATCTTCTCAATTCTAGCCTTGCGACCTTTTGGTGTCATTAGGGCACATTTAGTGCAGGTCAGGACATCGTGCTCACATCCGAGACACATGACACAGACTTTGTGGGGGGTCTGTGATGGACGTGGTGCGATTACAGTCCGGGCACCGACGGAACCCCAACGCCATGGCCATGAAAAAATTGAGCCGCGGTACGGTCGACGGCCAGTAGGCCGCGAGGACCAAACTCGATGGTAATCAACGGAAAGCAAATGTTGCTTACCTGTAACAGGTGTTCTCACAGGTCAGCAGGATGTTAGTCCTCACATATGGGTGACATCATCAGGATGGAGCCCAATCACGGAAAACTTCTGTCAAAGTTTCCAGAACTTTGACTGACCCCTACTGGGCATGCCCAGCATGGCACCAACCCTGCAGCCAGCAGGGGTCCCTCTTCAGTCTTATTTTATAGCTACAGGCAGTGACGAAAAAATAAAACAACAAAGCGGGGTGGCGGGCAGGTTTCGTGAGGACTAACATCCTGCTGTCCTGTGAGAACACCTGCGACAGATAAGCAACATTTGCTTTCTCACAGGACAAGCAGGATGGTAGTCCTCACATATGGGTGAGTACCAAGCTGAGGATGTCCGAACACGCACCAAATGTACCCAACGGCGTGCAACAGGCACAACAACTGGGGTGGAATTTGGTAGAGGGCATCCTGAACCCCACAGGGCAGGCGGAACGGTGTTGGTACGTCACGTTGGAAACAGGTTACACAGGACAGATTGGCCGAAGATGGAATCTTGTCTTCCGGCTTTGTCCAAGCAATAGTGGGCTGCGAAGGTGTGGAGTGAGCTCCAGGTGGCAGCCCTGCAAATGTCAAGAAGCTATTGCAGCAGACGGTAATCGGGAAAGGAGAGAACAGCATGAGCCTCCCGCGGTCGATGGAATTCTTCCTTCTTGGCCTGCGGGGGCTGGAGGAGGAGGAGCAGCTACCGTTTCTGCTCGGGGGGGGGGGGGGGGGGGGGGAGAGGAAGTGAGTGAGAGAAAGCGAGAGAAGCAGCCAGCCAGCCAGTTTGTACGTGAGAGAATGTGTGTAAGTGAGAGAATGTATTTGATCGAGAGTATGTGTGTGATTGAGAGAAACTGGTCAGAGAGCTGATGTATGTGTATATGTGAGAGACAATGAAAGTGACTGCTCAAGGAGATGACTGATGTGTATGTGAGAGTGTGAGACAGTCATGGATGTGTGTGTGTGTGTGTGTGTGAGAAAGAGAGAAAAAGCATGGAAGTGAGAAATCTGGGTATGTGAGAAAGCATGGGAGTAAGAAGCCTGGTGTTGTGGGGGTGTGTGTGAAAGAAAGCATGGGAGTGAGAAGCCTGATTATGTGAGAGAGAGCATGGGAGTGAGAAGCCTGTGTGTGTGCATGTATGAGAGAGAGACTGGTTGGTAAGGTGACGGTGTGACTGGTGTGTATGTGAATGTGAGAGGCAAACTTAGACAAGGCAAGCAAAGGAAACACCAAAAAAAGAACACTGAAGCCTGAAGGCAGCAAGGCTTGGAACAGTTAGAAAAGACCCAAAGACAGGATACAAGAGAGAATAAGTCAAAGACCGGAACAAGGCAAGATAGGCCCAAGGGCTTCAAGGCAAAGTAGAGGGCCCGTTGAACACAAGGCAAGGGCAGTGAGGAGGAACTTGAGAAGACACTGCCACCACCCACCTTCCTAGGCGCGCATGTGCGCGCCACTGGCCCTCTTTTGAAGCTACTACGGCGGGAACCTTGAGGGCATAAGAAAATGCCATACTGGGTCAGACCAAGGGTCCATCAAGCCCAGCATCCTGTTTCCAACAGTGGCCAATCCAGGCCATAAGAACCTGGCAAGTACCCAAAAACTAAGTCTATTCCATGTTACCATTGCTAATGGCAGTGGCTATTCTCTAAGTGAACTTAATAGCAGGTAATGAACTTAACCAATCCTTTTTTAAACACCGCTTTCCCTGTACGTACCTGGATCAGTCCAGACAGTGGGTTATGTCCCCAATCCAGCAGATGGAGTCAGTCAAAGCTTTGAGGGGGCGTCACCATAAGTACTACTACCCCCTCTGCAGGAGTTCAGTATCTTCTGACTCCAGCAGATGCGAGTAGGGAATCTGGGTTGCTCCCGATTACTTTAGGCATTTCTTGTATTTATTATCTGATTTTTCTCTCTGCCTACTTCTTTTTGGATCAAGTTTGTTTAAAAAAAAAAAAAAAAAGGAAAAAGAGTTAGAGGGTTCTAATTGGGAGGCGTGGCTTCCCTCTGTGTTTGTCTGCTCTCTCCTTCTTCTCTCGTTGCGAGCGGGGTAAGTGCAGTGTTGTTTTGCTCTTTTCCCTGCAGCTTTTCTTCGACGGAGGGGCTCGCGGAGGCCAGTAGGACCGGCCTCTCCGCGTTCTCTCCCTCGCCCGCGGCCATTTTTCTCTGCTCCTCATGGGCTGTGGGGGCAGGCAGGGAGATCTTCGTCGGCGGGTCGCGCGGCCAGGAAGGCCCCCCCGCGGTGCCGTTTCGTTCTCGGCGGGTTGTGCAGGCCGTCCGGGCCCCCCCGCAGCGGCACTCCGTCTCACGCCCCCCCCCCCCCCCCCCGAGGCTCTGCCGGGTGGTTTTTGCCTGCCGGGGCTGTTCTTACTGGCGGCTCCGATGCTGCGGCCGGCGCGCTGCTCGGCCTGCGGCGAGCCAGGCTCGCGGATTTCGAGGGAGGGCATCTGTGCGAGGTGCCTCCCCAGGGGGGAAGGCACGTCGCGGTCCCTCACCGATTTCCCCCGTTTGGCAGGCTTGCCCGGGCGGCGTGGGCCGGCCCCTCCCCCATTCCTGGCGGGAACGGCAGCCATCTTACATACACTGCGCCCTGAAGGGGAACAGGCAGCGCTGGGGGACGGGGATACAGAGGGCTCTCCTCCACTCTTGCTTCCGTAATCGGACCCGGAGACAGTCCCGCAGGGGCAGGGTTCCCCGGGGCCCCCCCCCCTCGGAGATCCCCTCGGGTAGACCGGGGTTTTCCCCGGAGTTTATCCTCTTGATGCACACAGCATACCTGCAGGGCCTTGATGCTCCCACGGGACCTCCTCCAAACAAGATACCGCGGCCCTCGCTACCTTCTCCGGCCCCCCCCACTCTGGCGGGCGTGGGGGCCCCCCTACCCCCCGCTCGTGCCCGGCTCCCTGTGGGCTTGGTGGCAGCGGGGACAGGACCAGGTTCCCCTGGATCGGACCCTGCGGATCCGGGTCAAGGGGACTCCACTTCAGAGGGAGACGATCCGCGCACGCTGCGTCTGTTCCAGCGGGAAGAGCTGGATGACCTACTTCCACAAATTATTAAGGAGTTGGACCTCGATCCACCGCCGGAGCCGCCCGCTCCCGTAGCGCTCGCTGTAGTCACTTCCTCAAAGAAGGGGGATCCGGTCTTGGCAGCCCTGAGGCCGAGAGCTCGGGCTTTTCCCATTCACGAGTCTTTCCTGCAGCTTCTCACCAGGGAATGGGATGCCCCGGAAGCTTCCCTTAAGGGCAGCCGGGCCATGGAGAGGCTGTATCCGCTGCCGGAAGATTTTCTAGATCTCATCAAGGTACCTAAAGCGGACTCCGCGGTGACAGCGGTCACGAAGAGGACGACCATCCCAGTGACGGGGGGAGCGGCCTTAAGAGATACGCAAGATCGCAAGTTGGAAGTCTTCCTCAAGCGGGTCTTCGAGGTCTCCGCGGTAGGGTTGCGGGCGGTGATGTGCAGTTCGCTGGCCCAGCGGGCCAGCCTTCTCTGGGTGCAACAGCTGCTCACCTCTCAGGTGCTACTGGCCGAGGAGGCCGCCCAGGCGGATAGGCTGGAAGCTGCGGTTGCGTATGGGGCTGACGCCTCCTATGACCTGTTTCGGGTCCTTGCCCGCTCCATGGCCTCGGTGGTAGCGGCACGTCGACTCCTATGGCTCCGCAACTGGGCGGCGGACACGTCCTCCAAGTCGAGGCTGGGCTCCCTGCCATTCAGGGGTAAGTTTCTGTTTGGGGAGGATTTGGATCAGATCATCAAGTCACTGGGGGAAAACGCGGTTCATCGCCTGCCGGAAGACAGATATCGATCCACCAGGGCGTTTTCGTCCTCTCGGACCAGATCCAGGGCGCAACGGCGCTACAGGAACTACAGACCGGCGGCAGCCAGTCCCTCTGCCCCCAGGTCTCAGCCCTGGTCTTGCTCCTTTCGCGGGCGCCGCCCCGCGCATCCTGCTCCCACAGCTGGACAACCCTCTCCCAAGTCCTCACAATGATGTTCAGCTCGCCCACTCCACCGTCCCCAGGATTGGGGGGCGGCTGGCGTTCTTCTACGAGGAGTGGGCGCGGATCACCTCGGACCAGTGGGTCTTGGATACCATCGGACAAGGTTACGCGTTGGAGTTTGTCCGCGCTCCACAGGGACGGTTCATCTTCTCCCCTTGCGGCTCGCACACCAAGCGAAGGGCGGTGCAGTTGACCCTGGACAGACTTTGGGAGATAGGCGCCATTGCGCCCGTGCCCTTCGGAGAGGTGGGCTCGGGCCATTATTCCATCTACTTCGTGGTACCAAAGAAGGACGGATCCTACCGGCCCATCCTGGACTTGAAGGAAGTCAACAAATCACTCCGGGTGGTTCGGTTCCGCATGGAAACGCTGCGGTCAGTGATCGCGGCGGTGCATCGCGGGGAATTCCTGGCCTCCTTGGACCTGACGGAGGCCTACCTCCACATCCCCATTCGCCGGGAGCATCATCGTCTTCTACGGTTCAAGATTCTGGATCAACATTTCCAGTTTGTGGCTCTCCCGTTCGGGCTGGCAACGGCTCCGCGCACCTTCACCAAGATCATGGTGGTGGTAGCGGCTGCCTTGCGGAAGGAGGGGATTCTAGTTCATCCTTACCTGGACGATTGGCTCATCTGAGCGAAGTCTTTTCGGCATGGACAGGCGGCAGTGGCCAGAGTCATAGAGTTTCTGCAGTCCCTGGGATGGGTGGTGAACTTCTCCAAGAGCTCCCTGGTACCCTCGCAGCGCTTGGATTTCTTGGGGGCGACCTTCGACACCCGTCTGGGCGCGGTTTTTTTACGACAGGACAAGGCGCATGCCCTGCGGGAACACATACAGCGGTTCTCTGTGTTATCGGTTCCCACCTCCTGGGACTATCTGCAGCTCCTGGGGGTGATGGGTTCCACCATCGACATGGTCCCTTGGGCATTTGCGCACCTCCGGCCTCTACAGAGAGCGCTTCTATCCCGTTGGAAACCACTTTCGCAGGACTACCAGGTGCTCCTCCCTCTGCCGCAGTTTGCCAGGAGCAGTCTGACCTGGTGGATGGATCCGGAGAATCTGGCCAGAGGCATGTCCCTCGATCTGCCAAATTGGGTTGTGGTAACCACCGACGCCAGCCTCGTAGGCTGGGGAGCTGTCTGCGACCGCAGCGCCACGCAGGGGACGTGGTCCGCGGAGGAATCGAAGTGGTCCATCAATCGACTGGAGACCAGAGCGGTCAGACTAGCGCTCCAGCACTTCCTGCCACTCCTTCGGAACCAGGAGGTCAGGATCTTATCAGACAACGCGACGACGGTGGCCTATATCAACCGACAGGGCGGCACTCGCAGTCCGCAGGTCGCGCTCGAGGCAGCGATGCTGATGCAGTGGGCGGAGCGGCATCTGGGCCGCCTGGCGGCCTCGCACATCGCGGGCGTGGACAACGTTCAGGCGGATTTCCTCAGTCGTCAGCTTTTGGATCCCGGGGAATGGTCCCTCTCCGACGGGGCGATGCAGCTGCTCGTCCGGCGGTGGGGATCCCCCCACCTGGATCTCATGGCATCCGCACAAAACGCCAAGGCTTCCTGGTTCTTCAGCCACCGGAGAGAGCGAGGAGCGGAGGGCGTGGCGCTCTCGTACTCCCGTGGCCGGCCAACCTGCTTCTATACGCGTTTCCGCCATGGCCGCTGGTGGGAAGACTACTCCGCCGCGTAGAGGCCCATCAGGGACCTGTGATCTTCGTCGCTCCAGAGTGGCCAAGACGACCTTGGTTTGCGGACCTGCTCCAACTGGTGATCGACGGACCCATCCGTCTGGGACATCTCCCCCGCCTCCTTCACCAAGGCCCGGTATTTTTCGACCAGGCAGAACTCTTCTGTCTTGCGGCCTGGCTTTTGAGAGGCACCGCCTTCGGCGCCGGGGCTACCAGGAGGCGGTAGTGTCAACGCTGCTGCGTTCTCGAAAGACTTCGACGTCGGTGGCCTATGTGCGAGTCTGGAAGGTGTTCGAGCTGTGGTGTGCCGGACTGAACACGAGACCCACTGAGGCTTCGGTTCCTCAGATCCTTCAGTTTCTGCAAGCGTGGGTGGACAAGGGGCTTGCCTACAACTCACTCCGGGTTCAGGTGGCCGCCCTTGGTTCGCTCCTGCGGGACGGGGGCTCTCTGCTACAACACCCGGACATTCTTCGTTTTCTCAAGGGTGTCAAGCATTTGCGGCCGCCGTTGCGGGACCCTTGTCCCTCCTGGAGTCTCAACCTTGTGCTACGTTCCATGTCGGGACCTCCGTTTGAACCACTGCGGAACGCGACGATCAAGGATCTCACTCTCAAGACGGTGTTTCTGGTGGCTATCTGCTCCGCTCGGCGCATCTCGGAGCTGCAGGCCCTGTCGTGTAGAGAGCCCTATCTCCGTTTCTCCGATTCTGGGGTTTCGATTCGCACTGTTCCCTCCTTCCTTCCGAAGGTGGTGTCCGCGTTCCATGTGAATCAGACGGTGGAACTTCCTTCCTTCTCCTCTTCGGAGCCAAGGTCTCTCCGACTACTGGACGTCAAGCGCACCCTGCGCCTCTACCTGGAGGCTACGAATGATTTCCGGACTTCTGACCATCTCTTCGTCCTTTGGTCCGGCCCTCGGAAGGGATCTCATGCCTCGAAGACGACCTTTGCCAGATGGTTGAAGGCTGGCATTGCCGCTTCCTACATTGGGGTGGGGCGGAGACTCGCTCGGTCTCCTCTCAAGAAATCTGTAGAGCGGCCACCTGGAAATCGTTGCACACGTTCTCGAGACACTATCGTCTACACCTCGCTTCTTCGGTCTCTGGACACTTTGGCGAGCAGGTTCTATGAGCAGGCCTCGCAGGACCCCACCCGGTTTATGGAAGCTTGGGTACATCCCACTGTCTGGACTGATCCAGGTACGTACAGGGAAAAGAAAATTATTACTTACCTGCTAATTTTCGTTCCTGTAGTACCATGGATCAGTCCAGATGCCCACCGCATTTGGGTCCTAATCCTGCTCGGCTGTTTTTCTCTATGGGACGGTAGTGCTTTCTGTCTCTCACGATTTCTCAGTTTTTCACTGTTTGTCACAGTTCCTTTTTGGGGTTGACACGCTGATCTCCTGACCTCCCACCCGTTGGTGGGACGGTCACGGTTTTGTTACTTAGGTTATGCGGCTTATTGTTGCCGTTACTTTAAACTTGATCCAATTCGGGGGTTCTTTGTTTACTCGGGCTTTGATATACTCGATACTGAACTCCTGCAGAGGGGGTAGTAGTACTTATGGTGACGCCCCCTCAAAGCTTTGACTGACTCCATCTGCTGGATTGGGGACATAACCCACTGTCTGGACTGATCCATGGTACTACAGGAACGAAAATTAGCAGGTAAGTAATAATTTTCTTATACTAACTGCACTAACCACATCCTCTGGCAACAAATTCCAGAGTTTAATTGTGCGTTGAGTAAAAAAGAACTTTCTCCAATTAGTTTTAAATGTGCCCCATGCTAACTTCATGGAGTGCCCCTTAGTCTTTCTACTATCCGAAAGAGTAAATAACCGATTCACATCTACCCATTCTAGACCTCTCATAATTTTAAACATCTCTATCACATCCCTCCTCAGCCGTCTCTTCTCCAAGCTGAAAAGTCCTAACCTCTTTAGTCTTTCCTCATAGGGGAGCTGTTCCATTCCCCTTATCATTTTGGTAGCCCTTCTCTGTACCTTCTCCATCGCAATTATATCTTTTTTCAGATGCGGCGACCAGAACTGTACACAGTATTCAAGGTGTGGTCTCACCATGGAGCGGTACAGAGTCATTATGACATTTTCCGTTTTATTCACCATTCCCTTTCTAATAATTCCCAACATTCTGTTTGCTTTTTTGACTGCCGCAGCACACTAAACTGACGATTTCAATGTGTTGTCCACTATGACGCCTAGATCTCTTTCTTGGGTTGTAGCACCTAATATGGAACCCAACATTGTGTAATTATAGCATGGGTTATTTTTCCCTATATGAATCACCTTGCACTTATCCACATTAAATTTCATCTGCCATTTGGATGCCCAATTTTCCAGTCTCACAAGGTCTTCCTGCAATTTATCACAATCTGCTTGTGATTTAACTACTCTGAACAATTTTGTGTCATCTGCAAATTTGATTATCTCACTCGTCGTATTTCTTTCCAGATCATTTATAAATATATTGAAAAGTAAGGGTCCCAATACAGATCCCTGAGGCACTCCACTGTCCACTCCCTTCCATTGACAAAATTGTCCATTTAATCCTACTCTCTGTTTCCTGTCTTTTAGCCAGTTTGCAATCCACAAAAGGACATCGCCACCTATCCCATGACTTTTTACTTTTCCTAGAAGCCTCTCATGAGGAACTTTGTCAAACGCCTTCTGAAAATCCAAGTATATTACATCTACCGGTTCACCTTTATCCACATGTTTATTAACTCCTTCAAAAAAGTGAAGCAGATTTGTGAGGCAAGACTTGCCTTGGGTATAGCCATGCTGACTTTGTTCCATTAAACCATGTCTTTCTATATGTTCTGTGATTTTGATATTTAGAACACTTTCTACTATTTTTCCTGGCACTGAAGTCAGGCTAACCGGTCTGTAGTTTCCCGGATCGCCCCTGGAGCCCTTTTTAAATATTTGGGTTACATTTGCTATCCTCCAGTCTTCAGGTACAATGGATGATTTTAATGATTGGTTACAAATTTTTACTAATAGATCTGAAATTTCATTTTTTAGTTCCTTCAGAACTCTGGGGTATATACCATCTGGTCCAGGTGATTTACTACTCTTCAGTTTGTCAATCAGGCCTACCACATCTTCTAGGTTCACCCTGATTTGATTCAGTCCATCTGAATCATTACCCATGAAAACCTTCTCCATTACGGGTACCTCCCCAACATCCTCTTCAGTAAACACTGAAGCAAAGAAATCATTTAATCTTTCCGCGATGGCCTTATCTTCTCCCCTTTAACCCCTCAATCATCTAACGGTCCATCTGACTCCCTCACAGGCTTTCTGCTTCGGATATATTTTAAAAAGTTTTTACTGTGAATTTTTGTCTCTACGGCCAACTTCTTTTCAAATTCTCTCTTAGCCTGTCTTATCAATGTCTTACATTTAACTTGCCAACGTTTATGCTTTATCCTATTTTCTTCTGTTGGATCCTTCTTACAATTTTTGAATGAAGATCTTTTGGCTAAAATAGCTTCTTTCACCTCCCCTTTTAAACATGCCGGTAATCGTTTTGCCTTCTTTCCACCTTAATGTGTGGAATACATCTAGACTGTGCTTCTAGAATGGTATTTTTTAACAATGACCACGCCTCTTGGACATTTTTTACTTCTGTAGCTGCTCCTTTCTGTTCTTTTCTAACAATTTTTCTCATTTTATCAAAGTTTCCCTTTTGAAAGTTTAGCACGAGAGCCTTGGATTTGCACACCGTTCCTCTTCCAGTCATTAAATCAAATTTCATCATATTATGATCACTATTGCCAAGCGGCCCCACCACCGTTACCTCTCTCACCAAGTCCTGTGCTCCATTGAGAATTAGATCTAAAATTGCTCCCTCTCTCATCGGTTAATGAACCAATTGCTCCATAAAGCTATCATTTATTCCATCCAGGAACGTTATCTCTCTAGCGTGTCACGATGATACATTTACCCAGTCAATATTGGGGTAATTGAAGTTTCCCATTATTACTGCACTACCAATTTGGTTAGCTTCCCTAATTTCTCTTAGCATTTCACTGTCCATCTCACCATCTTGACCAGGTGGACGGTAGTATACCCCTATCACTATAGTCTTCCCCAACACACAAGGGATTTCTACTCATAAAGATTCAATTTTTTATTTAGTCTCATGCAGGATGTTTATCCTGTTGGACTCTATGCCATCCTGGACATAAAGCGCCAAACCTCCTCCCGGGTGCTCCTCTCTGTCATTGCGATATAATTTGTACCCCGGTATAGCACTGTCCCATTGGTTATCCTCTTTCCACCATGTCTCTGAGATGCCAATTATGTCTATGTCATCATTCAGTGCTATTCATTCTAATTCTCCAATCTTACTTCTTAGACTTCTGGCATTAGCATACAAACATTTCAAAGTTTGTTTTTTGTTTGTATTTTCATTCTGCTTTTTAATTGATAGGCAAACAGTCTAACTTCAGTTAGTCAGCCAGAGAGACTCACTGCTCTCTTGATTAACAAGAGTTGGTCCCTATTCAAACCCAATCACACTACCTCAACACCTTTCCAAGGTGAGTAACTGAGCTGAACTATTTAACATTTTTACTTAGGTATACACTGCTCCTAGCTTATTTCTAGCTTCTGGCTACTTTTTTTTTTTTTTGGGGGGGGGGGGGGGTTGTAGGGTTTTTTTTTTCAATACAAACACTCAGTTTGTATTAAATACAAACACTCAGTTCTTTAAAAGTCTGCAGAACACTCAGTTCTGCAGACTTTTAAAAATAAACACACTACCTACTGCTTACTAGCTACCTTATTGACTGACTATTTAAAAATACAAACAGTCTAACTTGTTTATTCACTGCCTTTCTGACTATTAAAGACACAAACACACTAAATAATATTCCCAGATAGTTAACTTTGCCCCAATACTTTTAAAAAAGACAATGTCCCAAGCAAAAACTTACTGATTCCTTTCAGCCACCAGCAAGGTGATCCTCTCCTCTCAGTGATCCCACTGGAATGTCAGGCATTCCTGATTGATGATGTCATTGGATCAGGGTTCTTAATCTCTGCCTTCGCCCCCAGCTAGCTGACTTAGCAACGAGTTCCATTGCTACTCTACGAGCTTCTGTCTCCATTGGACCTGTAGTGACGTTACTGGACCCTTCTTGGACTCTGGACCCTGGCTGATACCCTCTCCTCGGGGGCCTGCGTCCGCTCTCTATGGAGACCTGGTCTCCTGGCTTTCTCCGCTCCTCAGGCTGGCCCTGCGCCTTCCAGAAGTCCTATTCTGCCAGCTCCTCACTCCTCGGGGCTGCCTCTGGGAATGCCTTCACTACTTGGAGTTCTAGCTCCATGCTCCCCCACTCCTCGAGGCAGTGCCTACGTTCTATACCAGAGACTGTCAGTGCTTCCCTGCTCCTCGGGGTAGTGCCTATGTTCTATACTTGGGACTGTCAGTGCTACCCTGCTCCTCGGGGCTGTGCCTACGTTCAACACCAGAGACTGTTGTGCTTCCCCTCTCCTCGGGGCAGTACCCTTGTTCAACCACCGGTGGCTGCCGGTATTCCCCGCTCCTCAGGCTTGTCTTCATCATCACCTGGAGACCTGACTCAGGCTTCCCCGCTCCGTGGGTTTGCCTGTGTCATCACATCAGTACCTCCCTTGCTACGCAGCTCCACCCCATCGGTGTTGCCTCTACAGTATACCTCCTGCAGTTCCTCTCTCGTGCTTCCCGCTCCTCGAGTCTGCCTAGCGCCACCCCTCTCGGAGGTCTCTGCCCAGGTACTGAACTCCAGCCTACTTGCTTACTGTGGGGGCCCCTCCTTACTGTGTCTCTTACCCTGCTCCTCGGGACCTCCCCACAGATTCTCACCCAGAGCTCCTGCTGTACCTGACCTCGCCTCCCGACAGTGTGGACCTGTGGGGCTCCTCCCCACAGGTGGTAACAACTCTCACCTCGGGCCAAGGGTCCACAAACCCACAAACCATTACAACTGTTATATTCGTACATACCCCTACCCACACTCCCAAGATGAAAGTTCTGAGTTGGTTTCTCTTATTCTATTCATACTTTTCCTGTCTAAAACTGTTAATCCAGCAATTTTATAGGCTGTCTATTCAGTTGATATCAAAATATATTTAAGGATCCATTGCCAGCATCACCTCTGGTCTGCAAGTGGCACTGTGAAATGCTTGGCTTATTATCTATCCAGTCCTTCCAGCTCTGTCTCTCTCACTTCCCTTCAATGGCCATCTTGTTTTCATCCTAGACTTATTTATACTCAGACTTTTTGTCAGTTAGTTGCTAGATCTTGGTACTACATCTTGGTCCTCGTGCTCTGGCTCTGTCATTGATGCCTGAATCCAGAAGACTTCTTCATCTCTGGTTTCTGACTTCAGTGTTCCTGTTTGATCTAATGCATGTTCCCGATTTCCTGGTCTGCTCCTGCATCCTGTTCTGTTCCAGGCTTCTAGTTTCTTGTTTGTACTTGGGGCTACCCCATTTCTTATGCTTTGCCAGCCACCAGCACTTGAGGGGAAGACACCCATCTTCTCTGTTTTTACCTTCAGCTGCCTAGATTTGCCTCTGCAGAAGTTAGGCCACTTGTACCTGGGGTAACCCACAGACAACAGATGTCACAACATTTTTCCTGGATAAAAAATCAGTGCAGTGAATTATAATGGGTTCCATCTTCTTTCATAAATCTAAGAACTGAGATGAGTGAAAGAAAGCAATGAGATGAAATTTAGACATTGAATGATGCATTTCTGACTGAAGAAATGTTTCTAATATTCTGATACTGTGCACCAAGGCATCTATTCAAATAAAACTATTCCTATTTTACTGAAGTATTGTTTACCCATAGAGCAGTAATGTGTGTTTAAATGCATGGAAGAGAATATAATGTTGAAATGGATGATCCCAGCTTTACTTGTTAATGGATTCCTTTTTTTCTTTTAGAATGGATAATAAAGAGAATTTCCAGAAACAAGAAGCATCATCATCAGATGACAGAATGAAGGGAAGTAACATAATAGTTCTAAATTGTACATTAAAAAGACAATAATCAAAGATATTACCATGTAAAAGCATATTTTGAAAATTGCCCCTTTCATAACTGTAGTTTGCACCTGTTTCCATGCAGGTGCAAAGTACATGAATACAAACATACCCACATTATTCATGCTAACTGCATTTTCAAAGAGAGACTCACTGAAGAGTTTCCTTCTGGAAATGAGCTTGACTGCAAGTGCCATGAGAAAACTGAAAAAATTCTATCGATAAGAAGGGCTGAATTAGCCATTACACGTAGGTGACGTCATCTAGTGGCACTGAATGAACTTCTCTCTCTTAGCTCATAGAGCTTTTGTACTACTGAGCATGTGTGGGAATTCCTGCTCAGGTGTTGCCTCATAGCCTCCTCAGTTTTTTTTTCATCTGAGGAACAGCACAGATGTGTACTTCTATCTCTTTTTTTTCAATAAAAATGTTCATAACTTTGTTGTAAAAGTTGCCTTGCTGTCTCAGCAACGACCAGTCAGCACTTTTCAGTGCTGCTTTCCTAAAAAAGAAAGTTTTGTCACAGGACAAGCAGGATGGTAGTCCTCACATATGGGTGACATCATCAGGATGGAGCCCAATCACGGAAAACGTCTGTCAAAGTTTCCAGAACTTTGACTGGCCCCTACTGGGCATGCCCAGCATGGCACTAACCCTGCAGCCAGCAGGGGTCCCCCTTCAGTCTTCTTTTTTCCGCGCAGCAGTAGCCTCGCAGTAAAGGAGCTCTGAAGAGATTCCTGACAGGAATTTTCCTCACAGAATTACTAAAAGACAAAATTGCCCCACTGGGGTCCCTCCTCTAATTTTTTCTGTCCGCGGTACTCCGGTAAGCTTTTACCCGTTTTCTGTCGATTACCGTCGAGTTTGGTCTTCGCAGCCTACTGGCCGTCTACCATACCGCGGCTAAATTTTTTCCATGGCTATGGCGTCAGGGTTTCATCGATGTCCAGACTGTACCCGTACCATGTCCTATCACAGACCACCACAAAGTCTACGTTCTGTGTTTAGGTGGAGAGCACGATGTCCTGACTTGCACCAAATGTGCCCTAATGACACCGAAGGGTCGCAAGGCCAGAATGGAGAAGATGGAACTTCTCTTCTGTGCTCAAACCCCGACTCCGTCCATCGCATCGACGTCATCAAAACTGGCACCGTCGACTTTGCGCCAGCATCGACCACCGACCGGTGACCGACCTGCCATCGACGACTTCTTGGCCATCGACACCCTCCACTTCCCCTTAGGACCAAGGGGATCGTAGGGAGAAACATCGCCATCGACACCGTAAGACTCGGACCATCGATGGAGCGAAATTATTGACCGAGCCATCGACCGAGCTGCTGTTGAAGTAGCCCCGTCCAGGAACGGCACCGATCATTCCTGCGACCGGGTCTCCGAGGCATCCTTTACCTGATTGGAGATCGGGAGCTGCGACTCCGCCTGTAATGGTGGTCCCTCCGGCTATGCCTCTGCCTCCTTCTTCTGTATCGGAGCTGGGGCTGCTTGCTCCAGGTCTCCGAGAAGAACTGGACCGGATGGTCCAGGAGGCCATCGACAAGGCGATGCAACGTCTTCAGGTTACATCGACACCGGCACCGACTGTGCAACCGATCATCGACCCGATTCCAGCAGCATTGGCACCGCTGCTTTCCAGAATGTAAGCCCTAATGGCGGCTTTTCTACCGATGGTTTCTGAGTCTCCGATGGCTCCGATGCCCTCTCCTTTGACAGCATCATTGGGAGGAGAAACACCATTTCGCATTCCTCCTTTGGGAGTTATGCCTCAGCCATCGATGCCTATTCGTCCCTCGCCACCAATCCAACCATCAGTGCCGATACGACCATCGGCGCCACCGACCCATCCATCGATGCCCTCGATGCAGACGCCGATGCCTTCCATGCCTTCATCGGTGCCTCCAATGATTCCTCCGATTTCTTCAGAACCGAGACCAGGACCTTCAGGTATTCAGCCACCCTATTCCCCTCTACTTCCTAGACGTAAGGGTATGGCTCCTTATGATACCTGGGGAGATGATACCTCAACAGACACCGATGACTTGCCTTCACCACCTTCACCCACTGAGAATAGAAAGCGTTCTCCTACAGGGGACCTCTCCTTTATTAATTTTGTGAAGGAAATGGCTGACTTGGTTCCTTTTCAGTTGCAGATGGAACAGGATGATAGGCACCAGATGATGGAGTTACTCCAATTCTTGGATACCCCTAAAGTTGTAACCTCCATTCCCGTCCATCAGGTTCTTCTTGATCTACTCAAAAAGAACTGGGAAAATCCAGGAACAATTGCTCCAGTACATAGAAAGGCTGACACTACTTATTTAGTACAGTCAGCCCAGGTTTTCAGAAGTCACAGCTTGATCACCACTCAGTCGTGGTAGAGTCTGCACAAAAGAGAGCAAAAAGGTCTAAGCCTCACTCATCTACCCCTCCGGGTAAGGAACAGAAATTCCTCGACAACATTGGTTGACGAGTATTTCAAGGAGCCATGCTTATTTCCCGAATTGCTGCCTATCAGCTTTATATGACCCAATATAATAGGACCATATATAAGCACACAACAAGAAACTGGAGGGAAGTGGAATAGATGAAAATCCTTTTACAGTAGAAAATGTGTGGGGAGAGATCCAAGATGGCCGTCGGGTCCGGACGTGGGTAACCAGGGCTCTGAGAATTATTGTGATATTGTGGAGGAAAATGCCCCATACTGGCAGAAAACGAAGAGCAAAGGAAAAAGAAGTGATGGCAGAATCTATTGTGGGTCGAACTGTGGGCCCTATGGATTCCCACGTCGTACGGGAGCAACTACCGGGAGATAGCTCGCAGCGAGGTGAGCGGGTGGAAGAAGAAACCGCTACCTCACAAGAGCTCCAGACGACCTTATCCCCGGTAATGCGGATTCCCCCAAGAAACCCTGCAACCCTGCGAGGGGCAAACGGGAGCGATCTCAATGGCGCCAGTGAAACCACCGGAGACTCGTGGCTGCACGATAAAGACGGTGGGGAAGAGAAAATACAGAGATCATTGTTTCCCGAAGAGAACGCCTTGGGAGACGCTGAGGGCTGTACGATACAGCCTCCAACAGAGAGGGAAGTAGTTTTTTCTTTACCTAAAAAGAAAGAATTAACTAAACCAGATACCTTCTCTTTGGAGAAAATCTGGGAGGCAATACAAATTGTAAACGATAATCTTTTTAGTCAGATAAATCCTTTAGTTACTGTGGTAAATACAACAATGGAGAGAATGGGAAGACTAGAAAAAGATATGAACTTGCAAAAGGAAAAATCTGAAAAAATCGAGAAAGAATTTAAAGACATGAAAAAACTTCAATGTAATGTTATAAAAGAAAATTGTGTGTTAACGAATCGTTTAGAAAACATGGAAAATCAAATAAAGGGGAGAAACTTACGTTTAATAAACTTTCCTAGAGACCCGATGGTGACCCCACGTGATATGTGGAGGAAATATTTGCTTCAGGTATTGAAGATTTCAGAGGAAATGATTCCTCCTACAGCTAAGATGTATTACATACTACCATTTAAAAAAGTGGAGAAGGAAGGAGAAAAAGAATTTCAAATTATAACTCCTATGATATCAAATAAAACGGAAACACCAGCTTTGGATATAACAAATTTATTGGAAACAACACAGAGTGAACAAGTAAAGCCAGCTACTCTTATAGTGACGTTTTTACTTGAATCGGATAGAGATTGGATTTTGAGATCATACTTTCGACATAGGACTGAGACTTTTCTAGGTTTGAATGTTGGTATATTCCCTGATTTAGCGAGAAGTACTCAGCTCCGGAGAAAATTATTTTTGAGTTTGAGACCACTAGTACAAAAAATGGGGGTTATGTATATCCTTAAATATCCGTGTAAATGTTATGTAAAATATAAAAATATTTCGTATATGTTTTTTCAACCAGAGCAGCTGGAGAATTTTCTGAAAAAGTATTCCTTAGAAATAACAACCTCCTCTCCTGTAATGGAAGGCTAAGTACTATTATCCCTCAGTTGGACCCGCAATAAGGAATTCTCCTGTATATGGAATCCCGTAATTTCAGTATTGTAAAATGATTATTCATGAGGTTGAGTAAAGGATCTCTCCCTTAATACGAGGACTTTAAAGCAGAATGTTTAGGGAAAGATGATAAGGTGTTTAGTTGTAATAATGTAAATGCTTAAACTGCTATCTACACAAGAATGTTTTATCTTGATGTATATTGGATAATTGTAAAATTAAAAATTAAAAAAAGAAAATGTGTGGGAAGAGCTAAAGAACCTGAAAGTGGACAAAGCCATGGGGCCTGATGGGATTCATCCAAGGATATTGAGGGAGCTCAGAGATGTTCTGGCGGGTCCGCTGTGTGACCTGTTCAATAGATCCCTAGAAACGGGAGTGGTGCCGAGAGATTGGAGAAGAGCGGTGGTGGTCCCGCTTCACAAGAGTGGGAACAGGGAGGAGGCTGGCAACTACAGGCCGGTTAGCCTCACTTCGGTGGTGGGAAAAGTAATGGAGTCTCTGCTGAAAGAGAGAATAGTGAACTATCTACAGTCCGGAGAATTGATGGACCAGAGGCACATGGATTCACCAGGGGAAGATCCTGTCAGACAAATCTGATTGACTTTTTTGACTGGGTAACCAAGGAATTGGATCAAGGAAGGGCGCTCGATGTCATATACTTGGATTTCAGCAAAGCTTTTGATACGGTTCCGCACAGGAGACTGGTGAATAAAACGAGAAGCTTGGGAGTGAGTGACAAGGTGGTGACCTGGATTGCAATTGGTTGACGGACAGAAGACAATGTGTGATGGTAAACGGAACCTTCTCTGAAGAGAGAGCGGTTTTAAGTGGTGTACCGCAAGGATCGGTGTTGGGACCGGTCCTGTTCAATATCTTTGTGAGCGACATTGCGGACGGGATAGAAGATAAGGTTTGTCTTTTTGCGGATGACACTAAGATCTGCAACAGAGTGGACACGCCGGAAGGAGTGGAGAGAATGAGACGGGATCTAAGGAAACTGGAAGAGTGGTCGAAGATATGGCAGCTGAGATTCAGTGCCAAGAAGTGCAAAGTCATGCATATGGGGAGCGGAAATCCGAATGAACTGTATTCGATGGGGGGGGAAAGGCTAACGTGCACGGAGCAGGAGAGGGACCTTGGGGTGATAGTGTCTAATGATATGAAGTCTGCGAAACAATGCGACAAGGCGATAGCAAAAGCCAGAAGAATGCTGGGCTGCATAGAGAGAGGAATATCGAGTAAGAAAAGGGAAGTGATTATTCCCTTGTACAGGTCCTTGGTGAGGCCTCACCTGGAGTACTGTGTTCAGTTCTGGAGACCGTATCTACAAAAAGACAAAGACAAGATGGAAGCGGTACAGAGAAGGGCAACCAGGAAGGTGGAGGATCTTCATCGCATGACGTACGAGGAGAGATTGAAGAATCTAAATATGTACACCCTGGAGGAAAGGAGGAGCAGAGGTGATATGATACAGACTTTCAGATACTTGAAAGGTTTTAATGATCCAGAGGCAACGACAAACCTTTACCATAAGAAAAAAATCAGCAGAACCAGGGGTCACGATTTGAAGCTCCAGGGAGGAAGATTCAGAACCAATGTCAGGAAGTATTTCTTCACGGAGAGGGTGGTGGATGCCTGGAATGCCCTTCCGGAGGAAGTGGTGAAGACCAGAACTGTGAAGGACTTCAAAGGGGCGTGGGATAAACACTGTGGATCCATAAAGTCAAGAGGCCGCCAATGAAGAGTAGGTGACTCGCCAGAATGATGGCTACTGCCTGGAGACAATACCCTTATTCAATAAACATACACATGGTTACTGTGACTCCAACATCACTCTAAGCTTCAACAGCAAGAGGAAATGTGGAAAAAAGGATTTGCACTCACAAAGACGGGAGTAGCTGGCTTGTTACGGCGGTTACTACCCCAAACCAAATATCCAAATTACTACCTCCACCTTCCTCTATTCCTGATGCCTTTCAACTAGCTTGATCACTCCATTCTTATACTTCACTTTCAATGCATATCCAGCATAGTTCTCTGCTTCAACAGCAGGGGAGAAGAAAAACTGTTACTTCACACATCCAGCAGAGCTCTCTGCTTAAACGGCAGGGGAGAAGAAAAAAGGGTTCGCACTCACAAAGCGGGGAGTAGCTGGCTTGTTACGGCGGTTACTACCCCAAACCAAATGTACCTGATACTTCACTCTCGACGTATATCCAGCATGGCTCTCTGCTTCAACGGCATGGGAGAAAGACTGATACATCACGAATTTCCAGCATAGCTCTCTGCTTCAACGGCAGGGGAAAAGAAAAACTGATACTTCACGCATATCCAGCATAACTTCAACGGCAGGGGAGAAGAAAAAAGGATTCACACTCACAAAGCGGGGAGTAGCTGGCTTGTTACGGCGGTTACTACCCCAAACCAAATGTGCCTGATACTTCACTTTCGATGCATATCCAGCATAGCTCTCTGCTTCAACGGCAGGGGAGAAGAAAAAAACTGATACCTCACGCATATCCAGCATAGCTCCCTGCTTCAACGGCAGGGGAGAAGATAAACAACCAATAAGGTCTGTATAACATAATCTGGGTAAAAACAAATAAGCATGGGTGTAGCTTGCTTATTGCGGCGGTTACTACCCCTACTACCTCTAACTAATCAAGCTAGATATTTCACTTGGATGCAGCTCCATCACCGCTCTCTACATTAATGGCGGGGGTGGAAGGGAATTAGAACCAAGAGCTAAGAGAAACAGATAAGTATGAGAGAAAAAATGAGGGAAGCTTGCTGGGCAGACTGGATGGGCCATTTGGTCTTCTTCTGCCGTCATTTCTATGTTTCTATGTTCTATGTTTCTATAAGCAGATACAGGACTTCTCAGATTCCTTACCTCAGCAATTCCAAGACCAGCTACAAACCCTTCTCAGCAAAGTGTTTGAGGCTCCTTTCCTGGTGAGTGCCGTAAGAGGGGCGACCAACTGAGAGTAGTGGGGGATGAAATGCCTATAGAAATTGGCAAAGCCCAGGAATCATTGTAGGGAACGAAGACCAGAAGGCTGGCGCCAGTCCCGGATGCAGGCCACCTTCTCCGGATCCATTCTAAAGCCTGCACTGGAGACAATATATCCCAGGAAGGGAAGAGACTCTTCCTCAAATATGCACTTCTCCAGTTTTGCGTAGAGTCTATGGGCATGCAGGTGTTGGAGAACCTGTTGAATATCGTGACAGTGAGACTGGAAGTCTCTTGAGAAGACAAAGATGCCATCGAGAGAGACCACCACACTGGTGTATAGTAGGTTCCAAAAGATTTCGTACATCATAGATTGGAATACTGCGGGGGCGTTACATAGCCCAAACGGCATCAACAAATATTCATAGTGGCCGACCCGGGTATTGAAAGCGGTTTTCCACTTGACCCCAGGTTTCATCCGAACCAGGTTGTACGCCCCCCCGGAAGTCCAATTTGGTAAGGATTCGGGCTCCCTGCAGAGCTCTGGGATGAGGGGCAAGGGGTTCCAGTCTTTTGGGTTATGGCGTTAAGCCCCTGGTAGTCGATGCAGGGCTGAAGGGAGCCATCTTTCTTGGCCACAAAGAAGAAACTGGCCCCTGCCAGTGACGTTGAGGGGCAGATTAACCCCCTCTCCAAATTCTCCAGAATTTATTTGGTCATGGTCTCGGGAAGGGATAGTGGGTACACCCTTCCCCTTGGAGTGGTGGTTCCGGGAACCAGGTTTTTGGCGAAGTCGAATGACCGGTGCTCTGGCAGGATTTCCACGCTCTCCTTGGAGAAGCATTTGCGTAGCTAGCATACTGCAGAGATAAGCCCAGGGAAGCTGTTGCAAGAAGCAAAGGAGGGTGCCCAACAGGAAAAAGGCATTCCTGGTGGCACCGAGGGCCCCATTTAGCCAATTGGAGCATCTCCCAGTCGATAACAGGGGAGTGTTGCTGGAGCCAAGGTAGCCCGAGGACGACAGGGTGGATGGCCTTCTCTATTACGTGGAACATGCCAGTCCAGAGGCGGACAGGAAGAGTGGTCTTGGTGATTCTCCCTGGGAGAGGGTCCCCCGATATGGAGGAGATCACCAATGGAGTACTTCGTGGCACTGTGGGCAGGTCCAGATGATCAACCAGGTCTTTCAAAGTAAAGTTTCCCCCTGCACCTGAGTCCAGGAGGGCCAGGATAGGAAACTCACACTGGTCCATGAGAAGGGCCACTGGGAGCACAAGTTGGGGAGCGGGCTTTGTGAAACCTAGAACCATCTCCCCACCTGGTTCTAGGCCTGGAAGTTTCCTAGCCTCTTCGGATACCGGGCCAGGAAATGCCCCTTCCCCGCACAGTACAGACACAGACCTATGGTCCGTTGGTGTTGCATCTCCTCGGGGGTCAGAGGGCTTTGTCCCAATTGCATGGGCTCTTCCTGCTGTGTAGTTCCGGATACAGGAGGGGTTCCCACTAGTGGCCTAGAGAAGGACAGTGCCAAAGGGATGGGTCTGCACGGTCCTATAACTCCTGGATGTGCTGCTAAAAGTGGCGATCTATCCGGCCGGCCAAGTCAATGGTTAAAAGGTGAGGTGAAAGAGGCTATTTTATCCGAATAAGCATCCTTTAAAAGATTGGAAGAAGGATCCATCTGAAGGAAATAGGAAAAAGCATAAGCATTGTCAAGTTAAGCATAAACCATTGATAAGGCAGGCTAAGAGAGAATTTGAAATGAGGTTGGCCGTTAGAGATAAAAACTCATAATAAAAACTTTTTAAAATATATCCAAAGCAAGAAACTTGTGAGGGAGTCAGGTGGACCATTAGATGAACAAAGGGTTAATGGGGCTCTTAGGGAAGATAAAGCCATTGCAGAAAGATTAAATTAATTCTTTGCTTCTGTGTTTACTAATGATGATGTTGGAGAGATACCGGTTCCAGAGATGATTTTCAAGGGTGATGATTCAGATGAACTGAACCAAATCACTGTGATCCTGGAAGATGTAGTAGGCCATTTTGACAAACTAAAGAGTTGCAAATCACCTGGATTAGATGGTATGCACCCCAGGGTTCTGAAGGAACTAAAAAATGAAATTTCAGATCTATTAGTTAAAATTTGTAACCTATCATTAAAATCATCCATTGTACCTGAAGACTGGAGGGTGGCCAATGTAACCCCAATATTTAAAAAGGACTCCAGGGGTGATCCAGGAAACTATAGAGCAGTAAGCCTGACTTTAGTGCTGGGAAAAATGGTGGAAACTCTTCTAAATATCAAAATCACAGCGCATATAGAAAGACATGGTTTAATGGAACACAGCATGGATTTACCCAAGGCAAGTCTTGCCTCACAAATCTGCTTCATTTTTTTAAAGGGGTTAATAAACATGTGGATAAAGGTGAACTGGTAGATGTAGTGTATTTGGATTTTTAGAAGGCGTTTGACAAAGTCCCTCATGAGAGGCTTCTAAGGAAACTAAAAAGTCATGGGATAGGAGGCAGTGTACTTTCATGGATTACAACTGGTTAAAAGACAGAAAACTGAATAGGATTAAATGGTTAATTTTCTCAGTGGAAAAGGGTAAACAGTGAAGTGCCTCAGGAATCTGTACCTGGACTGGTGCTTTTCAATCTACCATATAAATGGGCTTGGACCGACGTGCCGCAAATGCGCAGTAGAGAGCAGCTCTACTGCACATGCGTGAGAGCACGTAGGTCAGAGGGGATCCCAGCGGATGGCTGTCTTGGACGCAGCGAGGAGGAGCAGCGGCGGCAGCACAGAAGGTCTCCGGGGGTGGTGTCTCTCTCTCTCTCTCTCGTGTGGGGAAAAGCAGCGGCGGCGGCACAGATACAGAAATGGGAGGTCACCGGGAGTCTCTCTTTCGCACGCGCCTCATCACCGAGCCCGGTGGAGCGGCGCGCGAGAGAGAGATCCCCAGAGACCTCCCATTTCTGTGTCTGTGCTGCCGCCACTGCTTCTCCCCACGCGCGAGAGAGAGACCCCCCGGAGACCTCCAATGGAGGAGCAGCGGCGGCAGTTAAGTGTCAGGTGGGCCAGAGAGAAGAAGAGGGAGTGGAGGAGGGCTGAGGGAGAGGGACAGGGTTGTGGAGGAAGTGGGAGGGGAAGGAAGAGGATGTAAGTGGGGAGGGTAAAGCTGTGGAATACAGAAAAAGGGAGTGGAGGAGGGCTGAGGGAGAGGGAATGGGTTGTGGAGGAGGTGGGAGGGAAAGGAAGAGGATGTGAGTAAGTGGGAAGGGTAAAGTGGAGTAGAGAAAAAGAGGGAGTGGAGGAGGGCTGAGGGAGAGGGAAGGGGTTGTGGAGGAGGTGGGAGGGAAAGGAAGAGGATGTGAGTAAATGGGGAGGGTAAAGTGGAGTACAGAAAAAGGGAGTGGAGGAGGGCTGAGGGAGAGGGAAGGGGTTGAGGTGGGAGGGAAGGAAAGGGAAGATGAGAAGGGATGGAAGGAAAGGATGTGAGTAAGTGGGAAGGGTAAAGTGGAGTAGAGAAAAGAGGGAGTGGAGGAGGGCTGAGGGAGAGGGGAGAAGGGGAAGGAAAGGGAAGGTGAGAGGGGAAGGAAAAGGGAAGAGGATATGACTGAACAAGTGGGAAGGGTAAGAAGTTCTGAAGAAGAGAAAAAAGAGGAGGAGGGCTGGGAGAGGGAAGGAGTTGTGGAGGAGATGGGAGGGGAAGGAAGAGGATGTGAGTAAGTGGGGAGGGTAAAGTTGGGGAGTACAGAAAAGGAGTGGAGGAGGGCTCTGAGGGAGAGGGAAGGGGTTGTGGAGGAGGTGGGAGGGGAAGGAAGAGGATGTAAGTGGGGAGGGTAAAGTTGTGGAGTACAGAAAAAGGGAGTGGAGGAGGGCTGAGGGAGAGGGTAGAAGGGGAAGGAAGAGGAAGGTGAGAGGGGAAGGAAAAGGGAAGAGGATATGACTGAACAAGTGGGAAGGGTAAGAAGTTCTGGAGAAGAGAAAAAAGAGTGGTGGAGGAGGGCTGGGAGAGGGAAGGGGTTGTGGAGGAGGTGGGAGGGGATGGAAGGAAAAGGGAAGTTGTAGAGAACAGAGCGGCTCTAACCGTGCCGGTCTGAACGATGGAATCTCGCCCGTTTTAACGGGCTTAACGGCTAGTATATTTATAAATTATCTGGAAAGGAATACGACGAGTGAGGTTATCAAATTTGCAGATGATACAAAATTATTCAGAGTTAAATCACAAGTGGATTGTGATAAATTGCAGGAGGACCTTGCGAGACTGGAAGATTGGGCATCCAAATGGCAGATGAAATTTAATGTGGACAAGTGCAAAGTGATGCATATAGGGAAAAATAATCCATGCTGTAGTTATACGATGTTAGGTTCCATATTAGGAGTTACCACCCAGGAAAAAGATCTAGGCATCATAGTAGATAATACATTGAAACTGTCAGTTCAGTGGGTTGTGGCAGTCAAAAAAAGCAAACAGAATGTTAGGAATTATTAGGAAGGGAATGGTGAATGAAACAGAAAATGTCATAATGCCTATGTATTGCTCCATGGTGAAGACTGCACCTTGACCAATGTGTACAATTCTGGTTGCCGCATCTCAAAAAAGTTATGGTTGCTATGGAGAAAGTACAGAAAAAGGCAACCAAAATGATAAAGGGCATTTAGTCTCATGTAGGACTCTATGCCATCCCAGACATAAAGTGCTACATTGCCTCCCTGGTGCTCCTTTGTGTCATTGCGATATAATTTGTACCCCAGTATAACACTGTCCCATTGATTATCCTCCTTCCACCATGTCTGAGATGCCAATTAAGTCTATATCATCATTCACTGTTATACTTTATAATTCTCCCATCTTACTTCTTAGACTTCTGGCATTAGCATACAAACATTTCAAAATTTGGGGTTTTTTTGTTTGTATTTTCATTCTGCTTTTTAATTGATAGGGATAAGTTAGAATTTTTTAGCTCAGGTGAGTTTTTAGTTACAGGCACTTAGACTACTTTTCTTATTATTGGAACCTCACTGTCGGGATGCCCTAATTCTAATGCCTTTGAAGATACCTCCCTCTGAACCATGCGCTGCTGAGCGACTGTCAGCTTTCCCCTTTGTTCTAGTTTAAAAGCTGCTCTTATCTCCTTTTTAAAGGTTACCACCAGCAGTTTGGTTCCACCTTGGTTAAGGTGGAGCCCATCCCTTCGGAAGAGACTTCCCCCTTCCCCAAAAGTTTCCACAGTTCCTTACAAGACTGAATCCCTCTTCCTTGCTCCATCATCTCATCCACTCATTGAGACGCCGGAGCTTTGCCTGCCTCTGGGGACCTGCGTGTGGAACAGGGAGCATTTCAGAGAATGCTACCCTGAAGGTTCTGGATTTAAGCTTTCTACCTAAGAGCCTAAATTTAGCTTCCATAACCTCTCTCCCACATTTTCCTATGTCGTTGGAGCCATCATGTACCACGACAGCCAGCTCCTCCCCAGCACTGTCTAAAATCCTATCTAGGTGACGCAAGAGGTCCGGTGGAGCGCACTGTTAACCCCTGTTCCCTGTACGTACCCGGATCAGTCCAGACTCCTGGGTTTTGCCCCCTCTCTAGCAGATGGAGACAGAAGTTTACAAACCAAACTCCGCCTATATCTAGGCTGGTGCCACCTACAGTCTGGCAGTATTCTTCTGTCTCCTAGCAGGTGGAGAGGGTGCAAAACCTACAGTCTGTGCTTAGCCTAAGTTTTTTAGGTGGTAGTTTAAAAAAAAAAAAAAAAGAAAGGTAGGAGTTAGGTTTTTTTCAGAAGGGAAGGATCACAGAGGCTTGCCTGCTGGTCCCAATCCCTGCCTCCCAGGGGAGGGTGAGGTACTGAGAGGACCGTTCCCCCTGGTTGAGGCTGCCAAAGAGTGGGGGAGCCCTATATTCCGGCACTTCAGGTCTAGGGGTGACACCGGGGATCCCGGCTCACTCCCCCCAGCTGGCTCCGGAACCGAGGTTTAGGTAAAAAAAAAAAAAAAGTGTTGTGGCTGTTTGTTTTCTGTTACCTGCCGGGGCCCTGATTGCTCTCTCTCTCTCTCTGCCGTCGGGGTTCGCACCGGGTTGCTGGTTCGCGCGGCGGGAGGGGGAAGGCCTGTTTGTCTTTTTTCTTCGCGGGCTCTTCTTTCCCGCTCCGTGGCAGACCATGCCCAGACAAGCAGCTTGTCGGGCCTGCGGGTCCGACAAGCTGCTTGTCTAGGGATAGCCTCTGTTCGGGGAGTGTGGGAGGGGGAGAGGGAGTGTCGGCGCCGGTGTCGGGGACCCGGGAGGGGTAGGCAGCCTCGCGCCGGATCCACCGCGGCTGCAGCAGCGATCTCGGCCGGGTCGTCTTCGGGGTTCCCGGGGACGGCCGCCATTTTGGGCGCGATTGGCAGCCATTTTCTTGCCTTGGGGAGCCGAGGCAAATGCAGGGGAAACGGAGAGGGGGGAGGATATTCCCCCGCCGTGTTTGTCACCCCAGAACAGGGCTCCTGGGGGGGGAAGGCCAGCGAGGCCCAGTGCCCCCAGCGAGGATTCCTTCTCGGAAGGGGATGAAGAAGAGGGGTCCTCAGATTCATCTTTTAATTCTCAATTTGTGCTCCTCATGCACAAGGCCTTTAAGGCCTGCCGCATGGCCAGGAAGAGGGCCCAAGGGAACCCGCCTCCGGAGGCAGGCTCTACGGTGGGAAAGAGGCCGAAGTCCGTCCCAGCGGCTGAGGGTCCGACCAAGGGTCGGCCCCTTCGGTCCCGGGGGGCCAGAGGTCAGCAAGGCTCCTCTTCGGAGTCAGAGGAGCCGGAGGAGTCTACAGAGGATCAGGACCTTCCGTCCCAGCCCCCGAGGGGGGTTGAGGGAGACGGAGAGCCGGGGACCAAGGGTTCTGGAGCTTCTCATGGAGCTGAGGGAGATGACCTGAAGGTGATCAGATTATTTCGGAAGGACGAGCTAGGGCCCCTCATTCCGGAAATCCTGGGGGAGCTGGGGAACCCGCTTCCCCAGGTGGAGTCCCGTCTCGGGGTGACGGATCCGGTCGTGTTGGGGCTTCGGGGTCCTCCTTCAGCTTTTCCTTTGCATTTCTCGGCCTCGGATTTGCTCTATAAGGAGTGGGATACTCCAGAATTGGGACTGAAAGTGGCAAAGGCAATGGATAAATTGTATCCCCTGCCAGAGGAATTTTGGAGCTGTTGCGCTTGCCAAAGATAGATTCAGCGGTAGCAGCGGTGACTAAGAAGACCACTATCCCAGTAACCGGAGGTACTGCGCTTAAGGATTTGCAGGATAGAAAGTTGTAAGTTCAGCTTAAATGAATCTTTGAGGTCTCGGCGTTGGGAATTCGTGCGGCAATTTGCAGTAATTTTTCCCTGAGGGCAGGTCTTCGCTGGGCGCAGCAGCTCTTAGCCAATGAGTCCCTGTCCTCTGATGAGGTGCGCCAGGCAAGTCGCTTAGAAGCAGTTATTGCCTATAGTACGGATGCCTTTTATGATCTTTTGCGCACATCTGCCAGAACTATGGTGTCCGCGGTAGCGGCACAGCGGCTGCTATGGCTCCATCATTGGTCGGCGGATGTGACCTCCAAGGCACGGTTGGGCTCCTTTTCCTTTAAGGGGAAGTTGTTGTTTGGCAAGGAATTGGAGGATCTGATTGAATCCCTAGGCGAGAATAAGGTGCATCGGCTGCCGGAGGATAGGCCAAGATACCGTGGGGCTCCAGCCTCTCGTCCTCGTTTTCGCGGCGGTCGCCGGCCACGGACGTCTCGGGGATTGAATTCTTCCTTTCGTCACAGTGCTACCTGACAGCAATCTTATTCTCAGTCCTTTCGTGGGCGCCGTTTCGGTCGTCTGGGAGCCGGTCAGAGTGTGCAGGGAGGTAAGCCTGCACAATGATGTGAGGCCGGTCCATTCCTTCGTTCCCAAGATTGGCGGCAGGTTGAGCCGGTTTTACGAGGAATGGACCCGAATCACGTCAGATCAGTGGGTACTAGAGGTGATAAAACACGGTTACGCGTTAGATTTTTCACACCGGCCGTCCTGGTGTTTCCTGGTGTCACCTTGCGGTTTTTCAGAAAAACGCCGGGCGGTACGGTCGACGCTAGCTCGGCTTCGAGATCTCGGGGCAATTGTTCCGGTTCCTCCCGCCGAGCTCCGAGAGGGCCGATATTCCATTTACTTCAAAGTACCCAAGAAAGAAGGAACGTTTCGTCCCATTCTCGATCTGAAGAGTGTCAACAGGTGCCTGAGAATTCCTCGGTTTCGGATGGGAACATTGTGTTCGGTAATCGCGTCTGTGAGGAAGGGGGAGTTTCTGGCCTCCCTGGATCTCACGGAGGCGTACCTTCACATTGGCATTCGACCGGACCACCAGCAGTTTCTCCGTTTTGCGGTACTGGGGCAGCATTTCTAGTTTCAGGCGCTGCCGTTTGGCCTGGCGACAGCTCCTCACATGTTCACCAAGATCATGGTGGTAGTGGCAGCGCGGCTCCGCAAAGAGGGACTGTTGGTGCATCCGTATTTGGACGATTGGCTGATCCGAGCCAAGTCGAAGGCGCTTTGTCAAGCGGCGGTTCAGCGGGTGCTCCAGCTGTTGCGTTCGCTTGGCTGGGTGGTCAATGTGGCCAAGAACCATCTGGTGCCGTCTCAGTCCCTGGAGTATTTGGGAGCTTTGTTCGACACGAGTCAAGGCACAGTGTCGCTCACGCAGGGACGAATGGTGAAGTTGCAAGCGCAAATTCGACGATTGTTAATCAAGCCGGTACCGATCGTCTGGGACTACTTACAGGTATTGGGGTTTATGAACTCTACGCTGGAATTGGTTCCATGGGCATTCACTCATATGCGTCCTTTGCAGTCAGCGTTGCTATCCCTCTGGTGCCCAATATCGGAAGATTTCCACCTCCCCTTGCCACTGACCCAGGATGCCAGGGACAGCTTGCCCTGGTGGCTGTGTCCGAGCAACTTGAGTCGAGGGGTCTCTCTGGAGATTCCATCGTGGACGTGGTTACCACGGACGCCAGTCTGTACGGTTGGGGAGCAGTCTGTCTCGGGCAGTCAGTTCAGGGTCAATGGTTGCCTCGGGAGGCGTCGTGGTCAATCAATCGGTTGGAAACTCGAGCGGTACGGCTGGCTCTCTTGAGGTTCCTTCCTCTCATCCGCGGTCAGTCTGTCAGGATCCTGTCGGACAATGCGATCACGGTGGCTTACATCAATCGACAAGGGGGGACCAAGAGTCAGGCGGTGGCATCCGAAGCCCGGTCATTGATGATATGGGCGGAGTCACACCTGAGCAGTATTGCGACCTCTCACATAGCCGGGGTAGAAAACGTCCAGGCAGATTTTCTCAGTCGCCACTGGCTGGATCCTGGAGAGTGGGAGCTCGCGGAGGAAGCATTCCAGCTCATCTGTGCCCAATGGGGCACGCCAGCGATCGACCTGATGGCAACTTTCAAGAATGCAAAAGCTCCCCGGTTCTTTGCTCGACGTCGGGAGACGGTGGCGGAAGGTGTAGACGCTCTGGTAGTGCCGTGGCCGACAGATGTGTTACTCTATGTGTTTCCTCCGTGGCCTCTCATAGGCAGGGTGCTACGTCGAATCGAGAGGCTCCCCACGGATGTGGTAGTCGTCGCCCCCAAATGGCCGAGGAGGCCGTGGTTCGCGGATCTACTGAACCTGGCGATCGAGGAACCACTTCGTTTTCCGTGTCTTCCGGATCTCCTGCATCAAGGGCTCGTTTGTTTCGACCTGGTAGATCGCTTTTGTCTAGCGGCATGGCTTTTGAGAGACAAAGGTTGAGATCCAAGGGGTACGCGGAGACGGTGGTATCTACTCTTCTATGTTCGCGTAAGAAGTCTACATCATTGTTTTATGTGCGAGTATGGAGGGTTTTTGAATCCTGGTGTCTTGAGCACGACCTGGTACCTACCCGAGCGGCTGTCTCGGATATACTTCTGTTTCTACAGGAGGGATTGTCCAAAGGTCTTTCCTGTAGTTCCTTGAGGGTGCAAGTGGTGGCTCTGGGTTCCTTGAGAGGACGGATTCATGGAGCATCGTTGGCAGCGCATCCGGATGTAGTGCGTTTTCTTCGGGGGGCGAGGCATTTGCGTCCTCCGTTTTGGCAGCCATGCCCGTCCTGGAATTTGAATATTGTCCTTAAGGCATTGTGCGCGGCACCTTTCGAGCCTATTCGCAAGGTCACCCTTAAGGATTTGACTCTGAAGGTGGTGTTCTTGGTGGCCGTGGTATAGGCGCGGCGGATTTCTGAGCTTCAGGCTCTGTCGCGTCGGGAGCCTTTTTTGTGGATTTCGGAGTCGGGAATCTCGTTGCATACGGTACCGTCCTTTTTACCCAAAGTGGTTTCATCGTTCCTTGTGAATCAGACGGTCGAGTTACCATTGTTTTTGCAGGTGCAGGCTTCGGATCCCATGGCTAAGGATCTTCATAAGTTGGATGTCCGACGTGCGCTGTTGCAATATCTGGAGATCACCAATGCCTTTAGAGTGTCTGACCACCTATTCGTTCTCTATGGTGGTCCGCAGGGGGGTAATGCGGCCTCCAAGACTATGATTGCTCATTGGTTGAAAGAAACCATTCGATCAGCGTACCTTTTGCAGGGTAGGTCATTACCCGCGGGGCTGCGAGCCCACTCTACTCACGCCAGGCCACTTCCTGGGCGGAATGTCATCATATCCCTGCAGAGGAGATCTGTAGGGCGGCCACCTGGAAATCTGTCCACACATTTGCCCGGCACTATCGTTTGGATTATAAGGCTCCAGGGTCGACGGGGTTTGGAGAAGGAGTGCTTAGAGCAGGCCTCTCCGGCTCCCACCCCAAGTAAGGTAAGCTCTGGTACATCCCAGGAGTCTGGACTGATCCTGGTACGTACAGGGAAAAGAAAATTAGGTCCTTACCTTTTGCTAATTTTCATTCCTGTAGTACCACGGATCAGTCCAGAGTCCCACCCAGTCTTTGGGCTGATGCCGGGAGAGGCTGTGTAGTCTGTGTGTTAGTCTGTTTATCAGTCAGGATGAGTTGCTGTTTGATACCTCGAGTTCTGTCCCCAGTTGGGGGGGTTGTACACTGGTGTCGAGGTAGTTGTTTATCGAGTTTAGTTGATATTTTTTGGTGTTGTTCTGCTTTGACATTAAGTAATACTGCCAGACTGTAGGTGGCACCAGCCTAGATATAGGCGGAGTTTGGTTTGTAAACTTCTGTCTCCATCTGCTAGAGGGGGGGGCAAAACCCAGGAGTCTGGACTGATCCGTGGTACTACAGGAACGAAAATTAGCAAAAGGTAAGGACCTAATTTTCTTTTTGGATGCGCGTTTTTGACGCGCTAGCTTTAGCCCTTATTCAGTAAGCAGTCGAAAACGCGCTTCCAACCCCCCTGAAACTAATAGCGTCTGCAACATGCAAATGCATGTTGATGGCCCTATTAGTTATTCTCACGCGATTCAGTAAGTAAAATGTGCAGCCAAGCCGCACATTTTACTTTCAGAAATTAGCGCCTACCCAAATGTAGGCGTTAATTTCTGCCAGCGCCGGGAAAGTGTACAGAAAAGCAGTAAAAACAGCTTTTCTGTACACCCTCCGACTTAATATCATGGTGATATCATGGTGATATTAAGTTGGAGGTCCCAAAAGTAAAAAATAATTTAACAAAAATTAAAATTAAAATCATCCCGCGGCTCGCAGGTTGAAGTCCAGACGCTCAATTTTGCCAGCGTCCGGTTTCCGAACCCGTGGCTGTCAGTGGGTTTGAGAACCGACGCTGGCAAAATTGAGCGTCGGCTGTCAAACTCACTGACAGCCGCCACTCCTGTAAAAAAAGAGGCGCTAGGGACGCGCTAGTGTCCCTAGCGCCTCTTTTTACCGCAGGCCCTCATTTTTACTGCAGGCCCCATGAAGTTAGCAAGTAGCACATTTAAGACTAATCGGAGAAAATTCTTTTTCACTCAACGCACAATAAATCTCTGGAATTTGTTGCCAGAGGATGTGGTTAGAGCAGTTAGTGTAGCTGGGTTCAAAAAAGGTTTGGATAAGTTCTTGGAAGAGAAGTCCATTAACTGCTATTAATCAAGTTTACTTAGGGAATAGCCACTGCTATTAATTGCATCAGTCACTAACCAACCTCTTTCCCTTCTCAGAAATACTCCAACATGAACATACAAGGGAATGTTTGCTTGGTGGTGATCTTATACGGGGGTTATTCAATGAGGGTAACCGATTTGCAGTTATCCTCTCATGAACCTCCGTCTATTATTCTTTTATTAAATTGAACAATGTCTCACGAACTCTTTTTATTAATTTTTTGAAATTTCCAGTTTTTCTAAAAATCCCTTCTCCCCTGCTGCTTTTCCGCCCCACTAGTATCTTGTTTCATACTTATCGGGACGTCGCCTCTGTAGTGTCTTATGGGTATGGAGCTGCTTGTCCGACACGGGCCATGTTTCGGCACGGTGTGCCTGCTTCAGGGACTATGGGAGAGTATGCTGTGTCCAATACTGGGTTCACAGCGTGTAGTAAACCTTCAATGTATAAAGAAGTTAATCTTAAACAGCAAAGCCTTCTGCATACTTTGTCTCATATTCATTAATAATGCTTAAATTAAGACCTACCTTGCCATTAAAAACTTACTTGTGTACAGCTTCTTTTGTCTCACGAGCGACGCCTGTTGTGCTTGTCTGGGCGTCGGAACTGTTCTGGCTCTTTATATATGCCTGCCTAGGGAGCCTACCTCCTACTCTTTGTCAGACCGAGGCTATCTCAGATGTGTGTAATTAAGTTAATTCTTTGTGTTTCAGGCAATAACGGACCTGACAGGGAACTGCATTTGATCAACAATGAGTTTCTACTTCATGAAGCGGACCTGATGGGGAACTAGGGCTCACCACGTCCGCTAATACTACGTTTGGTTTTTTTCTTTTTAGAGGGCGGCATCAATTAGACTAGGGGCGTCTAATTGATGCCGCCCTCTAAAAAGAAAAAACCCAAACACGTCCGCTAATACTACGTTTGGTTTTTTTCTTTTCTGAGGGCGGCATCAATTAGACTAGGGGCGTCTAATTGATGCCGCCCTCTAAAAGAAAAAACCCAAACGTAGTATTAGCGGACGTGGTGAGCACTAGTTCCCCATCAGGTCCGCTTCATGAAGTAGAAACTCATTGTTGATCAAATGCAGTTCCCTGTCAGGTCCGTTATTGCCTGAAACACAAAGAATTAACTTAATTACACACATCTGAGATAGCCTCGGTCTGACAAAGAGTAGGAGGTAGGCTCCCTAGGCAGGCATATATAAAGAGCCAGAACAGTTCCGACGCCCAGACAAGCACAACAGGCGTCGCTCGTGAGACAAAAGAAGCTGTACACAAGTAAGTTTTTAATGGCAAGGTGGGTCTTAATTTAAGCATTATTAATGAATATGAGACAAAGTATGCAGAAGGCTTTGCTGTTTAAGATTAACTTCTTTATACATTGAAGGTTTACTACACGCTGTGAACCCAGTATTGGACACAGCATACTCTCCCATAGTCCCTGAAGCAGGCACACCGTGCCGAAACATGGCCCGTGTCGGACAAGCAGCTCCGTACCCATAAGACACTACAGAGGCGACGTCCCGATAAGTATGAAACAAGATACTAGTGGGGCGGAAAAGCAGCAGGGGAGAAGGGATTTTTAGAAAAACTGGAAATTTCAAAAAATTAATAAAAAGAGTTCGTGAGACATTGTTCAATTTAATAAAAGAATAATAGACGGAGGTTCATGAGAGGATAACTGCAAATCGGTTACCCTCATTGAATAACCCCCGTACAAGATCACCACCAAGCAAACATTCCCTTGTATGTTCATGTTGGAGTATTAATTGCATCAGTAGCATGGGATCTTCTAGGTGTTTGGGTAATTGCCAGGTTCTTGTGGCCTGGTTTGGCCTCTGTTGGAAACAGGATGCTGGGCTTGATGGACCCTTGTTCTGACCCAGCATGGCAATTTCTTATGTTCTTATGAATAGTGAATTGCGCGCACAGGAGAGTGGCCTGTGCGCGCGCCGGTAGAGTGGGCGCTCGCCCGCTCACCCGCGACTTTTACTGAATCGACCTGTATGACGGCCAACCTAACCCTTCCCTCCTGGGCAGTAGGCCTTGGAGACCCATCCTCAGTGCGAAAGGACAATGCACCACCTGGAGAACAGGTCCTTGCTTTATGACCACCTGAATGACCAACTCAAAGAAAGGAGCAACTTTGTGCACTGGATTATCTGTCTTACTAGTTCCACAGCTGCCATCTCGTTGTGCAGGTATTAATGAAAATTATGTGAAGGACCTGGCACGAGTGTCCCATTGTTGACCATAGGGCTGCTATAGGAGAGGAATCTAAAGGAATGCATCAAATGATACAAATGCTGGGATAAATGACATCATTAAAGAGCTGGCAAAATCAGAAATGTAGGAGATAGGATCTAATGGTAGTAAATCTCCACGGGACAGATTCAAATACTAATAGCTCCCAATCTGTTCTGAATACATTATCTTCTTTTGCAACATAAGAAAATCTGTAGTAAACTAAATATCTCCTATTTGTTTAGTTTCAGTGGCTTAGGAATTTTGTAGGAGTGATGGCACAGAGTTTGTAAAACATATTTTGTTCTATTTATTCAGGAGGACCATGCTCATGAACACAGACCAAAGACAAGAATTTTAAGAAAAAAGAAAGACAGTAAAAAGGTACAGAATTAATGCTGATTGCTACTATTTTTTACTAATGGACTCTCTGGTAAACAACTTTATTGGGGCAAAGGTAGAATAAGCCTTTATCCCAGGACAAGCAGGATGCTAGTCCTCACATATGGGTGACATCAGTAATGGAGCCCTATGTACGGAAAACTTCTGTAAAAGTTTCTATGAAACTTTTGACTGGCACCAGAGTGCCTACTGAGCATGCCCAGCATGCTATGATATTCCCTGCCACAGGGGTCTCCCTTTAGTCTTCTTTTTTCCGCGAAGCAGTTAACCTCGCGGTTATTAGGAGTCCTGTGGGATTCTCCACAACTTTTCCTCACGGAAAACTTTCAAAAAACTTCAACCGCAAAGGGTCTCCCTTAGTTTAGTCATCGCGGTGAGTTTTTTACCGTTCTCGCGGTTCCGTTCCGTTTTTTGGTTAAAAAACATTTTTACCTGAGTCTTAGGCCGTCGACGGCTGTCCGGCCGCAAAATGGCTACAGGTTTTAAAAAATGCCCAAAATGCGCGAGAAATATGTCTATCACAGACCTGCACCAGGACTGTGTACTTTGCCTTGGTGAAGGTCATGATGTAAAAAATTGTCCCTTATGCGCTACGATGACCTCAAAAGGTCGACGTCTACGGCTGGACAAAATGGAGCAACTATTCAAGATACAGCTGGTTACTGCTCCGTCTACTTCCACACAATCGTCTCCGGCTGGGTCGATTAGGAAAGTAGTATTGAAAAAACGTCACTCAGGTGAGTCGGGAGATGCTCCATTTTCCTCCCCCTCACCATCGTCCAAGGCGTCAACATCGGGCAGTGAGAAAGCCCGCGAAAAAGACAAACATCGCCATCGGCATCGTAGGCCGCATACGGCATCACCTACCCCGATAGCCGGTGAGCCATCGACAGATGACGGGGCACCAGCCAAGAAACCCCGGCTCCAAGGTAAGGCTTCCGAGCCATCGACAAGGCGATCCTCGCCGATTCTGGCGGAAGGAACCGTACCTCCTCAGGGCTCTGAGGTTATACTGATGTCGCCACCACCGCCTCCCCCCATGGGTGCTCTGTTCACACCATCCATGCGGGCGGAACTTGACGTTTATATACGCCAAGCGGTTAAGGATGCCTTTGTGGAAGCGATGCCACGACCTACTACTCCTCTCCTGCCATCGACACCGGCCTTAATACCATCGCCGATTCCATCGCCAGAACACGCGATGCCGATGCCGAGGAAATCACCACAATCAACGATGCCGTCGGTTCCAGGACCGGTACCATCCAGGCCGCAACCAGCGGTACCTTTGATGCCGATGCCCCAGATTCCATCGATGCCAATGCGGCCATCGACCCCGATGGCACAGTTGGTACCACCTCATGATACGTCCATTTTTCAACCTTTGATGGACAAATTGGACTCACTTATACATGCTTTTTCCTCTTCACCTCAACATCCAGGTTCTGATCTCCATCAAGAACCGTTACCAGGCCCCTCAGGTGTCATACCACCCATCAGGCCACAAACACCACTCTCTGACACTCCTTTTAAGCCTTCTAGGCCTATAGAACATCCTCTGGACTCTAGTGACTCAGAATTTTCATCAGGAGAAGATATCCTCTCTGAGCCCTCACCACCAGAGGATAGAAGAAAATCACCACCGGAGGATCTTTCCTTCTCGAATTTTGTAAAGGAAATGTCTGAAACAATTCCTTTCTCTCTCCTTTCAGAGATAGACAGCAGACAAAAAACTTTGGAAGTTCTCCAATTCATAGATCCTCCTAAGGAAATTCTTGCCATTCCAGTCCATGAGGTCTTACAAGAATTGATGTACAGAATGTGGGAGCACCCTGGGTCTGTGGCGGCGGTCAGTAAGCGTGCTGATGCCACTTATCTGGTACAGCCCATCCCAGGGTTTCAAAAAACACAATTACCGCATCAGTCAGTGGTGGTCGAGTCGGCTCAAAAGAAGGCAAAGAGGTTAAAACAGCATGCCTCCACACCTCCTGGTAAGGATAACCGGTTCCTGGACAATCTAGGAAGAAAAATATTCCAAGCTGCCATGCTGGTATCTAGAATAAATTCTTACCAGCTCTTTATGAATCAGTATCAGCGAGACCTGTGGAAACAGGTAGAAACACTGTCACACCAGCTACCTGACCAGCTTCAGGACGGATTGCTAAGACTCGTGC
Source organism: Rhinatrema bivittatum (assembly GCF_901001135.1). Taxonomy (NCBI): domain Eukaryota; kingdom Metazoa; phylum Chordata; class Amphibia; order Gymnophiona; family Rhinatrematidae; genus Rhinatrema; species Rhinatrema bivittatum. The sequence continues at coordinate 228,478,649 of NC_042621.1, forward strand.
ACAAAGGCCTGGAGGCGGGTAAACACGAGGTTAGAGCAACATATGATTCCTTTGAAACAGCCTCCCGATTGTCAGCGTCAGGAATCACAGCCAGAAGATGGGCCTGGTTGAAATCATCGGAGCTGAGACCAGAGGTACAAGAGCGCTTGGCAGACTTGCCCTGCCTTGGAGAAAACCTCTTTGGGGATAAAGTTAAAGAGGCGGTGGCGACGATTAAGGATCACACTGAGACCCTTAAACAACTATCTCAGCTGCCGCAAGAGGTACACCAACCTTCTAGGAGGCTTCCAAGAAGAGAACCAAGAAAACCATATTACCGCCCTCGGCGGTATTATCCCCCAACAGCCAGACCCAGACAGCAAAGGCCTACTCAAAGGTCACAACCTCGCCAGAGACCTGCTAGGCCTCAACAGCCTCCGCCTGCGGCGTCCACGTCTGGATTTTGAAATCCAACCGGAGAGCATGAGTCATTCCAAAAATCCTTGCCCACAATTACCTGTCGGAGGCCGGATTTCTCATTACCATCAAATTTGGAACTCCATCACGACAGATCAATGGGTACTCTCAATTATATCTCAAGGGTACCACTTGGATTTCCTCACTGTACCAAACGACAATCCTCCTATTCCATCTTGGACAGTGTCTCATCACTACACAATTCTACAAGCAGAATTATCCACCCTACTGACTGCCAGGGCCATAGAAAAAGTTCCCAGGCCTCAGTGGGGCAGAGGATTCTACTCCCGATATTTCCTCATTCCAAAGAAAACCGGGGGCCTACGTCCAATCCTGGATCTCAGAAATCTCAACAAATTTCTAAAGAAAGAAAAATTCAGGATGGTGTCATTAGGCACCATGCTACCTCTTCTTCAAAAAGGAGATTGGCTCTGCTCTCTGGATCTTCAAGACGCTTATGCTCACATTCCCATTTTTCCTCCTCATCGACAGTACCTGCGATTTCTGGTGGAAGGTCAGCACTTCCAATACCGAGTACTGCCTTTCGGCCTAGCCTCAGCACCTCGAGTGTTCACAAAGTGTCTTGCAGTAGCGGTGGCACATCTTCACAAGCAAAGAGTACATGTGTTTCCCTACTTGGACGATTGGCTAATCAGAAGTCAAACACAAAACGGTGCTTTCACTTCTCTCCATCTCACAATACAGTTGCTTCACTCCTTGGGGTTTCTCATCAACTACGAGAAATCCCATCTCACACCATCTCACCAGTTACAGTTCATAGGTGCAGATCTCAACACTATCACAGCAAAAGCTTTTCTTCCAAGAGACCGTGCTCAGCCGCTCGTCCTCTTAGCACAATCAGTTCGCAATCAGTCTCGAGTTACAGCTCATCAGTGCCTCACCCTGCTCGGACACATGGCCTCAACAGTTCATGTAACTCCCATGGCCAGGCTGACCATGCGACTAACGCAATGGACACTCAAATCTCAATGGATTCAAGCCATTCAGCCATTGTCCACTCCCATTCATATCACACCAGATCTAAGATCATCTCTTCTCTGGTGGACATCCGTAACCAACTTGCTCAAAGGCCTGCCTTTTCAGCAACCAGTTCCACAAGTGACTTTAACAACAGATGCGTCCACCTTAGGGTGGGATGCGCACATTGCTCACTTAAAGACGCAAGGCACGTGGACAAAACAAGAAGCCTCCTTTCAAATAAACTTCCTGGAGCTTCGAGCTATACGCTATACTCTACATGCGTTCAAGGACTGCCTTTCACACAAAACTGTTCTGATCCAAACGGACAACACAGTAGCCATGTGGTACATCAACAAGCAGGGAGGCACAGGATCGTACCTCCTTTGTCAGGAAGCAGCTCAAATTTGGGACTGGGCCCTAGCACACTCAATTCTTCTACGGGCCACCTACCTAGCAGGCATCCAGAACACAGTAGCGGATCGCCTCAGTCGTCACTTCCAACCACACGAGTGGTCTCTGAACCCATCGCTAGCAACCAACATATTTCAACGTTGGGGCCAATCAACAATAGATCTCTTTGCATCCCACCTGAACTACAAAGTGAACAATTACTGCTCCCTCCTCTGGCGGTCCAACAGCCTACCAAGGGACGCCTTTGCTCGCCATTGGAATTCAGGCCTGTTATACGCGTATCCTCCGATACCACTTATAACCAAAACACTAGTGAAGCTACAACAGGACAAGGGGACAATGATACTCATAGCCCCATATTGGCCTCGACAAGTATGGTTTCCCACACTGCTAGATCTCTCAGTCAGGGATCCAATTCGCCTGGGAGTAGCTCCCAATCTGATAACTCAGGAACAGGGTCAGTTGCGCCATCCCAACCTTCAATCCCTGTTCCTGACAGCATGGATGTTGAAAGCTTAATTTTACAACCTCTCAACCTGCCAGCCACTATATCTCAAGTACTTATAGCTTCACGTAAACCTTCCACTAGAAAGAATTATTCCTACAAATGGAAAAGGTTTACATTGTGGTGCACTAACAAAGATTTAGATCCTTTCACTTGCCCCACTACCTCACTATTAGATTACCTTTACCATCTCTCAGACTCTGGTCTTAAGACATCATCGGTAAGAGTGCACTTAAGTGCAATCTCAGCTTACCATAATAAACTGGGAGATGCACCCATTTCTACACAGCCTCTCGTGAGTAGATTCATGAGAGGCCTAACTCACATTAAACCACCAGTTCATTCCCCAAGCATACAATGGGATCTGAACGTAGTATTAACTAGACTTATGCGTTCTCCATTTGAACCCATAAATAACTGTGACCTTAAATACCTTACTTGGAAAACGGTATTCCTCATAGCCATTACATCAGCTAGAAGGGTCAGTGAATTACAAGCCTTAGTCACATACGAACCTTTTACAAAGTTCCTACATGGCAGGGTAGTCCTCCGGACACATCCAAAGTTCCTTCCTAAGGTTGTCACGGAATTTCACTTGAACCAATCCATAGTTTTACCAACATTCTTTCCTAGGCCTCATTCCCATCAAGGTGAAAGAGCCTTACACACTTTGGACTGTAAACGTGCGTTATCTTTCTATTTAAACCGCACAACAGCCCGAAGAAAATCCAGGCAGCTATTTGTATCCTATGATCCAAACAAACCAGGTAAAGCAGTGGGTAAGCATACTCTGTCAAACTGGCTTGCAGATTGCATACAATTTTGTTATGAAAAAGCAGGCCTTACTCTTCAAGGGCGAGTAAAAGCACATTCAGTCAGAGCAATGTCAACCTCAGTAGCACACCTTTGCTCTGTACCTATTCTGGACATTTGTAAAGCAGCAACATGGAGTTCTCTTCACACCTTTGCAGCTCACTACTGTTTAGATAAAGAAGGAAGACAAGATTCAGCCTATGGACAATCTGTCTTAAAGAACTTGTTTCCAGTGTGATCCCAACTCCTTCTACATCCAACCTGCTGTGATTTCGGCTGATTCATCTCAACAACAATACTTCACTGTTGCTTCACTACAAAATGACTCAGCCTCTAGCTTGCTAATCACCCATATGTGAGGACTAGCATCCTGCTTGTCCTGGGATAAAGCAAAATTGCTTACCTTGTAATAGGTGTTATCCCAGGACAGCAGGATGTAGTCCTCACGAAACCCACCCGCCACCCCGCGGAGTTGGGTCCGATACGTTTTATTATTTTATTTTTGGCTAACGCTATTGCTACAAACCAAGACTAAAGGGAGACCCCTGTGGCAGGGAATATCATAGCATGCTGGGCATGCTCAGTAGGCACTCTGGTGCCAGTCAAAAGTTTCATAGAAACTTTTACAGAAGTTTTCCGTACATAGGGCTCCATTACTGATGTCACCCATATGTGAGGACTACATCCTGCTGTCCTGGGATAACACCTATTACAAGGTAAGCAATTTTGCTTTATAAAAGAATAAATGATATAGTTTTAATTTTGTGGTTGATATTTTTTAGGATAATTTTCAAAGAATTTATGTATACAAAACCCGGTTTTTTGTGCTTAAATGGCTATTATAAAATCAGCCAGGGCTTTATTTGCCTCAAGTATATGTAAAATGTTTTGCACATGTTTTTCATAAGTGGACTGAGTTAGGTCTTACTCATGTTGAGCAGCTACTGAATCCCACTGGACCCGGATTACTGCCTTTTGCTGATTTACAGGCGCTCTATGGTCTCCCACAGACACACTTTTACGCTTACCTACAGATCCGACACTTTATCGCCACATGGGAAAAGACCACGACGACAGGACTTTCGGGAGAGCGATTAGAGGGGATTTTCCCTGTCACTCCTCCTCGTACCTCCTGTGCCACTATGTTTCAGAAACTTACCACTTTGGATTCCACAACTTGGTTGACCCGCCTGACGGATAGCTGGAATGCGGATCTGCTCAGTCCGATTTCCCCACAACAACTGGCAGTATGTTTCCGCACCATTACTTACTACACGGATAATGTACGCTTACGGGAAGTCCAATTTAAACTCTTACACAGAATTTATGTTATCCCGGCTAAAGCCTGCCAATGGAAAATGACTACGTCTTCCGCTTGTTTTAAGTGTGGGTCGGAAGGGGCCAATCTCCGGCATAACTTCTGGGACTGCAGCTTTATTAGCCTATTTTGGCAGCAGGTTTTGGCCTATATGGGGAGGCTGTGGGATTGCGTTATTCCACAGGACTCGCAGCTGTGCTTACTCCATCTCTCAGCAGACCCCAGGTTGGGGACATACACTAGCGCCTTGGGACGTTTCTTACGTAAAGGTTTTCTCCTAGCCAAGCAGGCCATTCCTTCTCAATGGATGGAAAAAGACCCGCCAACCTTTACTCAATGGCGTCTAAAGCTTCATCAGATGGTGGTCTATGAACAGATATCGGCGAAAGCTACTCTGTCGGCTTCCAAACAAGACCAGTTTCTGGAAATCTGGAACCCGTATCTCATTACCTTGCATCAGCGAGCCAGGAGTAAAATTTTAGACTTCTCCTCCTGAATTGGACCAGGTCACCGGGCTCCATCACAAACTAATTCTGGACTATTCAATTAGACTTTGTTCTCTCATTCCTCTGTTTTGTGGTGTTTTTTTTTTTTTTTTTGAAATGTGTATTGCAGTAGGCCCACATGTATTTCCTGGAAATGTATCTTGGTATGCCAGCTGTTTGCACGTGCATCATGCGTATTGCTTGGTCATGGACATAGCGGACTGGGGGGGGGGTTGGGGGTTCGGGCTGGGCTTTGGGAGGGATAGACGGGGAATGTGACAGCATGGTAGTCTGCATATTGTCTATGCTAGTGGTTGTAATGTTAAAACGTTATAAATAAAGGTTACAAAAAAAAAAAAATGTTTTGCACATATTTTTCCACAAACTGAGCAGAGGTATTCCTGGAGGTATAATTGGGGGTGGAGTCAGCAATTACGTGCATACATTTAGATATTAAAAAAATATGCACATAAGTTAACCCATATATGTAACGTTCTCCAAAGAGGAGGTGTAACTTTATATGAGTTATTCTGTGCGCATACTCGGGGATTTAATTATGACGTTCACTTTGAAAATCCTCTGTAAAGTTTGCGTGTACATTGTTCTTTCAAAGAGCTATAAATTTACTCTAGTTGTTAAAGATTTAAATAGAAATAAACTGAAGTCTACTCATTTTTGGATTTGCCTTAGATTTTTCTGTTTCTGTCCATCAATAACTACATTTTTCCTGCAGATAAGCAGGCTGGATTAGCCATGCTGTCTGGGGACGTCCCTCCAGGCGGTTAGGCAGAGATTGACAAACCTGATAGAGCTTTGCTCTGTGTGCGTCTGTGCATCCTTTCCTGCACAGTGCCATCTTCTTTCTGTGCTGCAGGCTGCATGCGGAGCCTTTTCTCTCTTCTCACCATTTTTTCAAGAAGAAAAAAAATCGCAGAGAAACATGCCGCTGAGACCACCTGACTTCAAGTTCTGCCAGTGTGGCAAGATAATGTCGGCCACCGACAGGCACAACTGTTGCTATTTGTGCTTTGGACCAGACCATGACTAGGCGGCCTGCCGGGACTACGGCCGCTTGTCCCCCTGGGCCCAGCGCCAACGTGCCGCAAAAATCGCCCAGCTGCAGGAGGGCAACGCCAGTTCAAATGCGCCCAGCTCGGAGCGCCGGTCCGCCCACTCCTCTCTGAGGCCTCATCTGGATCGCCCCAAGATGTCCAAGAGGACCTCTGTCGTGGGACCACCATACAAACGGGGTCAGGTGGGCCAGCCCTCAGTCCCCCAGCACCCTCAGAGCAGCCAGGTGTGGAGTGCACCGGGAGACACGCTGACACATCCGTCGAAGTGACCTGCGTCGTCCAGTGCCGAAGCCCCGACACAGTCATTTGATGCATTGAGCAGAGCAAAAACACCCATCAGCTCGAAGCACCATGAGCATGAAACACTGTTGATGCATGCATCCAAATCAAAGCACGGGAGATTCAGTGCTTGGCGCACCGATGCACCATCGCCCAAAACCAGCGGGATTGATGTGGGATGGCTCATTGCCATGCGCACCGACACGGCCCACACTGCGTCATGCATCTCAACGCAAAAGGCACCCACAGGTGACCTGGATCACCCCTTTCATTGGCAGAGACTTATCAATAACCACCCCTAGCTGGGGAGCTGCAAGGGGCCATCATTCCCAATCTAGCTGATCTTATTTTCTCTGACAGTGAGCCGGCGTCTGTTTATGGGTCCACGGGTTCCTCTCGCTCCTCGGACCGCGTTTATTCTGATTTGTCGTCAGTATCCCGACAGAAGAGAGTGGTGGGACATTTGCAGGAGCCCCTCCGAAAATGACACAAGAGGTCTGCTTCCATAGAGTGGGTGAGGATCTGGCCCTGAGGACCTGACTCGGACATCCTGCTGGCAGCACTGCCACTAAGGAATCCCCCAACAGAGGACTTGTCACCTGGCTCTGGCTGAGGGACCTTGGCCTTACAAGCGATGTTGCAAATCTCTAAGATTTTAACCCAATTCCTCTCCTCCATGAAGGATCAGGGGATTAGCAAGTCCCATCCTGTTCCGCGTGAGTACTCTCCTCAGCACAGACCACCTGTCCTCTCTGCGAGGACATCAGTCCTGTCCCCGGTCCAGCAGCCTGGCCCCGAGACACTCTCACCTCCTACGACACTGGGCACCTCAGTGGGATATCCATCTGACCCACCGGAGAAGCAAACTGAGCTGGCCTCCCCTCCAGAAGACCTCGCCTATTCTAAGTTCGTGGAGAAGGTGGACTCCAGACTTAACATTGAAATATGAAAGGTGCCAGACCCTCGTGCCAAAGTGTTGAGGATTCTGAAGGTCTTTGATGCGCCAACCGAGCCAACCGCCTTGCCTTCACAAGCGATGCTAGATGCGGTCATGACAAAAGCTTAGGAGTCCCCCTTCTTGGGGCAGGCGACCTCTCGGAAGACCGACCTCAAGTTCCGGATGCGTGGTCCAGCTACCACACACGTTCATTGTGGTCGAGTCAGCCATGAAGATGGCTAAAAAATTCCGCCTACATTCCAACATCCCTCCAGGGCGCGACTGTAAATACCTGGACAACTTCAGCAGGAGAGCGTTCCAGGCAGGGATGCTGAACGCAAAAATCCATCAGCATCAATTTTATATCACCCAATACCTTTATGAATGTCTTCAGTCGCTCAAGCCGTACTTCACTTCTGCTTTGCTGGAGGAGGCCCTGCCACAACAATTCCAAGACATGGAGGAAGGTCTATAGCATTTACTGCGCACAATCTACGAGGCCTTTGAAACCTCTGCTCATCGGATGGCATGGCTCAGGGCCAGCGCCATTCGGGAGGACGTCCATGAGAAGTTGCCTGACCTCCCCTTTCTCCTGGACAACCTCTTTGGAGACAAGCTCCATGAGACTGTGGCCCAATTAAAAGAGCAAAACATAGTGGTGTTGTCGCTGGCGTCCCCCACAAAACGTATTACCCTGCATTCTGGAAGGCCTAATTCCAAAGGCAACCTTATAGGCCATATGCCATGTATCATCCACCGCCTTACCCTCCGACTTGGTCTCAGCCATCTCAGCAGCAGCAGAATCGCGGCAGGCAGAGAGCCCAAAGAAAGCAGCACCTACCCCTGAAAAACAGCAACACAAAAACCCAGCACGGTTTTTTGAAGTACATGGGCCACTTTTGCTACTGCATGTTGGAGGGAGAATTTCCCATTTCTACCACTCTTGGGAAGCAATCACCTCTGACCGTTGGGTTCTAAACATTGTCAGAGAGGGCTATTCTCTACATTTCAAGAATACACCTTATCTTCCCCACCGAGTGAGCCCACATCAGTCCTCCTCAGGGAGTCATCACTGGCTTCAGGAGGAGGTCTCCAACTTCTCCAGCAACTTTTGATCTGGTGGGTCTTCAGCTCTCAGCTGGACCAGGGATTCTACTCCCAATACTTCCTCAGACCCAAGAAATCAGGAGGACTTTATCCGATCCTGGACTTAAGAGTTCTTAACAAGTTCCTGAAGAAGGAAAAGTTCAAGATGACATCTCTCAAGTCCATCCTTCTTTTTCTTACAACCCAGCGATTGGATGTGTTCGCTGGACCTCAAGGATGCGTACTCTCACATCCCTATGCAGCGTTCCTCTTGGCATTAACTTCAGGTCAACAAACACCACTTCCAGTACAAGGTGCTCCCTTTTGGTCTCCTGTTGGCAGTGGCCCACCTCAGGAAGCAAGGAATCCAGTTGTTCCCATACCTCGATGACTGGTTGATAGTGGCACCATGACCAGACATCCTTCAGATCAGCCTACAGACCACAATTCAGTGCCTGGAGGGGCTTGGCTTGATCATCAATTATGAGAAGTGCAGTCTCCAACCAATGCAGAACCTGCAGTTCATTGGGACTTGCATAAGTACGGATCAGGGCAGACCGTTCCTTCTGGCAGACAAGGCACACACACTGCGCATCCTGACCAAACAACTCAAGAGACTCTGCTGATACTTCCGCCTGTCAGATCTTGACCCTTCTGGATCACATGGTGGCAGCCATCTATGCAGTGCCTGCACCTAAAGCACCTGCAATGGGGGCTCACGACACAATGGAGTGGAGGAGTAGTCTAGTGGTTAGAGAAGTAGGCTATGAACCAGGTAACCAGGGTTCAAGTCCTGCTGTTGCTCTTTGTGACCTTGGGCAAGTCACTTTCTCACAGGACAAGCAGGATGGTTGTCCTCACAAATGGGTGACATCGAGGATGGAGCCCAACCACGGAAAACTTCTGTCAAAGTTTCAGGAACTTTGACTGGCCCCTACTGGGCATGCCCAGCACGGCACTAACCCTGCAGCCAGCAGGGGTCTCCCTTCAGTCTTCTTTTTTCCGCGCAGCAGTAGCCACGCGGTCAAAGAGCTCTAAACCACGTTCCTGACAAGAATTCTTCAATTTAAAATTTCTGAAGAAAATTTGCCCCTCAGGGGTCTCCCTTCTTCAAATTTTTTCATCCGCGGAACTTCGGTAAGTTTTTGCCGTCGTTTGGTCGACTACCGTCGAGTTTGGCCCTTGAGGCCTGTTGGCAGTCGACAGTCCCGCGGCTAAATTTTTGGCCTATGGCCATGGCGTCGGGGTTCCGTCGGTGTCCGGATTGTACCCGAACTATGTCAATCACAGACCCACATAGAGTCTGTGTTTTGTGCTTAGGAAGCGAGCATGATGTCCTGACTTGCACCAAATGTGCCCTAATGACACCAAAAGGTTGCAAAGCCAGAATGGAAAAGATGGGACTCCTTTTCCATGCTCGTACCCCAACGCCATCGATTGCATCGACGTCATCGGAACTGGCACCGTCGAAGTCTCATCATCATCGAGAGCCCTCCGGTGACCGTCCGCCATCGACGACTTCACGGCCATCGACTCCTGTCCCTTCCCCTGATCATCGAGGGGATCGGAAGGAGAAACATCGCCATCGACGTCATAAGTCTCGGCCCGTCGAGGAATCGATGTCATCGACCTCCGTACCGTCCGAGCCTCCGCCAAAGAAGTCTCGACCAGAAGTGGCACCGTCCACTCCTGTCTCGCAGACACCGAGGCAACCCTCACCCCTCCGGGGTTTGGGAGCCGCGATTCCACCGGTGACGGTGGTCCCTCCGGCTCAGCCTCAGCCTCCCTCTCCCGTCGAGCTGGGTCTCGTTACCCCAGGTCTCCGGGCAGAACTGGACCGGCTGGTCCAGGAGGCCATCGACAAGGCGATACAACGGTTCCAGACTCCTCCGGCACCGACTCCGGCACCGAGAGTGGAACCGGTCACCGATCTGATTCCAGCAGCACTGGCGCCGCTGCTTGCCTGGATGGAGGCGCTTATGAATGCCCTTCCACCGGCAATACCCGGATCACCGACAGCCTTCTCATCAGGTGGAGAAACACCGTATCGAATTCCCCCTTCGGGGATAGTTCCATCGGTGCCTTGTCGTCCCTCGCCACCGATACATTCCTCGGGGGCGATACGTACATCAGCTCCACCGAGGATTCCGATGCCGACACCGAGTCCCTCGATGCCGACACCGGTTCCTTCGATGCCGGCACCGATACCGATGCCGACATCGATTCCATCGAGGACGTTCTCGATGCCCCCGGTGATTCCTTCGAGTTTCTCGGAGCCTCAACCGGGGCCTTCAGGTATTCAGCCCGCTCATGGTCCTAAGTGTCAGCAACCTGTTCCTTATGACACTTGGGGTGATGATACCTCGACTGACACCGATGATTTGCTTTCACCACCCTCTCCTCCGGAGAGTAGAAAGCGTTCTCCCCCTGAGGACCTCTCTTTCATAAATTTTGTGAAGGAAATGTCGGAATTGGTCCCTTTCCAGCTTCAATCTGAACAAGATGACAGGCACCAGATGATGGAATTGCTCCAATTCCTGGATGCCCCTAAAGTCATCACCTCAATTCCAATTCATCAGGTTTTTCTAGACCTTCTCAAAAAGAATTGGGAATCTCCTGGATCTGTTGCTCCGGTAAACAAAAAAGCTGACTCTACCTACCTTGTACAGTCAGCACCTGGCTTTCAGAAACCACAATTGGACCATCATTCTGTTGTGGTAGAATCAGCTCAAAAGAAAGCTAAACGAATAAAGCCACATTCTTCCATACCTCCTACTAAGGAAAACAAATTCCTAGAAAGTATAGGCAGGAAGGTATACCAAGGAGCCATGCTGATTTCTAGGATAGCTTCTTATCAGCTATATATGACTCAATATAATAGGGTCATCCTTAAACAAATGCAGGAGTTCTCAGATGCCTTACCAGAACAGTTCCAGCCACAGCTTCAATCCCTTCTAAATAAAGGTTTTGAAGCTGGGAAGCATGAAATAAGAACAGCTTATGACATCTTTGATGCTTCCTCTAGACTTTCTGCTACGGCTATCTCTGCTAGACGCTGGGCTTGGCTCAAGTCATCTGACCTTCGTCCGGAGGTTCAGGACAGACTCTCTGACTTGCCTTGCCTAGGGGATAACTTGTTTGGTGAGCAGATTCAGCAAATTGTTGCTGAACTAAAAGATCATCATGAGACCCTTAAACAGCTCTCATCCATTCCTCCTGACTTGCCTTCTAAACAGCCGTTTAGAAAAGACTCCAAAAAGTATTTTTTCCGGCCTCGGAAGTATTATCCCCCACTAACCAAGGCTAGGCCTGCGAGGTCTTACCATAAAACTCAACCTCGCCAGTCTCGTAAACAAAAGCCCGCACCAGCTCCACAACCTGGCCCTGCGGCGGGTTTTTGACTCTCATTTAGAGAGCACTTGCCAAACCCCTCTTCCAGCCATACCAGTAGGAGGTCGGCTATGCCACTTTCTAGAAAGGTGGCGTCATATCACCACAGATCAGTGGGTGATAGCAATAATTGCACAGGGTTACCATCTCAACTTCCTGACTCTACCTTCCGACTCCCCACCCCGGCAGGCGTGGAGACTCACCGATCACTCTGTTCTTCTAGAACAGGAAGTATCCCTTCTCCTCCAGTCAAACGCTATAGAACCCGTTCCTCCCTTACAACAAGGACTAGGGTTCTACTCCAGGTACTTCCTGATCCCAAAAAAGTCAGGGGGGCTTCGTCCGATCCTGGACCTACGGGCCCTCAACAAGTACCTTCACAAGGAGAAGTTCAAGATGGTAACCCTGGGCTCGCTTCTCCCTCTGCTGCAAAGAGGGGATTGGCTATGCTCTCTAGACCTCAAAGACGCATATACCCACATTGCGATCACGCAATCTCATCGCAAATATCTGCGTTTTCTAGTAGGCCGAAATCACTACCAATATCGAGTGCTACCTTTCGGTCTGGCATCCGCACCACGAGTTTTCACCAAATGCCTCGTGGTAGTAGCAGCTTTTCTGAGGAAGGCAGGTGTCTACGTCTACCCCTACCTGGACGATTGGTTAATCAGGGCCCCAACCCAGCAGATAGCTCGGTCCTCCCTGACCCTAACAATTCAAACTTTGCTTTCTCTAGGGTTTCTTGTCAATTACGACAAATCCTACTTAATCCCATCTCAGACCTTATCCTTCATTGGGGCAGACTTGGACACCTTACAAGCAAAAGCCTTCCTTCCTCATCCACGGGTTCAAACCCTTGTGTCCCTAGCTCGCCAGCTGCAGTCTCAACCCACAGCTACAGCTCGCCAATTTCTCATTCTACTGGGACACATGGCCTCCTCAGTTTATGTGACTCCCATGGCCCGTCTAGCCATGAGAATCACGCAATGGACTCTGAGACTGCAATGGACACAAGCTGTTCAGCCTCTGTCCTCCATTGTTCGCATCACCGATGCACTCCGTCTGTCTCTTGCCTGGTGGATAAATCAATCCAACCTCCTACAGGGCTTGCCCTTTCTTCCACCAGCTCCCCAGATAATCCTCACCACCGACGCTTCCAACATCGGTTGGGGAGCCCATGTAAACAATTTACAAACTCAAGGGTTCTGGTCACCAGAGGAAGCCAAACACCAGATAAATTTCCTGGAACTGAGAGCAATCCGATATGCTCTCAGGACCTTTCAAGATTGCCTATCAAACCACACAATCTTAATTCAGACGGACAACCAGGTGGCCATGTGGTACATAAACAAGCAGGGAGGCACCGGCTCCTTCCTTCTGTGTCAGGAAGCTGCGCAGATTTGGGCAAAAGCCCTCTCCCACTCCATGTACCTCAGGGCCACCTACCTGCCGGGAGTAGACAATGTATTGGCAGACCAGCTGAGCCGTGTCTTCCAACCACACGAGTGGTCACTCAATCCCTTGGTAGCGACCTCTCTGTTTCACAAATGGGGCTATCCCCACATAGACCTCTTTGCGTCCCCTCAGAACCACAAAGTAGGCAATTATTGCTCTCTCATTCGGAGCCAGCACTCTCGGCCGAGGGATGCATTCTCCCTCACGTGGACAACCGGTCTGCTCTATGCATTCCGTCCACTTCCTCTTCTGTCGAAGACTCTCGTGAAGCTGCGTCAGGACAGGGGAACTATGATCCTGATAGCACCGCACTGGCCACGCCAAGTGTGGTTTCCCATACTTCAGGATCTATCCATCCGCAGGCACATTCCTCTGGGGAGGGACCCGCATCTGCTCACTCAAAACGACGGATGCCTCCTCCATCCCAACCTCCAAGCCTTGTCCCTGACAACATGGATGTTGAAAGGTTAGTCCTTCAGCCATTTAACCTTTCAGATTCAGTTTCTCATGTCCTGATCGCTTCACGAAAGCCTTCCACAAGAAAATCTTATTCATACAAATGGAAAAGGTATACATCATGGTGCACTTCTCAGTCCCTTGATCCCCTTTCCTGTCCAATTTCTAAATTCTTGGACTATCTCTGGCATCTATCAGAATCAGGTCTAAAGACCTCTTCCATTAGAATGCATGTCAGTGCGGTAGCCGCCTTCCATAAAGGTATCGGGGGTGTCCCTATTTCAGTACAACCCCTTGTAACACGTTTTCTTAAAGGATTGCTCCATTTGAAGCCACCTTTACGTCCTCCGGCCCCATCTTGGGACCTTAACCTGGTTCTTGGTCGCCTTATGAAACCACCTTTCGAACCTCTTTACTCCTGTGACTTAAAATATCTCACATGGAAAGTGTTATTCCTTTTGGCTATCAATTCAGCTCGCAGGGTTAGTGAATTACAGGCCCTAGTTACCTATCCGCCTTACACTAAACTCCTGCAGGACCGGGCGGTACTCCGCACTCACCCTAAGTTTTTGCCTAAGGTAGTTTCGGAGTTTTATATAAATCAATCCATCATACTACCTATCTTCTTTCCCAGGCCCCACTCCAACTCCGGGGAACAGACTCTGCATACCCTAGACTGTAAACGGGCTCTAGCTTTCTATCTAGACCGTACAGTTGCCCACAGGAAGAGCACTCAATTATTCGTCTCTTTCCATCCTAACAAGTTAGGGCAACCTGTGGGTAAGCAGGCTCTTTCCTCCTGGTTGGCGGATTGCATCTCCTTCTGCTATCAGCAAGCTGGCATTCCTTTTCAAGACCGTGTCAAAGCACACTCTGTGAGGGCCATGGCGACTTCAGTAGCACACCTTCGTTCGGTGCCGCTTCCTGACATCTGCAAGGCTGCAACCTGGAGTTCCCTCCATACATTTGCAGCCCATTATTGTTTGGACAAAGCTGGAAGACAGGATTCCATCTTCGGCCAATCTGTCTTGCGTAACCTTTTTCCAACATGATGTACCAACACCCTTCCACCTTCCTGGTTGGGTGCGGATGCCCTCTCCCAAATTCCACCCCAGTTGTTGTGCCTGTTGCACGCCGTTGGGTGCATTTATTTATTTATTTATTTATTTATTTATTTTTAATTTTTATATACCGAAGTTCTAGTAGGGACTACAAATCACTCCGGTTTACATAAAACGAAGAACTGCTCAACAGATAGCGGAGCTTTACATGGAACCGTATAACATATGGAACAGTATAACTGGTTGACAATTTAACATAGTGCTAAATAAAGTGATAATATTTTAACTGGTAATAAATAAAGAAATATAATATTATATATAAGAAGTATAACTATTTAACGTAGCAATAAATATAAATATAAGCAATACCTAATATATATATGAAATAAAGTGAATTTTTGAGCTCAAAGATAATTGTCCAGTTGCAGATTCTTAAAAGTAGTACTTTATACAGTGTCCATAGTTAAGGGATGGAAGTCTGTCAGTCATAGTAAGATTAAGCGTCTGGGAAAGCTTGTTGGAAGAGAAAAGTTTTCAGTCTTTTTTTGAATTCTTGATAACTGGGTTCTAGTCTAAGATCTGGGGGAAGCGTGTTCCACTGGTGTGGGCCTGCTGAAGATAGCGCTCGTTTGCTCAATGATGATTTTATTTGCGGAGCATGCAGTGTTCCTCTGTATGCGCTTCTGATTGGTCTGGAGGAAGTGTGCGGTTGGAGTTGAGAGCTTAATGTGATGGGGGCTAGATTGTTTGTCGCTTTGTGGATGATAGTGAGTACCTTATAGAGTATCCTTTGTTTAATGGGGAGCCAATGTAAGCTCCGAAGGATTGGGGTGATATGGTCTTTTTTGTTAGTGCTAGTTAGAATTCTAGCCGCTGAATTCTGAACCATCTGTAATGGCTTGATAGTGTTGGCGGGAATACCTAGTAGCAGGGAGTTGCAGTAGTCGAGCTTGGAAAGAATGATGGATTGCAGTACTAGCCTGAAGTCGGAGAAGTGAAGGAGGGGTTTAAGTTTTTTAAGGACTTGCAGTTTGTAAAAGCAGTCCTTTGTAGTATTGTTTACGAACTTTTTTAGGTTTAGATGATTATCTAGCCATGCTCCAAGGTCTCTGACGTCAGATGAGAACGAGTTGTTTGTGTTAGGTAGAGAAAGGCTGGAAGAGATTGTGCGTGGATCCTGGGAGATAATGAGCATTTCGGTTTTATTAGCATTTAATACTAAGTTAAGGCTTGAGAGTAGGTTTTTGATGGGCTGTAGGCATCGTTCCAGTACGTGATGGTTTTTTGAAGGGATTCTGTGATCGGAAGGAGGATTTGTATGTCGTCTGCATAGAGGTAATGGGTAAGCTTAAGGTTTGAGAGTAGATGGCAGAGAGGGAGGAGGTAGATATTGAAGAGGGTGGGTGAAAGTGATGATCCTTGTGGGACTCCTTGCTCTGTCAGGATTGGGTGCGATTCTTTGTTGTTTATCCTTACTTTGTAGTATCTGTTGCTTAAGAAGGAATGGAACCATCTAAGGGCTGTGCCTCTGATCCCTATGTTGGCTAGTTGGTCTATTAGAGTAGAGTGTTTTACCGTATCAAATGCAGCGGAAAGATCCAAAAGAATGAGCAGGTAAGATTGTTTATTCTCCAGATTAACGAGGATTGTGTCAGTGAGAGATAGTAAGAGCGATTCGGTGTTTAGGCGTTTTCGGAATCCATATTGGGCTGGGGATAGAATGTTATGATCTTCCAGATAATCTGACAGTTGCTTGTTGACAATTTTTTCCATCAGTTTGGCGATAAGTGGTAAGTTTGCGATGGGTCTAAAATTAGCTGGGTCTGATGGGCAAGCATTTGGTTTCTTTAGTAATGGTTTCAGAATTGCCAATTTTAACTGGTTAGGAACTAAACCTTGAGAAAGGGATGTGTTGATAATTTCTGCAATTGGTTTTGAGATGGTGTTTGGTATGGCGATGAGGAGATTTGTTGGTATTGGGTCAGATGGGTGGGAGGAAGGTTTGAATTTTTTGAGTGTGATTTCAATCTCCAGTGAAGAAGTGAGCTCGAATGAATCCAGGCTTGTGGTTTGTTGCGGCAAGGATGTGAGATGGTGTGTTAGGGTAAGGCTGTTGGATGTGATTGATTGAGTAAGGTTGGTGATTTTTGTTTTGAAGTAGTTGGCTAGTTCGTTTGCTTTGTTGAGAGCTTGGTGGTCTGGGATAGTAGGAGGAGATGGTTTGGTTAAAGAGGAGACGTAGGAGAAAAGAGCTTTTGAATCGAATATAAAGTGGTGTATTTTTTTTCCATAGAATTCTTTCTTTGTTCTAAGGATTGTATTCCTATAGTTGTTGAGGATGGATTTGTAGATGGCAAGTGTTGAAGTGGTTGGGTTTTTTCTCCAGCTTTGTTCTTTTTTTCTAAGAGATTGTTTAAGGGATTTAAGTTCGGGTGTAAACCAAGGTTTCCTATTGTCTAGTGTGGGTTGTATGGTTTTGGTTGTAGTTGGGCAGATTTGATCTGCAATTTTATTGTTAATATTGATCCAAGAGGTAGTTGCAGTTGTTGCGTCTGTGAGATCAAGTTGCTTTAATGCATCCGACATCTTTTCACTGAGTATGTCTGGAGAGCATGGTTTTCTGAAGTGGATGGTGGTTTTGTTAGTGGTTTGAGGTGGTGGGTTGTTTATCTTGAGGGTGGTGTGGATAACTTTGTGGTCTGACCATGGTACTGGTGAGCAAGTTGGGTTAGTATGAATGTTAAAGGGTTCGTTAATAAAGATGAGGTCCAGAGTGTGGCCTGCCTTGTGGGTAGAACTGTTGATAATTTGAGTAAAGCCCAAATGTTTGAGAGAGGAAAGAACTGTTTGGCAGTTGATGGATTGTGGAGAAGCATCTACGTGTAAATTAAAGTCTCCGAGGATTATAGCAGGTTTGTCGGCGTTTATGTGTTTGGCTATAAGTTCTATCAGTAGAGAGGGATCCAATTCTAAGGTTCCTGGTGGTGCGTAGACTAAAGCTATTTGGATTTGTACAGATTTAAAGAGGGAGAATTCTAGTTTGTTGGAGGAATTGGTAAGTTGTAAGGTAATATTAAGACCTTTTTTTGTTGCAAGAAGGAGACCTCCACCTCTTTTTTTGGGTCTTGGGACGGAGAATAAGTCGTAAGATTGTATGGGCAGTTGATTTATGAGTACAGTATCTGTGTGTTTTAGCCATGTCTCTGTAATTGCACAGATATCTGGGTTGGCTTCTATGAGGTAGTCACTGAGGATGTCCATTTTTTTGGAGAGCGACTGAACGTTGAATAGTGTTAAGGTAAATAAAGAGAGTCCTAGGAATTGTGTTATCGGTGAGATAATTATAGGTAATAATCTTTGTTGTCGTGTGATGTGATGAATTGCTGGTTTTGTGTGCTTTCTGATTTTGTGCCAGATTTTAGGTATTTGGTGCATGTTAGGACATCCTCAGCTCGGTACTCACCCATTTGTGAGGACAACCATCCTGCTTGTCCTGTGAGAAAGCAAATGTTGCTTACCTGATGTAACAGGTGTTCTCACAGGACAGCAGGATGTTAGTCCTCACGAAACCCGCCCGCCACCCCGCGGTGTTGGGTTCGTTTTTATTTTATTTTATTTTTCGGCACTGCCTGTAGCTTTGAAACAAGACTGAAGGGAGACCCCTGCTGGCTGCAGGGTTAGTGCCATGCTGGGCATGCCCAGTAGGTGCCAGTCAAAGTTCCTGAAACTTTGACAAAAGTTTTCCGTGGTTGGGCTCCATCCTCGATGTCACCCATTTGTGAGGACTAACATCCTGCTGTCCTGTGAGAACACCTGTTACATCAGGTAAGCAACATTTGCTTTACCCTCTATTGCCTCAGGTACAAACTTAGATTGTAAGCCCTCTGGGGATAGGGAAATACCTACATTACCTGAATGTAATCCACTTTGAAGCACTGAAAAAAGTGTGAAAAGTGGAATATAAATCTATAAATAAAAAAAACCCAATGGACACAGATTTCACATCTGCTGTCCTGGCATATAAGTCTAACCCGCAGCTCTCTCAGTCGGATCTCTGCTTCGCCCCCCGAGTCATCAGTTAATCCTCACCACGGACGCCTCAAGCAGAGGGTGGGGAGCCCATTTGGATGGCATATGGCCATAAGGGTTCTGGTCCCTTTGGGAAAGTCTCCAACAGATAAACCTTCTAGAGCTCCGAGCGATCAGAAATACCATACGTATGTTCGAGGCCTTCCTACGAGGGAGTACCGTCATGGTTCACACAGACAATCAGGTTGCAATGTTCTACATAAACAAAGAAGGAGGGTCCGGTTCCTAGATGCTGTGCAGGGAAGTGGTGTACATCCTAGAATGGGCAGAGGAATGTTCCATCATCCTTCAGGCAACCTACCTTCCCAGGGTGGAGAACTCCAGAGCTGACAAATTAAGCAGAGTGGGAACTTTGTCAAGAAGTGGCAGAGGCTCTCTTCCAAGCTTGGGGTATTCCACGCATAGATCTTTTCACCACAGAATGCAACAGGAAGGTGCAGATGTTCTGCTTGGTCTACCCCAGCCAGAAACAACTTGCAAAGACACATTTTTCATATCATGGACAGGAGGACTTCTCTGTGCTTACCCCCCGATCCCACTTATCTTGAGAACTATATAGAAGTGTATTGTAGACGTTGCCAACCTCATCTTAATAGCTCTGGCTTGGCCCAACAACCATGGTACACCTATCTTATGTGTCTCTCCATCCGCCCATTCCTCTCAGACACAGTGCAGATTTACTATCGCAGGACGGGGCACCCTGCTTCACCCCATGCACACCTCGCTGGGAGCACTGAGAGGAGAGGATCACTTTGCTGTTGGCTGAAAGGAATCAGTAAGTTCTGCTTGGGAAATTTTTTAAAAGTATTGGAGAGAAGTAAACTATCGGGGTATATTAAATTAGTTTGTGTGTTTATTTTTTAAATAGTAAGACAGCATATAATCAGAAGTTAGTGTCTGTTTTTTAAAAAGTAAGGTAGCTAATAAACAGAAGGTTGTGTGTTTGTTGTTTTTTTTAAATAGTAAAGCAGCTAATAAACAAGTTAGTGTGTTTGTTTGTCCTCCCCTCCCCTCCCCTCCCCTCCCATCCCCTCCCATACCCTCCCTCACCCAACCACCCCTAGCTCATCCTTTAATTTATAAGCAGGTGCTACTTTCACACAAAACCCCCCTCCCCATCAACCCTATAACTTCACTTCACGAATTCCCCACACCTTATTGAGAGTTTGATCATTCCCTTGTAGGCTACTACCAGATATATAGTGAATACAATAATACATTTAAAGGACTCTAATTAGAAACATTCCTACTCCCATAGCAACCTAAAACTGAACTAGGAACTAGGAACAGATGAAGGCAGCAGTCCAGCAGCAAGAGGGGGGCCTCCCAGTCTTTTGCATCGAGTGTCACATGTATGGGTTTTTACCTACTGGTGAGAAGTTGTATGTGTGCATCTGACCAAAGAGCACCTGTCTCACAGAGAACAAGTGCAATCTCTGGAGGCTAGAGTGGCATACCTGGAGGAGCTGAGGCAGACCTGGAGGAGCTGAGGCAAACAGAGAAGTATATAGACGAGACCTTCAGGGACATACTGTGTTTCTCCAATAATAAACCCTACCCTGAAAATAAGCCTTAGCTTGATTTTCAGGATTTTTGGAGTAGGGCTTGAAATATAAGCTCTACTCCAAAAATAAGCCCTAGCTTTTAAGAGGATGAGCAGTTCCACCCCAAGACTTGCCAAAGTCTTATGTATCATCAGAACATGCTAGAGAGATAAAGTTCCTGGATGGAATAAATGACAGTTTTATGGAGCAATTGGTTCAGGAACTGACGAGAAAGGGATCAATTTTAGATCTGATTCTTAGTGGAGCACAGGGTTTGGTGAGAGAGGTAACAGTGGTAGAGCCGCTTGGCAATAGTGATCATAATATGATCAAATTTGAATTAATGACAGGAAGGGGGACAATAAGTAAATCCATGGCTCTAGCGCTAAACTTTCAAAAAGGAAACTTTGATAAAATGAGAAAAATAATTAGAAAAAAACTGAAAGGAGCAGCTACAAAGGTAAAAAGTGTGCAAGAGGTGTAGACATTATTAAAAAATACCATCCAGATGTATTCCACACATAAGAAAGCTGAAAGGAAGGCAAAATGATTACCGGCATAGTTAAAAGGTGAGGTGAAAGAAGCTGTTTTAGCCAAAGGTTCTTCATTCAAAATTTGGATGAAGGATCCACTAGAAGAAAATAGGATAAAACATAAGTGCTGGCAAGTTAAATGTAAGACATTGATAAGACAAGTTAAGAGAAAAATTGAAAGGAAGTTGGCCATAGAGGCAAAAAACTCACATAAGAACATAAGAAATTGCCATGCTGGGTCAGACCAAGGGTCCATCAAACCCAGCATCCTGTTTCCAACAGAGGCCAAACCAGGCCACAAGAACCTGGCAATTACCCAAACACCAAGAAGATCCCATGCTACTGATGCAATTAATAGCAGTGGCTATTCCCTAAGTAAACTTGATTAATAGCCCTTAATGGACTTCTCCTCCAAGAACTTATCCAAACCTTTTTTGAACCCAGCTACACTAACTGCACTAACCACATCCTCTGGCAACAAATTCCAGAGCTTAATTGTGCACGGAGTGAAAAAGAACTTTCTCCAATTAGTCTTAAATGTGCTACTTGCTAACTTCATGGAATGCCCCCTAGTCCTTCTATTATCCGAAAGTGTAAATAACCGATTCTCATCTACTCATTCAAGACCTCTCATGATCTTAAAGACCTCTATCATATCTCCCCTCAGCCGTCTCTTCTCCAAGCTGAACAGCCCTAATCTCTTCAGCCTTTCCTCATAGGGGAGCTGTTCCATCCCCTTTATCATTTTGGTTGCCCTTCTCTGTACCTTCTCCATCACAACTATGTCTTTTTTGAGATGTGGCGACCAGAATTGTACACAGTATTCAAGGTGCAGTCTCACCATGGAGCGATATAGAGGCATTATGGCATTTTCCGTTTTATTAACCATTCCCTTCCTAATAATTCCTAACATTCTGTTTGCTTTTTTCACTGCTGCAGCACACTGAGCCGACAATTTTAAAGTATTATCCACTATGTTGCCTAGATCTTTTTCCTGGGTGGTAGTTCCTAATATGGAACCTAACATCGTGTAACTACAGTAAGGGTTATTTTTCCATATATGCAACACCTTGCACTTGTCCACATTAAATTTCATCTGCCATGCGGATGCCCAATCTTCCAGTCTTGCCAGGTCCTCCTGTATTTATTTATTTAGTTTATTTATTTAAGGATTTTTATATACCGCGGTTCGTTAGCAAACATCACCTCGGTTTACAGAGAACATTAAATTAGCAACAAGCTTTACAATCAAAATTAAGTTAAGGCGAAACAAGTTTGTAAACAATAATAATGTAACTAATACATTAGGATAATACACAATAAAACTCAACTGTTACGGCTGTGGCTGCTGTGCAACCGCCTCACCACTAGGGGTCCCTCTAGAGCTGGCTTTCCTGACAGGCCCAGTCCATCTCTTCTGTCCACTCTATGCTCTGGGTGTGCCCTTATAACCCTGCCTGACAGTTGCCTCGGTGCTTTGGCATCGAGCTCACCTGGGCTCCCTGCTCTAGCCTGCCTTGCGTGGCCTTCGGGCCTTCTACCTTGTCTTGCCTTGCCCTGCCTTCGGGCCTTCTGTCTTGCCTTGCCTTGCGTGGCCTTCGGGCCTTCTGTCTTGCCTTGCCTTGTGTGGCCTTTGGGCCTTCTGTCTTGCCTTGCCTTGCGCGGCCTTCGGGCCTTCTGTCTTGCCTTGCCTTGCGTGGCCTTCGGGCCTTCTACCTTGTCTTGCCTTGCCCTGCCTTCGGGCCTTCTGTCTTGCCTTGCCTTGTGTGGCCTTTGGGCCTTCTGCCTTGTGTGGCCTTTGGGCCTTCTGCCTTGCGTGGCCTTTGGGCCTTCTGTCTTGCCTTACCTTGCGTGGCCTTCGGGCCTTCTGTCTTGCCTTGCCTTGCGTGGCCTTCGGGCCTTCTGTCTTGCCTTGCCTTGCGCGGCCTCCGGGCCTTCTACCTTGCCTTGCGCGGCCTTCGGGCCTTCTACCTTGTCTTGTCTAGCCTAGTCTTGGTGGCCCTCGGGCCTTCGGTCTTGCCTTGCCTTGCGCGGCCTTCGGGCCTTCTACCTTGTCTTGTCTTGCCTTGCCCTGCGTGGCCTTCGGGCCTTCTACCTTGTGCTGTGTATGGTCTTCGGACCTTCTGCCCTGCCCTGCCTTGCTTACTGTGCATGCGGTCCTACGGGCCCTCTGCTCTATTGTCTGTGTGTGTTTGGCCTACGGGCTCTCTGCCCTGCTTACTGTGTGTGGCCTACGGGCCTTCTGTGTGTGTGTGGCCTACGGGCCTACTGACCTGCCTTGCCCCGCTTACGGTGTGTGGCCTACGGGCCTTCTGTGTGTGTGTGTGGCCTACGGGCCTACTGACCTGCCTTGCCCCGCTTACAGGTGTGTGGCCTACGGGCCTTCTGTGTGTGTGTGGCCTACGGGCCTTCTGGCCTGCCTTGCCCCGCTCACGGTGTGTGGCCTACGGGCCTTCTGACCTGCCTTGCCCCGCTTACGGTGTCTGGCCTACGGGCCTTCTGTGTGTGTGTGGCCTACGGGCCTTATGACCTGCCTTGCTCTGCCGCCTGCCCTGACCCAGCCTAGACCCAGACACTGCTTCTTGCTGTCTGCCCTGACCCAGCCACGGTTTCCAGCCATCCCTGTCTCTCTCCACCTGGAGCCACCCCTTTGGGTGGTGTTCACTACCCCTGAACTCAGCCCAAGCGTAACAGTATGCCGAAGCCATCAAATTTCCAGGGGAAGAGATAGCTCTGTGTGCTAAACCGGTGAGTCAACTTTTTTTTTCCCTATTACAAGATGCCTCCTTCAAAGTTTTATACCTGCAATTCCTGTCAGACCTTGAATTACCTAAGCTATCAGAACTGTCTAGCCTGTCAACTTGCTGGTCAGGAACACTGGTTGTGCAGTAACTGCAATAAGAGAAATGTCTCTGTTTATCAAGAGTGTTTAAACTGTTCTACTCCACAGCCAGGATGGTGGAAATGTTCATGTATTCCGTGCCTTTTGCCTCCAGGCGAACCCTGCCCCCGCTGCAAAGCTAACGGGCCATCTGTTTCTCCCAAAAGCTCAGCTAGTTCTACTACCGGGCGTTCAGCTTCTGGCCCAGTTAGCAACATTATTTCATGTAGCAGTTTGTGGATTAAGCATTCTAGCACTTCATCTCTGGACACTTTTGAAAAAACTTGCTACCAGGAAACAAGTATTAATTCTGAAAATCTTAGAACTCACCGGGTTAAGAAGCCTTCTATAACTTCCACGCTAGAGCCTCAGAAACGAAAGCTGAGAGAAGTAATTAACTCTAGCAGAGCTCTGCTTCCCACAGCCGCACTTAAGACACTAACGAGCACCTTCCCGAGACGTCCTAGAACTGCCTGTGCCCTCTCTAAGCAGCCCCTCCAGAAACAAAAGCAGGAGCTTCTGACTCAAAGTATCAAGCCCACGGCAGTACAATCTTTGTCCTCCCTGCGCCTTAATTCTAACCTTGTTGCTCTGCCTTCCAAGTCTGCTGCATCTCCCCGCAAGGGGTCCAAGCCTGTTTCATCATCCCGAGAGGAGCCTGAACCTGTTTCATCACCCCAAGAGGGGTCCAACTCTGCTGCATCTCCCCGCAAGGGGTCCAAGCCTGTTTCATCACCCCGCGAGGGGTCTGAACCCGTTTCATCACCCCAAGAGGGGTCCAACTCTGCTGCATCTCCCCGCAAGGGGTCCAAGCCTGTTTCATCACCCCGCGAGGGGTCTGAACCCGTTTCATCACCCCGAGAGGGGTCCAAGTCTGTTTCATCACCCCGCAAGGGGTCCAAGCCTGTTTCATCACCCCGAGAGGGATCCAAGCCTGCTGCCTCACCCCAAGAGGGGGCCAAGCCTGCTTCATTGCCCCGAGAGGGGCCTGAACCTGTTACAACGCCCGGAGAGGGGGCCAAGCCTGCTTCATCGCCCCGAGAGGGGTCCGAACCTGCTACAACGCCCGGAGAGGTGTTCGAGCCTGTTTCATCGCCCCGAGAAGGCGCCGAGCCTGCTTCATCACCCCGAGAAGGCGCCGAGCCTGCTTCATCACCCCGAGAAGGCGCCGAGCCTGCTTCATCGCCCCGAGAGGGGTCCGAACCTGCTTCATCGCCCCGAGAGGGGTCCGAACCTGCTACAACGCCCGGAGAGGTGTTCGAGCCTGCTTCATCGCCTCGAGTGGAGTCCGAGCCCGCTGCTTCACCCCCGGAGGGGCTCGAATCGGTCCTGCGGCTGGCCCCGGAAGGATCTGAACCGGCCCTACTGACAGACTGTGTCTCTCAGCCGTCTGAAACTGCTGAACCGGTTTTGCTGCTGCCCCTGGAGGGGTCTGAACCGGTCCTGCTTCCGCCCCCGGAGGGGCTCGAACCGGCCTTGCTACCGTCCTCGGAGGGGTCCGAACCGGTTTTGCTGCTGCCCCTGGAGGGGTCTGAACCGGTCCTGCTTCCGCCCCCGGAGGGGCTCGAACCGGCCCTGCTGCCGTCCCCGGAGGGGTCCGAACCGGTCCTACTGACAGACTTTCTGACTCAGCCATCCGAGCCTACTGAACTGGCCCTGCTGCAGTCCCCGGAGGGGTCCGAACCGGTCCTACTGACAGACTTTCTGACTCAGCCATCCGAGCCTACTGAACTGGCCCTGCTGCAGTCCCCGGAGGGGTCCAAACCGGCCCTGTTGCAGTCCCCGGAGGGGTCCGAACCGGTCCTGCCAACAGACTTTGTTATTCAACCATTTGAGCCTGCTGTACCGATCCAGCTGCCGACTCGGGAGGAGTCTGTGCCGGCCCTGATGCCGACCCTGGAAGGGTCCGGACCGTCCCTGCTGTCGTCACAGGAGGGGTTAGCACCTGCCTTGTCGTCTCAAGAGGGGTTATGGACTATTTCACTGCCCCAGGTGGGGTTTGGGTTCCCCTTGTCACCCCAGAAGGGGTTATGGACTGTTTTGTTGCCTCAGGAAGGAATGGAACCTGCCACCTTGCCCCAGAAGAGGTCTAACTCTGCCGCCTTGTCCCAGGAGGGGTTATGGATGATTTTGCTGCCCCAGGTTGGGGTTGTGTCGGCCTTATCACCCCAGGAGGGGTTATGGACTGCCTTGCTGCCTCAGAAAGGAGTTGAACCTGCCGCATCGCCCCCGGAGGGGTCTGACTATATTATTGAGTACCCCCTGCAAAAATGGGACCCTGGAGGAGGGGGAGGCCTTGAGGGGGGGGTACTGTTACGGCTGTGGCTGCTGTGCAACCGCCTCACCACTAGGGGTCCCTCTAGAGCTGGCTTTCCTGACAGGCCCAGTCCATCTCTTCTGTCCACTCTATGCTCTGGGTGTGCCCTTATAACCCTGCCTGACAGTTGCCTCGGTGCTTCGGCATCGAGCTCACCTGGGCTCCCTGCTCTAGCCTGCCTTGCGTGGCCTTCGGGCCTTCTACCTTGTCTTGCCTTGCCCTGCCTTCGGGCCTTCTGTCTTGCCTTGCCTTGCGTGGCCTTCGGGCCTTCTGTCTTGCCTTGCCTTGTGTGGCCTTTGGGCCTTCTGTCTTGCCTTGCCTTGCGCGGCCTTCGGGCCTTCTGTCTTGCCTTGCCTTGCGTGGCCTTCGGGCCTTCTACCTTGTCTTGCCTTGCCCTGCCTTCGGGCCTTCTGTCTTGCCTTGCCTTGTGTGGCCTTTGGGCCTTCTGCCTTGTGTGGCCTTTGGGCCTTCTGCCTTGCGTGGCCTTTGGGCCTTCTGTCTTGCCTTGCCTTGCGTGGCCTTCGGGCCTTCTGTCTTGCCTTGCCTTGCGTGGCCTTCGGGCCTTCTGTCTTGCCTTGCCTTGCGTGGCCTTCGGGCCTTCTGTCTTGCCTTGCCTTGCGCGGCCTCCGGGCCTTCTACCTTGCCTTGCGCGGCCTTCGGGCCTTCTACCTTGTCTTGTCTAGCCTAGTCTTGGTGGCCCTCGGGCCTTCGGTCTTGCCTTGCCTTGCCTTGCGCGGCCTTCGGGCCTTCTACCTTGTCTTGTCTTGCCTTGCCCTGCGTGGCCTTCGGGCCTTCTACCTTGTGCTGTGTATGGTCTTCGGACCTTCTGCCCTGCCCTGCCTTGCTTACTGTGCATGCGGTCCTACGGGCCCTCTGCTCTATTGTCTGTGTGTGTTTGGCCTACGGGCTCTCTGCCCTGCTTACTGTGTGTGGCCTACGGGCCTTCTGTGTGTGTGTGGCCTACGGGCCTACTGACCTGCCTTGCCCCGCTTACAGGTGTGTGGCCTACGGGCCTTCTGTGTGTGTGTGGCCTACGGGCCTTCTGGCCTGCCTTGCCCCGCTCACGGTGTGTGGCCTACGGGCCTTCTGACCTGCCTTGCCCCGCTTACGGTGTCTGGCCTACGGGCCTTCTGTGTGTGTGTGGCCTACGGGCCTTATGACCTGCCTTGCTCTGCCGCCTGCCCTGACCCAGCCTAGACCCAGACACTGCTTCTTGCTGTCTGCCCTGACCCAGCCACGGTTTCCAGCCATCCCTGTCTCTCTCCACCTGGAGCCACCCCTTTGGGTGGTGTTCACTACCCCTGAACTCAGCCCAAGCGTAACACTCAACAATACTTCCAAGGAGGTGTAGGGTACTAGGGTACTGTAGGGTACCGTAATGTATCACAATCCGCTTGTGATTTAACTACTCTGAATAATTTTGTATCGTCTGCAAATTTGATAACCTCACTCGTCGTATTCCTTTCCAGATCATTTATATATATATTGAAAAGCACTGGTCCAAGTACAAATCCCTGAGGCACTCCACTGTTTGCTCTTTTCCACTGAGAAAATTGACCATTTAATCCTACTCTCTGTTTCCTGTCTTTTAACCAGTTTGTAATCCTTAAAAGGACATCGCCTCCTATCCCATGACTTTTTAGTTTTCTTAGAAGCCTCTAATGAGGGACATTGTTAAACACCTTCTGAAATGCCAGTAAAAACTTTAAAAAATATATCCGAAGCAGAAAGCCTGCGAGGGAGTCAGTTGGGGTTAAAGGGGCACTTAAAGAAGATAAGGCCATTGGGGAAAGATTAAACAATTTCTTTGCTTCGGTGTTTACTGAAGAGGATGTTGGGGAGAAAAACTATTAGTAAAAATTTGTAACCTATCATTAAAATCATCCATTGTTCCTGAAGACTGGAGGGGGGCTAATGTAACCCCAATTTTTAAAAAGGGCTCCAGGGGCAATCTTGGAAACTACAGGCCAGTTAGTCTGACTTCAGTGCCAGGAAAAATAATGGAAAGTGTTCTAAAGATCAAAATCACAGAACATATAGAAAGACATGGTTTAATGGAACAAAGTCAGCATGGCTTTACCCAAGGCAAGTCATGCCTCAGAAATCTGCTTCATTTTTTTGAAGGGATTAATAAACATGCAGAATATAGGTGAACCGGTGGATGTAGTGTATTTGGATTTTCAGAAGGCAATTGATAAAGTTCCTTATCAGAGGCTCCTAAGAAAAGTAAAAAGTCATGGGATAGATGGCGATGTCCTTTTGTGGATTACAAACTGGTTAAAAGACAGGAAACAGAGAGTAGGATTAAATGGACAATTTTCTTGTTGCGTTTCCTGGCCGTGCTGGTGCCGGGACCTGGCCTGCTCACCTGGCGCGCCCGTCGACAAGCTCCTCTCTCAATCAAAGCGCTGCTCACCCGCGGCATCCATCAGTGTCCTCAGGCCCATCGGGGCCTTCCTCCTCGCAGCGCTCCTCGCCCGGGGCTCGGTGTTCTCCTCGGCATCAGCCCCACCCTCTAGCGCACCAGGCCAAGGGTCCACCTTCAGTGCAACATTTCTAAATGGATAAAGGTATACAGTGGAGTGCCTCAAGGATCTGTACTAGGACCCTGTAAGGAATCAGGTAGGCGAGAATAAGGTAAAAGTAAAATAATATGTTTATTGGTATACAATCTTAAGTCCAAGTATTAAAAGTATCTAAGCATATACAGTTCTAAGCATATACAGTTCTAAGCTTAAGCATATACATCTGTATCCGTGCACAATATTTCGGCCAATACTCACTACACCCTTTTCATCATCAGCCTGGCAAGGAGAGAGCACATCACAGGCGAAAAAAGGGGTCTTCACTTTGTACGTCTACAAAGGACAAAAAACATCACTTTGCTCTTCTGCAAAGGAATTCTCTTTCTCTCTCAGTTTGTCGTCCAAAGTTACCTTTCTTTTATAGTCTACTGTATGCCAGGTGCAAGCTTATGTGCGTGCGAAGTAATCTTATCTTTATGCCAGGTGCAAGCTTATGTGCGTGCGAAGTAATCTTATCTTTATGCCAGGTGCAAGCTTATTTATAGCCTACTGTATGCCAGGTGCCGAAGGGTTCATGCGAATTGCAAACTTATTTATAGCCTACTGTATGCCAGGTGCCGAAGGGTTCATGCGAAGTGCAAACTTATTTATAGCCTACTGTATGGCAGGTGCAAACTTATTTATGCCAGGACAGGATTGCTCACTATCTGTTCTTGCAGTTCAAGGATAGGTCATCTCCATTCCAGGCCGAATGTCAGTGCTGCAGCTGATTCTGCAATATCCCTTTCAGACCCGTGCTTTTCAATATATTTATAAATGATCTGGAAAGGAATATGATGAGTGAGGTAGTAAAATTTGAAGATTATACAAAATTATTCAGAGTAGTTAAATCACATGCAGTAGGACCTTGTGAGACTGGAAAATTGGGCATCTAAATGGCAGATGAAATGTAATGTGAATAAGTGCAAGGTGATGCATATAAGGAAAAATAACCCATGCTGTAGTTACACGATGTTAGGTTCCATATTAGGAGCTACCCCCTAGGAAAGAGATCTAAGCATGATAGTGGATAATACCTTGAAATCATTGGCTCAGTTTGTTGTGGCAGTCAAAAGAGCAAAATAATGTTAGGAATTTTTAGGAAGGGAATGGTGAATAAAACGGAGGATGTCATAATGCCTCTGTATCGCTCCATGGTGAGACCGCACCTTGAATACTGTGTACAATTCTAGTCGCCTCATCTCAAGAAAGATATAATTGCGATGGAGAAGGTACAGAGAAGGGCGACCAAAATGATAAAGGGGATGGAACTGCTTCCCTATGAGGAAAGACTAAAGAGGTCAGGGCTGTTCAGCTTGGAGTAGAGACGGCTGAGGGGGGACATGATAGAGGTCTTTATAATCATGAGAGGTCTAGAATGGGTAAATGTGAATCAGTTATTTACTTTTTCGGATAATAGAAGGACTAGGGGGACTCCATGAAGTTAGCATGTAGCACATTTAAAACTAATCAGAGAAAATTCTTTTTCACTCAATGCACAATTAAACTCTGGAATTTGTTGCCAGGGGATGAGGTTAGTGCAGTTAGTAGTTAGTGTAGCTGGGTTTAAAAAGATTTGGATAAGTTCTTGGAGGAGATGTCCATTACCTGCTATTAATCAAGCTGACTTAGAAAATAGCCACTGCTATTACTAGCATCAGTAGCATGGGATATACTTAGTTTTTGGGTACTTGCCAGGTATTTGTAGCCTGGATTGACCACTGTTGGAAACAGGATGCTGGGCTTGATGGACTCTTTGTCTGACCCAGTATGGCAATTTCTTATGTTCTTATCTCACAGTATAGAGGTTGAAAGGATGGTATTAAACCATCTCCACTTGCCTTTGGATATCCAAGAAGGGCTGGTGTCATCCAGAAAGTCTTCTACTAGACCAAACTATCAAGGCAAGTGGCTAAGTTACTCCGCTTGGTGCGAAGTCAAGGGTGTAAACCCCTTCTTCTGCTCACCAAACTCATTTTACAATATTTCCATTCCCTCTAGCAGGCAGGACTGGCAGTAGCTTCGGTGAGGGTCTACGTCAGTGCCATTGCAACTTATCATCATCTCTGTAATGGCTTACTGGTGTCCAACCACCCTCTGGTTTCCCGGTTTATAAAAAGTGTTCTCTGACTGCACCCCCCAGTTCACAGACTGCCTGGTCTGTGGGATCTCACTGTAGTTCTGGAACAACCAACTCTTCCCCCCTTTGAACCTCTAGAGACTTCTCACATGAGATATCGGTCGTGGAAAGTTTTGTTTTTAGTCACTCTGACCTCCTCAAGAAGAGTCATTGAGTTGCTCTGGTCCACTACTCACCATTGCTTGAATTTCACCACGACAAGGTAACTTTACGGGCACACCCCTCGTTCCTACCCAAGGTAGTTTCGGCATTCCACATCAATCAAGCCATTACCCTACCGACTTTCTTTCTGAAGCCACACAAGAACGAAGGTAAGAGGCAGCTCCACACACTGGACTGCAAGTGAGCCTTGGCCTATATAAGCATAGAATGCACTCCGAATCTAGAGCCTCGCAACTGTTTCTTTCTTTCATCTCGAATGCCCCAGGTCTGCTGGTCTCCAAGAGGACTCTCTCAACTTGGATTTCACGGTGCATTCAATTCTGTTATTGTACAAGATCAGAGACCCTAACTAGTTTGCCAAAGGCACATCAGGTGAGAGCAATGGCAGTGTCAATTGCTTACCTGAGTAGGGTTCCAATAATGGATATATGCAAGGCAGCTACATGGTCCTCGCGCCATACTTTCACTTCTCATTACTGTCTCGACCAGCAAGCCGCTGCGGATACAGTAATGGGCAGATCCATACTCCAATCAGGGACCACTTAAAGAGACTGTCCGCTGCTGTGGATCAGGTTGAGTGCATGCCATCATACTCAGCCTTGTAAAGTGAGCCCATGTTCCCACAGGGAACAACTTTCTGCTGGGGACTCCCAGTCAGCATGGCTAATTCAGCCTGCTTATCTGCAGGGGGGGGGGGGGGGGAGCAAGTTTGCTTACTGTAAACGGTGTTTTCCGTAGATAGCAGATGAATTAGCCATGCTGACCCACCCACCTCCACAGAGAGTCTCCACTTCACGCTTCACAGACATGCTTTGGAATGGACTGAGGAGAGGATGGCGCCATGTGGGAAAAGACGAGCAGCTGCATACAGAGCAAAGCTCTGTCAACTTTGTCAAGCTCCACAGACAGCATGGATAATTCATCCTGCTATCTACGGAAACACTGTTTACATTAAGCAAACTTGCTTTTATCTGATTATCTTTACATAGTGTGTGGAGCAAGAATAAAAGCACTGCCATTATCTCTCCCTTGGGCGTATGCTGGTTGATCAGGCCAGCGTGTCCCCGGCGTGAGCAGCCAAAGTCTTTGTTGCACAATCTGTTATAGGCACAATCTGTTATAGGCAGCAACATTTTCCTTACACTCCACCCCTTGATCAGGAAGTTTCCGACACGTGTGCATAAGAGGCAGTATGAACATTGATTGGGGTTCTCTGAGATAGGCGATATACACGATAGGTGAGGTAACAGTTACAGGTCAGACAGAGTATGCACACAATCATCACAATTACATCTCCTCCTTATCAGACCACTGAAAGGAGCTTGAATCTTAACCGCTACCCATAGCACAAGCACCCTCTTCCCTTTCAACGACCCACCTCCCCCCTCCTGAAATGTGTCTCCCCACTATACCCATCATACACTACCCCATGCGAAGGATTGTCCACCCAACACACAATCACACCCTCACACAACATAAATCACTAGTGCCCATCATGATCACACCCCTCACACAACTATTGGGTCTGGCCACCCTAGCCATCACCTTCTGCAACGCCCAATCAATCATAAAGAAAGCACCAATCCTACAAGACCTACTCACAGACACCAGCCCTGATATCTGTGCCATTACTGAATCATGGCTAAAGAACTCAGACCAGGTCTTCATCAACCAACTCCCAACACAGACATACGACATCTTCTCCATCCCTAGGCCCAAAAATAAAAGAGGAGGTGGCATTCTCCTTGCCGCCAAGAAATACCTGCACCTCAAACTACAGACCAACTCCCCCTCCCCCCCGAGACTCGAGATTGGGCTCTTTAAATCTAAAACCCTGCAGGTCTGCCTCATCTACGCCCCTCCCGGCATTCTGGAACAGGACCCGTCCCCCCTCATTGAATACATTACTAACAATATAAAGCCAGACACCCCAGCAGTAATACTCGGAGATTTCAACCTCCACATAGACATCCACCCCCTCACCACATCCTGCGAAACCCTACTTGTCTCTCTCAAAGCCCTGGGCTTTAAACAGCTCATCACCAATCCCACGCACAAAGCTGGGCACACACTCGACCTCCTTTTTGCTAATACTAGCTTCTCTACACCCCATGCACCAATCACCACACCCATCCCCTGGTCCGACCATTGCCTCATCAATGCCCAGCTCAACATCAACACCAACACCAACATAAATGCCTCCAACACCAAATCACACAAAAAGACAATTTCCTACCGTAGACCATGCTCCTCAGAAGAACTCTCCCAAGCCTTCAATAACGTAAGTGAAAACCTCGACCTCACCAACCCAGATAATGCTCTCCTGTCATGGGATAAGCTTACTGCTGACATAGCCAACAACATCTGCCCCACCATCCACAAAGTAATAAACCCCAACCAAACAGAAAGAAAACCATGGTACACCTGTGAACTCAAAAAATTAAAACAAGACCTTAGAGCCAAAGAACGCTCCTGGCGAAAACAACCCACCCCCACACTCAAAGTAGCCTACAAACACACCCTACACCTATACCGACAAGCAACACTCCACGCCAAACGTGACTTCTATGCAGCAAAAATTCACAGCTACAAATTCAACCCTACCGCCCTATTCTCCTATGTAGCAGAACTCACAAAGTCCACCACTCCTTCCCCCCAGGAAGATAATAGCATAGAGAAATGCAATAAACTAGCAGATCACTTTAAAAACAAAATCACCAACATTCTCAATCGTCTCCCCCCCAAACCCACTCACATCGACCTCCCACCCACCACCAACAACATTAACCTCACATCCCTTGATCTCACCACTACGATGGAAGTCAACTCCATCCTAAAAAAGATGCGGCCAGCCACCCACATCGCCGACAACATCCCATCTAAACTCCTCCTCACTATCCCTTCCGTCATAGCAAGACCGTTAGCGGATATCATAAACTGCTCCCTTACCTTCGGGACGGTTCCCGACCCGCTTAAACTCGCCATCGTAAAGCCCCTACTAAAAAAGCCCACCCTCGACCAAAATGATCCAGCAAACTACAGGCCCATCTCCAACCTACCTTTTATTTCTAAAATTCTGGAGAAAGTGGTCAACACACAACTTACCGACTTCCTAGAAGATAACAATATCCTCCACCCCGCCCAGTACGGCTTTTGCAAAAACCGAAGCACGGAAAAGCTCCTACTTGCAATAACAGACACCATCCTCAAAGGCATGGACCACGGCCAATCATACATTCTAGCCCTCTTAGATATCTCAGCAGCTTTTGATACGGTGAACCACAAAATCTTAATATCACGCTTAGCAGAGATAGGCATCTCTAACACAGCCCTATCATGGTTCTCCTCCTACCTTGACCACAGAAAGTACTTAGTCAAACTTGATAAATCCGAATCCACACACATTCCTCTTTCACAAGGCGTACCCCAGGGCTCCTCCCTTTCCTCCACCCTCTTTAACATCTACCTTCTCCCTCTTTGCCACTTATTATCCAAACTGGGACTAAAATTCTTCTTGTACGCTGACGACGTACAAATACTTATCCCCATCCAAAACTCCCTCAACGAAACCCTGCACTTCTGGGAGACATGCCTTACATCTATCAACGCCCTCCTTTCCAACCTACACCTTGCACTCAATACTTCAAAAACTGAAATCCTAATTATTACTAATCAACCCAGCTTATCCATTCACCAACTGCAACAGAACACTTCACAAAATCTCACACCTCCGTCCACTGTCAGAGATCTAGGAGTTCTCTTAGATACACAACTTAGCTTCAAATCCCACATCAAATCGCTCCTAAAAGGGGGCTTCTATAAACTCCAAACCCTCAAAAAACTTAAGCCTCTCCTCCACGCACATGACTTCCGCACTGTTATGCAAACCACTATACTATCAAAACTTGACTATTGCAACTCACTGCTAATAGGCCTTCCAGCTTCCACAATCAAACCCCTCCAAATCTTACAAAATGCCATGGCTCGCATCCTTACAAACTCAAGAAAGACTGATCATATTACTCCCATATTACAAAACCTCCACTGGCTACCAATCACCTATCGCTCTCAATACAAAACACTCACTATCATACATAACACGCTATATAAAAATAACTCCCCCTGGATCGAAGATATGCCACACTTCCACCAGGCCAACCGTCCTACCAGAAACTCCCTTGCGGGCACCCTCCACACCCCTTCACTCAAAATTG
The DNA here is from genome assembly GCF_901001135.1 of Rhinatrema bivittatum. Classification (NCBI taxonomy): domain Eukaryota; kingdom Metazoa; phylum Chordata; class Amphibia; order Gymnophiona; family Rhinatrematidae; genus Rhinatrema; species Rhinatrema bivittatum. The sequence continues at coordinate 228,513,799 of NC_042621.1, forward strand.
CTCACCTCACAAACACCAGAGCGAGAGCCTTCTCCATCGCCGGCCCCACCCTTTGGAACTCCCTCCCCACTGAGCTCCGACTAGAACCTTCACTTAATCAATTCAAAAAAGGAATCAAGACCTGGCTATTTAAACAGGCCTATCCCAACGCCTCTCAACCCTAGCATTTGACTTCTCCTCAACACTCATTATTTCCCTCTCCCTAGTACAGTGTCCCCCGCCCCCCTACACACCCTCCCTCCCTCACCACCCCATCCATATTATGGCTTCCTGATATTCAGTCACCACCTCTCCTTCCCATCGCCACCCCCTGCCCCCTTGTACAGTTCCTACCCCACCCCGCCTCCCCTATGCGCTTCATCCCCCACCCCCGCACTACCCCCCACTTTGTCGTCTCTTGTATATAATTAATTTATGTCCAACCTGGTTAACCACATGTAATCTCATTTAATAACTGTGGCGCCCGTTGGCTCTACAGTAAAGTTGTCACCTTTTAACTTCCTATCCTTCCTCCATCTATCATTGTAATTTCCTTTCTCAGTTGTCTGTAAACCGACATGATGTTTTTTTTTACGAATGCCGATATATAAAAGTTATAAATAAATAAATAAAAATAAATTAAAATAGGGTGTATGAGCCAATTTAACGTTCTCTGGGCTGTGGAGGAATGACCTGTAAAGATGTCCCACCAGGAGTGGTGGGTATCGTCAGCAATTTTTTGAGTCAAAGAATGAAGTTGATAGGCCACAAATAAAGTTCTAAGTGATACAATGTCCATAGACTTATTCAATCGAGCCAATATTTGTTGTAATTGATGAGAGGCGTTAATGGCTTTCTGCAAAGGCCGTAAGTCTAGAAGGGGGATCTGTAAAAATGCAATTGATATGTTAACAGTCATGGAAATATTTAATGTATCTTTAGCGGGCAGGTAATAAGTGACATTACTAAATGAAAAGACCAATATTATAAATACAGCCGCTAAAAGAAGAATTATAAACACAAATTACTTGGGGGGTGACCACAGTGAACCCTTGCGCATCTGCTGGTAATACCCATAAGACGCATTCACTCGTAGAGTGTTGTAAAGTACAATCTTCCTTGGTACGAGATACCGAGAAGTGACAAGCAAGATGTCCTGATAAAAGCGGAATGCAGTTGTCCAAAGAAGAAGTTCTATTATTGGGAAAGATCCATTTACTGGAAAAAGTCGGCTGGACCAAGACAGGTCTTGACGGGGACCACACATGGAACGGAAGCGCCATGAATTTACATGCGGTGCTGTTGCTTCCATGATACCATTCAATTAACCCAGTGCAATATAAATGGCTACATGTGGTTTGCTCCGGACATGGTCTCCATCCAAGAGGATAAGGGATCAAAGTTTTGACATAATGCTCAAATAGCGTTTTCCAGATAGGAGTATGTCCGATATATAATTGGGTTTGGACATTTTGGATTTGTTGAGTAAGGTAAATTATTTGCAATCGGATCTGAGTCCAATTAAACAAGGCAGAGACATTCTCCATCACGTGGATCTGCTGATTGAACACGTTCCGATGGTGGTCAGACTGTACTTGCAAATAATTTAGCGTTTGGTGAAAGAGATTTATGTTGTCCGGTATCCAATCTGCCATCAGGTTAGTAGCGGTACTTACGTCAGTCCCAGCTCGGGCAACCTTATTTGATAACACTTCTACATCTATACTGTTAAGAACACCAACACCCAGACCAGCACTTCCCAACAGTGTGTCATACCATTCCCGCCGTCACCTGGCGGGCCGGGATATGGGGGGAAAAGATATATTAAAATACATTTTATGTACAGTTTTATAAAAGACGGTCGTAACACAGGTTTCCGGCAAACGAATTATGGATTGTTCCCGGAATTGGGGCAGGGATTCCTGACTCATTATCCAATAATAGGTAAACCTGGTAGTTGTTTTGGGTGCTGGGATTTCCATACAGCCGAGTATCCAAGATGGTTTAGAAACAGTAAGAACAGGTAATGAAGTGGATACATTGGCACATTGGTATCGTGATGCATGAGCAGTACTCATAAAACAAGTATAATCAAAATTCTTACAAACATATTCTGTAGTGTTTTTAATTTCTAGCATCGCATTTGCATTGGGCTTATATACCCAAACATATTGGTTGATTGGTGTACGGGGAATGTCGTATGGGATGATGTTTTCTATCGTAAAATTCCATATGTTACAATTTTTGCATGTTGCATTACGGAATAGCTTCCACATTGTCCGATTTGATGCTTGGATCCTTGATAGTAGTTTGTGGAATCCACCTTGTGCTAAGGAGGGTGTGTTTCCAAAGGTCAGGGCCCATATGACCAGGAGGGCTAGTAGCTTCGAGATTGTTGCAAAAAGGATATTGAAGAGGATATTGCCATCCTATTAAGAGAAGAAAAGGAAAACTTTTATTCCCGTAACTTGCAGCGCATGCTCGGTACCTGCTGCCAGACATCTGCGCCTTCCGCCAGTACTGTAAGGACAGCATCCTTACCTACCCCCAGGATTTCACCTTTTTGTGGTTCCCGATTAGGGGAAAATATCCAGATTTTCGCCCCAGGATGTAATGATTCCGGTGGTATAGTAGTGCTTCCAAGAACACTTCCCCTTGGTGTTTTATTTGGGACCCCCCATGTCATTGTATCTGTGTGACATGGTATAATGATCAATTGGGCCATCTTAGTATGAGCTGGGATATATATTTCACTTTTTGTTAAATTATGATATACTACAAAAATAGAACCTCTATAGTCTGCGTCAATTATGCCTCCTAAGATTGTAAGACCCTGTTTTGCCCAACTTGACTTAATTCTTACCCAACCAAAATGACCTTTGGGGATGCTACATCCAAAATGCATATCATACAAAAGTGATTGTTGGGGAGGGATTACTAATGCGGTGGGATTGTTCATGTCATATCCCGCTGCATCCAAGCTATTCTGCTTTGGTAATTCTACACTACCCTCCACTGTCGCCCAACAGATAATGTTACGTTGTTCCAAAGATGTAATACTTATTGCTTCAGATTTTTGATACATTTTTTGAAAAGGTGTCCGTCCGCTTTCTTTCAATGGTCTGCTATTCAATAACTGCAATGCTATCGGTAAATACTGCTTCCATCCCTTGAGAGTATGCGATTTAGTCAAGGATTTCAACATATTTTTTAGTAATCCATTCATATGCGCTATTAACCCCGCAGCTTGGGGGTAGTAGGGTATATAAAAGATCTACTCAATATAGTTGTCTTTGGCGTACTGCTGTACAGTGTGTCCCGTAAAGTGTGTCCCTCTATCGCTTTGTATTTGAGAGGGTATTCCATAATATCGGCCCATTTCCCGTAACAATTTCAAGGTTGCTTTTTGGTTAGCCTCAGGGGCTGATATTCCCATTAATACTCCACTATAGGTATCTACTGCAGTGCATATATACATATCTCCCTGAGACTTACGTAAGGGGCCTATGAAGTCAATCTGCCAGATAGCAGCGGGTGTTAATCCCCGATGTATTTTCCCCCTTTCGATTGCATGAGGGGACCGTGGATGGGACAATTGACAATATTCACACTGTTTAGCAATATTTTGAAAGTCCGATAGGGACCCTGGTATCCCTCGGGCTTGCGCCCACCTGTGACTTGCTTCCGCCCCTAAATGACCGCATTGCAATGAGCCCATCTCTAGAGCCCACTTTCTTCCGTGTGATCAAGGGCTGTTGTTCTAATTTTAGCATTCTGATCTGCAATGGAATTGTACAAATTAGACAAAGAAGTATCTTTCACATGCGCATCTACATGGAAAACAGTAACCTTTTTCTTATGGCATTCAGTCCAAATTTTTTGCCAAATATCAGCACCCCATACTGGGCGGTGATGTATCTTCCATTCATCTCGGTGCCATTTCGGCATCCATTGTGTTAATCCTTTCATTATGGCCCAACTATCTGTATAAATATGGCATTCCGGACTTCCCTTCTGGAGGGCCATCCATATGGCATACAATTCTGCAAATTGACTAGATATTCCCTTTCCTTCCTCCGCAAATCTTTAATAGTGTCCGTAATTTCCCTGTGTCCCCCAGGTATTCTGTATTGTTTCTGGCATACCGGACCCAGAGTGTGAGGCAGTCTAATCTCGGGTCCAATTGTCCGTCCTACTATTACTGTTCTGGATAAATAAGTAGGTCGATTTGCTTCAAAAGCTACTCGTGTTTTAGGGGGGAGTACCAAAGTTCATTACCCCACAGCTAGTATTCAGGGTTAAGCCTTGTAAAATATCCATGCCGATAATATACTCTTTTATGTGAACAATGACCAACTTGGCATGGGGAATTCTATAACCTCCTACCATTAAAGAAATGATGGTTCGCTTCCCCACTACCATTTTTCCCCCTAGTCCCGCTAATTCCACTGAGCTGTCCTCACTGCTGCCCTTATTTCTGGATCAGTGGAGATCATAGTAAACCGTTTAACATCCCGTTGATCTATGGTACTATCAGCAGCCCCTGATTCATATAGCCGCACTAGCCATTTGTCCAAGGGCTCACCTGAGCGTTGTCCCATTCTGTCTAAAATCTCACTAATTTCGTGTTGTGAAAAATCTTCCAACACCTGTGTGGCCTCATTTGCCATTGCTGTCCCATCATTAGACTGCTTCAATTTTCTCCGTATGATGGGACACGCCTGCTCTACTGATACCTCAGCTGATACAGCCTCCGTTTCTTGTTCACTATCAGTTGAATCCCAAATATCCCCATCCCAGGTATCAGGGTCCCATTCAGTTTTCATAATACATGCTCTAACTTTGGCATGATTCAACTTCCCTCGCCGTTTCCTATATCTACATTGTGCTAGTCGGACGGCCGCTTGTTCCGCAATCGATTGATATTGCTTCAACTTATTCCTATAAGTCTCTAGATGGCACCGTAGCATTATGTTGGCCTGCATGGCCTCATCTAGTTCTTTATCTAAAGCTGCTAGGCGTTCTTGCAGAACATTTTTCTGTTCATGACATCTCCGATATCCTGCTGAGACTGCCCAGCCCCTTCTACTTACAGTAACTAATTCTTTTCCTTTTACTACCAGAATTTTTTGCAATTGATTCATTATATCTAACGGTTCACTGCCTATGTCCCATGCTTCTGCTAAGCCAGTGTTACTAGCCCATTCCTGAGCTAGAATATTATACAGGGTTTTCTCCCACCCGGGAATGCGTAAATCTATATTACTCTGAGATTCGGATGTCTCCTTAGTATCTTTAACTTTTTTCTTAAACAGAGACATCCTGCCGACTACGCAAGTTGTGTGGGGCAAGAATAAAAGCACTGCCACACGCTCTCTATGATATCATTTATTTGCATGACATCATGGTTCAAAGCATGAGACAAATATATTATATGAATGTATTTAATCTTAAATAAAGTCTATATATCTGAAAGTAGGCTTTTTCTATTTTTTCATCTTTTCAAATGTTACTCAAACAGTACAGGAAATAGTCTACAATGATGCCACAGTAGGGCTCTACAAATGGATAACAAGATTGCTCATTTTGGCAGACATGATTGAAAGCAAACAACAAAAGCAGCCTTCATTTACCATGTAATACCCATCTTTGACTTTCCCTTCTGTTTCCATTCTGTCTCCAGATTACCCCAGTTTCATATATCCTTTTTTATTACCACAGTGTTCCTGGTATACAACCATGGCGTTGCACACAGTGATAAAATCTACAATTTTCCTACACAATTCTCCCATGGCCATAGTCATGGAAATGCCCATTCCATCCAGCTCACAGAGCAAGAGCCCAAAGATTGTTCCAAAGCTCATGTTTGCATCTTGAAATGGGAAATGCTAACACAGAAGCATAAGGTCTCGCCGTTCCAGCCCTCTGCTTTTATACGTGTCAGGAAAGTTGCTGATCACTATGGTTTCCCCTGTGTCGTTGCCAACGAGTTGCCACCCCACAGTTGCTACTCCTGTGTCGTTGCCAACAGTTGCTACCCCTCTGTTGTTGCCAACAGCAGCAGCGCACGGGCCACGGTGCGACTGCTTCTGGACGTCGGGGAGCAGCCTCAGGAAAGTCGCGGTGAGCCCCGCCTCTTAAAGGGGCCACGACGCCGAAACCAGGCCGGCCCCGGAAGATGACATCATCAGCCAGGGAGATTTAAACTCCCTCGGAGGAAGGAAGGACGCCTTTGCAACAGGTTCCTTTGCTTGTCTGCTGTTCCCCTGATTCTCCTGTTTCCTGGCTTGACTTGGATTGGATTTGAACTTCGTTGCTCGCCGCCTGCCCTGGACCTTAGCCTGGATTTGGACTTCGTCGCTCTCTGCCTGCCCCGACCTGTGGTGTTGAATACTGTCTTCTGGCCTGACTCGGATTGGAACCCGGACTGTGTTTGCTTGCCGCCTGCCTTGACCCTTGCCTGGAACCCGGACTGTGGGGGTCATTTTTCAAAATGCGGTAAGGCGTTTTCGCATGCGATAGGCCCTTAATGCATGCGAAAACGTGTTTACCGCATGCGATCGCACCATATCGTATGGTGCGATGCAAATTCGAAAAATAGGAGGAGTTAGGGGTGGAGAGTGGGCTGGGCTAGCCTGCCTGCGAAGAGCTATCGCACAGCCATAACGCAGATTTTAACTACACCTCTTTCAAATGCGTTAGGCTGTGCGATAGCGGCCCTGACCATGCGGTGAGGTTTCATCGCCATTTGCGATGTGTCCCGTAAGGCTTATTTCAGACGATTTGAAGGCTCCAGAGCCCTTGGGGGTGGGGGGGGGGGGGAAGAGAGAGAGAGAGAGAGAGAGACAGAGAGAGAGAGAGACTGGCCATAATATCATGGCCCATAGGCAGGTATTTGTATCCCTAGGGTAGGCCCACCTAGTAACTCGAGGTGGGGATTAGGTAAGTGTGTAGGGGGTTAGGGGCCACTTTGACATGCTACGTGACACCTACGAACAGAACAGTGGTCTCTTGTGAAGATTTGCTGGCCTTCGGAGTGAGGAAACTCACTCCAAGATGAGATTTGGGCAAGGTTCTCTCAACCTAGCTTGATGGACTCTCTACCTGGGTAACATCTTAGAGAAACGGTCGACTACAACCCATATTACCTGATACCCGCATGACAGAGGAAGATCTACTACGAAGTCCGTGGATATATGGGTCCAGGGTTCTTGAGGAGGCAGAAGGGGCTGGAGGAGGCCCCAGGGTCGACCAGGTAATGGTTTTTGCTGGGCACACTTTGGGCACGAGGTTACGTAGGCCCGCACATCCCCCTTCATCTGAGGCCACCAGTAATAGCGAGATAACAGCTCCAGGGTACGTGCTCTCCCGGGATGGCCTGCAGTGAGGGAATCATGTGCCCAGGAAAGCACTTTGGCGCGAAGTCGAAGTGGCACTACCGTCTTCCCTGGGGGTGCAGTCTCGGTAGTAGCAAGAATCAACTTGGCTGGATCTATAATATAGTTAAAGAGTCTCTTGTGTGTCCTCCGTCTCATATGATCTGGAAAGCGCATCCGCGCGAATATTCTTAGCAGCAGGACGATATCGTAGTACAAAGTCGAAAAGACTAAAGAATAATGACCAGCGGGCTTGGCGGGGGTTGAGGCGTTGGGCTCTGTTGAGGTATTCTAAATTCTTATGGTCCGTATATACCGTAATGGTGTGTTGCGCCCCCTTCTAACCATTGTCTCCACTCCTCGAAGGCCATCTTGATGGCCAACAGCTTCTTATCGCCGATTCCATAATTCTTCTCGGCGGGAGAAAATTTCCGGGAGAAGTAAGAGCAGGGAAATAAGATGCCTCAATCCGAGTGTTGACTGAGGACTACTCCAACCGCCACGTCGGAGGCATCCACCTCCACTATAAATGGCCGAGTGGGGTCCAGGTGGTGAAGGCAAGGTTTTTGTAGGAAGGCAGTCTTGAGTCTTTCAAATGCTTGTACAGCTTCACAAGGCCACTTCTTGGGGTCATCTCCCTTCTTGGTCAGAGCAGTAATCGGAGCTACAATATGAGAGTAATGTGGAATAAAGTTCCGGTAAAAATTGGCAAAACCAAGAAACCGTTGTATCGCTCGAAGCCCCACTGGTCGTGGCCAATCCCAAATACTAGCCACTTTATCCGGGTCCATTTGAAACCCTGTGGTAGAAACAATAAATCCCAAAAAAGGTATAGATTGTCTCTCGAAAAGACATTTTTCAAGTTTAACAAATAACCGGTTTTCTCTTAGACGTTGTAGAACTTGTCTGACGTCCTTGCGATGAGTAGCCAGGTCTTTCAAGAAGATAAGAATATCATCCGGATAAATGATCACTTGTTTATACAACATGTCCCGGAATACTTCGTTCATTAAGTTCTGGAAAACCGCAGGCGCATTACACAGGCCAAATGGCATAACAAGGTATTCGAAGTGGCCATCACGGGTATTAAATGCGGTCTTCCACTCATCTCCGGGCTTAATTCGGACCAGGTTATAGGCACCCCGTAAATCTAGTTTAGAGAAGATTCTGGCTCTGTGCAACTGATCGAGTAATTCGGGTATTAGTGGAAGAGGATATCGATCCTTGCGAGTGATGGCGTTGAGTCCTCTGTAGTCAATGCAAGGTCTCAAGGACCCGTCCTTCTTAGGAACGAAGAAAAATCCTGCCCCTGCTGGAGACGTAGAGGGGCGGATGACCCCCGTTCGAGGGGGTCATCCGCCCCTGAATTGGCTAACCTATTCTCTCTGCATATTTTCTGCTTCCATGGACTTCCTCTTCATATAACCTCTGATAGAAGTCCCCAATTCACGGCCAAATATTGGAACGCGCTTTGCAGGAAATTTGGCATACAATTGGATTTTACCACAGCTTTTCACCCGCAAGGGAATGGACAGGCGGAACGCGTCAATAGAGGGTTGAAAATGTTTTTACGCCTTTTTGTGAACCATCGCCAAGATGATTGGGCCACTCTACTACCCTGGGCCGAATTTTCACATAACTCCCATGTACACTCGGCCACTGGACAGTCTCCGTTTCAGATCGTTTTTGGCAAACAACCGCGGCCTCCACTGCCTCTACCTCTTACTGTTGCCTCTCCAGCGGCCCAACTGTCGGCACAGCGGCTCCATGAACTCTGGGAGGTCACTAATGCTCGTCTTCGCCAGGCGGCCGAGACCGCGAAACGGATGTCCGACAAGCATCGTCGACCTGCTCCGCAATTCAATGCGGGAGACCGGGTTTGGCTCTGCACCTGTCATTTACGCCTCCGGGTTCCTTCCATGCGACTCGCTCCCAGATACATCGGACTGTTTCTCATCAATAGACGTCTGGGGCCTGTAACCTATCGGTTGCGACTTCCCACCAGTCTTCGCATTCATAATTCCTTTCACGTCTCCTTGCTAAAGCCTCTGATTTCCTCTTCATTCCATGATACTCCACACCAATCTCCTGTTGTCGAGTCTGATGAGGATCCCATCTATCAAGTACGGGAAATTCTGGATGTTCGCCGTAACCATAGACGGTGGGAGTATCTGATCGTTTGGGAGGGGTTTGGTCCAGAGGAGAACTCCTGGGAACCTGCGGCGAATATCTTGGATAAATCGTTACTTCATCACTTTCATCTTCTGCATCCCAACAAGCCGGGCCTTTCCAGGAGGGGGCGTAAGAGGGGGGGTACTGTTGTGAACCCCGGCCGCGCTCACCCGCGGCCAGACCTCCCTACCTCCTCCACGTGGCCGGCTCAGGATCTTCCTCGTGGCGGGCAGCAGCGCACGGGCCGCGGCGCGACTGCTTCTGGACGTCGGGGAGCAGCCTCAGGAAAGTCGCGGTGAGCCCCGCCTCTTAAAGGGGCCACGACGCCGAAACCAGGCCAGCCCCGGAAGATGACATCATCAGCCAGGGAGATTTAAACTCCCTCGGAGGAAGGAAGGACGCCTTTGCAACAGGTTCCTGTGCTTGTCTGCTGTTCCCCTGATTCTCCTGTTTCCTGGCTTGACTTGGATTGGATTTGGACTTCGTTGCTCGCTGCCTGCCCTGGACCTTAGCCTGGATTTGGACTTCGTTGCTCTCTGCCCGCCCCGACCTGTGGTGTTGAATACTGTCTTCTGGCCTGACTCAGATTGGAACCCAGACTGTGTTTGCTTGCCGCCTGCCTTGACCCTTGCCTGGAACCCGGACTGTGTTTGCTTGCCGCCTGCCTGACCCTTGCCTGGAACCCGGACTGTGTTTGCTTGCCGCCTGCCTTGACCCTTGCCTGGAACCCAGACTGTGTTTGCTTGCCGCCTGTCTTGACCTTTGCTTGGAACCCGGACTGCGTGCTCACCACCTTTCCGAGGACTCCGTGCCAAGATTATGTTGCAGAACTTTCCACCTTCCGGAGATGAGTTCACCTGGGTGCTACATGTGGGTGTCATCTCTCATCCTGGTCCAAGGATCCACTACCATAAGAGTTATAGGCAGCAACATTTTCCTTACACACAGATATTCAGCCATACTTAATCAGCTAGTTGTGCAAGAATATCCAACTAAACCTTATGCTTCTGTGTTAGCATTTCCCATTTCAAGATGCAAACATGAGCTTTGGAACACTCTTTGGGCTCTTGCTCTGTGAGCTGGATGGAATGGGCATTTCCATGACTATGGCCATGGGAGAATTGTGTAGGAAAATTGTAGATTTTATCACTGTGTGCAACGCCATGGTTGTATACCAGGAACACTGTGGTAATAAAAAAGGATATATGAAACTGGGGTAATCTGGAGACAGAATGGAAACAGAAGGGAAAGTCAAAGATGGGTATTACATGGTAAATGAAGGCTGCTTTTGTTGTTTGCTTTCAATCATGTCTGCCAAAATGAGCAATCTTGTTATCCATTTGTAGAGCCCTACTGTGGCATCATTGCAGACTATTTCCTGTACTGTTTGAGTAACATTTGAAAAGATAAAAAATAGAAAAAGCCTACTTTCAGATATATAGACTTTATTTAAGATTAAATAAATTCATATAATATATTTGTCTCATGCTTTGTAAGGGGGTTCTAAATGTCCCTGTCCCTTACTAATGATGTCTGTGTTGCTACAGTGTTGTCAGCAAGAGTAACTAAAATGTTTTTCTGACACTCTCTAATTAGAAGATGTTTGGAGGCGTGTTCATTTCAATATAGTGGAAGAAACCCTGAGGCTTCTCTGTTCTTTCTTCACAGGCAGTTCATGACTCTAAGTTGGACAAAGTGCATGAAAAGGCTATGAAGTGCTCTAAAAAGGAATCTTGCCCAGATTCCTTTCTGAAAGAGAAACCTATTCAAGGTTTTTCTTCCTAAGGGGTGATGCTTCAAGCTGAGTTAATGCTCTAACATGTGTTATATAGCATATATCGAATGATATACGCAATCTTTTACATCTCCCCACCCAGATACCCTCTCTTATTATAATGACATGTTTTGCATGCGATTTGCTTGCATGAATAATGCAAATGCATACAAATAAAATCATTACTAGTCAATATGATGTAAATATTTTATTGCAGCCAACTGAGAAGGTGGTCAGCCGTGATAAAATAACAACACCTAATTGAAATGTGTTAGATGTGTGGCGGGAGGCCCGGAGCCCTAACGCAGGTCCCAAGGTTCCCACCACACATTTAAAGTGGCAGGAAAAAAAATTGCGGTAAACAGGGGGGTTGAGCGGGGGTCAGCCCAAAGTTGAAGCAGCCATGATGCCCCCTAAATGTAAATACAAAAAAAGAACCATTGGTTGACAGCACTGGCCCCCCCTTTCCCCTTCCCCATAGTTAAAATGTGGCCCTGGTCCCCCACTACCATACCCCCCACCCATCCAAGTGACAGATATCCTCCTTGCTGCCATACATCCACCCCCAAGTGACAGTGACAGCTCTACCCTGATGCCATACCAACACCCCATCCCCCAAGTAACAGTGATGGCCCCCCTGCTGCCATACCCCTCCAAGTAACAGTGATGGCCCCCTTCCCCTCCTTCCACCCCCAAGTGACAGCAACAGTCCCCACCCGCTTTACCACCCTCCCCCAGAAAAGAAATAAAAATTAGTGTCCTGGCCCTCCTTCCCCCCCCCCCCAAACACACATAGTCCCCAGTACCTAAAAATGGATCATACATCGGGGCCATTTTCCAGAATGGCACTGACCTGACCTTTCCACAGCCAATCGACTAGGATAAGGAAATCGGACTTTGGCCACATGGCTTGGGTGCACTCAGCCATGATGCAGGATAAATGTTTAGGTATGGGGAGGTATGGGTGGGAGGATGGTGGGAATGGGGGTGGGGGAGGGACATTTATTTGTTTTCTACCTTTTGGGGGCAGAGAGTGGAAAGGGGTGTAGGGTGTGGCCCGGGACTTATTTATTTTTTTTACAATCGGGTGGGCCATCACTGTCACTTGTGTTGGTGGGGGATATGGTATTGGTGAGGCCATCACTTCCTCCTCCCCTTGCCGGAGGACCCAGGGAATGCAATGGAGTGTATCATAGCTTATTTATTTTATTTCATTTTAAATGTTATTGACTGCTTCTCCTGCAAGGCTACAAGGCTGTGTAAAAACAAAACCCCCCACAAAATTCAACATATCAAAACTACTATAATATAATTAACAGAATGTAACATGTCACCAATCCCAGCGCTTTGCACTGTGTCCAGCTCTCAATATCTCTCTACCCCTGTCCTGGTCTGGTGTCTTGTGCTTCTCTGTGGCCTTCCAGCATGGCCTCTGGCATCCTGGCTCTGCCGTGCATTCTGCAACTGATTAGGGACACACCCTGGAAGTATCAAGCTATATAGGGCTAAAGACAGGAAGTCCTGTGGTGCAGTTTGAAGATGTAAGCACTGTCTTAAGTGTTCACTTCACACTTGTCTGAGAAACAGTTCCTGTTACCCTTGAATCGGAGCATTCGCTTCCTCTTATTCCTATTTTTGCTTTGATGCGGACTGTTCTGACCTTGCTTTGCTTGCTGCCTGCCCTGACCTTGGCTTAGTACTCCTCTCTACAAATGGACTCCACCTGCCCCGACCCTTGCCTGTCTGATTACATCACTTCTTTAGTTCTGCCATCTTTGTCTTCTGTCGCCTGCCACCTGTTAGAACCAGATCTGCTTGCAGAGCAGGCACTGCCAATGTGACCATGGTCCAAAGAGTTCGCACTGCAGCCCATGACAGGCCTGAAAGGACCAGAGGAGTAGCTGGAGGGCTACCCCATTACACAGAACATAGTGCAATACATTCAAAGCTTTGGTAAAAAGCCATGTTTTTCATTGCTTTCAGAAGACAGCCAGATCATTCTAAGAGAGTAAAGCAGTGAATTCCTTAATACAAACTCTTTTCTTTGTAGTTACTGGGACACTTAAAAGAATCTATTGAGAAGAATGAAGGGGTCTAATGTCACGGCCTGGTTCGCTGAGGATGGAGAGGAAATACTACCTAGGAGAGGTTAGGCAGTCCTAAGCCAATGTCTTCTGCCTTAACTAGCCACCATCCCCTCAGGTTTGGCCCTTGGGTACAAGGGGCTGCCAGGAGTTACCAGGCGGAAGTAGGAAATCAGAAACTGAGCAGGACCAGGAGCGGGTCCAAGGACCAGGACAGAACAGAAGAGAAGATGCAACAGGAACATGCAAGTAAAAGGCCAGGCAACAGTAGGATCATGGGGCAAACTCTATGAGGATTATTGGACCTGCAAAGGTGTGTCAGGATAGGGCTCCTTATATCAGCCCTCATTTTAGAATACATCCAATGCTGGCCCACTAGAGAGCCTCCGGGAGCATATATCCTGAAAGCTGTTTAGTTTCATAGTTCCTACAGGATTCTTGCTGAACCAGTCCTTGTGGCTTCATTGCATGATCACCTTTGCCCTCAACATCTAAAGGGGAATATAAGCAAATACAGTCTATAAAGTAAGTGGAAGCAGTTAGTAGAAACAGGCCTTCTGCATGGTTAGTTGGGAATCTAAATAGACTCCAAAGATTTTAACTTTTTCCTTTGCAGAAATAATCTGAGAACCAATTTGAATTTGAGGCAGTTGAAACACAAGTTTGAACCAGAGAAACTCAGATTTGCCATGGTTAATTTTAATTTACTGACTGCTAACCATTGTTGAACTTTAGAAAGACAGTCATTCCGTTTAATTATAGTGGCTTCTCTGTCTACACCTATAGGGCCGTACATTTGAATTTCATCAGCACACATACGAGGTAATTTTAAAAGGAGTTATACATGTAAATGTCATAGTAATTTTTAAAAGCCATTGATATGCTGTCAGAGTTTCCAGATTGAGGGTACATCACCCAAATAAGGGTACAGGAATGCAGGGCTAGATCATGGGCAGGACTAGGGCCAGTCTTCCGCCTAGCTAGCCCCCTACCCAACAGGTTGTGTCCTTGGGTTTTGGGGTCCAGTAGGTCTTTGCTGCGGCAGTACATCATGCAGACGGGAGCAAGGATGTACAGACTGGAGCAAAACTGGACAGGCTGGAAAGTCTGGATCAAGGCTGGACAGCTAGATAGTCTGGAGCAAGGTGGGACAAGCTGGGTTGATACAGGAGCTGGACAAGGCAAGACTTGATACAGGAGCTGTACGAGGCTCAAGGACTGGGGCTGTGATAGACAGAGACAAGGTAAGGTAATGAGAGACTCCGGAATTCTAAAAGAATTACCGGGTCTCCGGGCCAATACCGGAAATCTCTGGGTGCTGCAGCAAAACCAATCTGCTTGGACCCGGAAAGAAGAAAGGAACGTCATTGGTCTTGCATGGCTGAAAAAGGAGGAACTTGATAGTGATTTCTACCATCTCCGGACTTTTTTAACTCTTAACTTCGCTTCCTCATGACACCATCTGCTCCTGCACAACCTATTTCCTGTATCTAGTCACTTGCCCACCCCATCCTGTTTGCCTTGCGATTTCCTGCCTGTGCATCAAATGAGGAGTAAGAAACAGGCAGCGTCCACTTCCACAGCACAGGAGGAGAAGGAAGAGGCTGCTGCTGCTCCAGGATCCCAAGTTAGAGTCTATTGTTGCTAGTGTATTTTGAAAGGTGGGGAGAGAGAATGAATGAGCATGTCTGTGAGAGTGAGTGAGTGTGTATTTGTGTAGGAAGAAGAGATCTGAGAGTGTATGTACGTGAGTAGGAGAGAGCTGAGTGCAAGTGAACATGGGTGTGAAAGTGAGTGGGCATGTGTGTATGGAAGAGGGAGAGACGTGAGTGAGTGTGTGTTTTGGTGGGAGAATGGCAGAAGTAAAGGTGTAAATAGACATGTGAGAGAATGAGCAGTGAAAATAAGTGTGAACATGTAAGAGTGTTTATGAGAGCAAATTTGTGAGCATCCGGTCCCACTGTGCAGTTTGCCTCCCCCCTTTCCCCCCGCCCTCGCTAATTCATGGTAATCTCAGGGTGACTGGAAGTCAAAGGTTCCCAGGTATGGGTATGTCCACATTCTGTGAGGGGATCAATGTCCTCTCTGAGATCTTCATACAGACCAATGGTAGCCCTGGAGCTCAGTCTGTAGGTCCTCACCACATCTGACTCTGGCATCTCCAGCAGTGTAGTCCTAAGGCGAAATATCCGCTCCCTCCGTACACTTCTGTGGCTTGTTCCAGCCGGAACATCCTGCTCCTCATGATCCCTCCTCTCTGCCTGCTCCCTCCAGATCCTCTCTCTTCTGCCATGACTTCTGTCTCCTGCCAAACCTTTTGCTGCTGTTATCCTTTGTCGATCCCACAGGATATAAGAACATAAGAAATTGCCATGCTGGGTCAGACCAAGGGTCCATCAAGCCCAGCATCCTGTTTCCAACAGAGGCTAAAACCAGGCCACAAGAACCTGGCAATTACCCAAACACTAAGAAGATCCCATGCTACTGATGCAATTAATAGCAGTGGCTATTCCCTAAGTAAAATTGATTAATAGCCATTAATGGACTTCTCCTCCAAGAACTTATCCAAACCTTTTTTGAACCCAGCTATACTAACTGTACTAACCACATCCTCTGGCAACAAATTCCAGAGCTTTATTGTGCGTTGAGTGAAAAAGAATTTTCTCCCATTAGTCTTAAATGTGCTACTTGCTAACTTCATGGAATGCCCCTTAGTCCTTCTATTATTCGAAAGTGTAAATAACCGATTCACATCTACTCGTTCAAGACCTCTCATGATCTTAAAGACCTCTATCATATCCCCCCTCAGCCGTCTCTTCTCCAAGCTGAACAGCCCTAACCTCTTCAGCCTTTCCTCATAGGGGAGCTGTTCCATCCCCTTTATCATTTTGGTTGCCCTTCTCTGTACCTTCTCTATCACAACTTTATCTTTTTTGAGATGCGGCGACCAGAATTGTACACAGTATTCAGGATACGGTCTCACCATGGAGCGATACAGAGGCATTATGACATTTTCCATTCTATTAAACATTCCCTTCTTAATAATTCTTAACATTCTATTTGCTTTTTTGACTGCTGCAGCACACTGAGCTGACGATTTTAAAGTATTATCCACTATGATGCCTAGATCTTTTTCCTGGGTGTTAGCTCCTAATATGAAACCTAACATCGTGTAACTGCAGCAAGGGTTATTTTTCCCTATATGCAGCACCTTGCACTTGTCCACTTTTCCACTTGTCCACTTTTCATTTGCAATTTGGATGCCCAATCTTCCAGTCTTGCAAGGTCCTCCTGTAATTTTGTATCATCCGCAAATTTGATAACCTCACTCGTCGTATTCCTTTCCAGATCATTTATATATATATATTGAAAAACACCGGTCCAAGTACAGATCCCTGAGGCACTCCACTGTTTACCCTTTTCCACTGAGAAAATTGAGCATTTAATCCTACTCACTGTCTTTTAACCAGTTTGTAATCCACGAAAGGACATCGCCTCCTATCCCATGACTTTTTAGTTTTCGTAGAAGCCTCTCATGAGGGACTTTGTCAAACGCCTTCTGAAAATCCAAATACACTACATCTACCGGTTCACCTTTCTCCACATGTTTATTAACCCCTTCAAAAAAATGAAGCAAATTTGTTGGGCAAGACTTCCCTTGGGTAAATCCATGTTGACTGTGTCCCATTAAATCATGTCTTTCTATATGCTCTACGATTTTGATCTTGAGAATAGTTTCCACTATTTTTCCCGGCACTGAAGTCAGGCTCACTGGTCTATAGTTACCCGGATCGCCCCTGGAACCTTTTTTAAATATTGGGGTTACATTGGCCACCCTCCAGTCTTCAGGTACAATGGATGATTTTAATGATAGGTTACAAATTTTAACTAATAGATCAGAAATTTCATTTTTTAGTTCCTTCAGTACACTAGGATGCATACCATCCGGTCCAGGTGATTTGCTACCCTTTAGTTTGTCAATCTGGCCTTCTACATCTTCCAGGTTCACAGTGATTTGGTTCAGTTCATCTGACTCATCACCCTTGAAAACCATCTCTGGAACCGGTATCTCTCCAACATCCTCATTAGTAAACACAGAACCAAAGAATTCATTTAGTCTTTCTGCAATGGCCTTATCTTCCCTAAGAGCCCCTTTAACCCCTCGGTCATCTAATAGTCCAACCGACTCCCTCACAGGTTTCTTGCTTTGGATATATTTAAAAAAGTTTTTATTATGAGTTTTTGTCTCTATGGCCAACTTCATTTCAAATTCTCTCTTCGCCTGTCTTATTAATGTTTTACACTTAACTTGACAATGCTTATGCTTTATACTATTTTCTTCAGATGGATCCTTCTTCCAATTTTTGAAGGATTTTTTTTGGCTAAAATAGCCTCTTTCACCTCACCTTTTAACCATGACAGTAATCGTTTTGCCTTCCTTCCACCTTTCTTAATGTGTGGAATACATATGGACTGCGCCTCTAGGATTGTATTTTTAAACAATGTCCAAGCCTGTTGAACACTATTAACCTTTGCAGCTGCACCTTTCAGTTTTTTTCTATTTTCCTCATTTTATCAAAGTTTTCCTTTTGAAAATGTAGTGTTAGAGCTGCATATTTACTTATTGTCCCCCTTCCAGTTATTAGTTTAAATCTGATCATGTTATGATCATTTTTGCCAAGTGGGCCCACCACCGTTATCTCTCTCACCAAATCCTACATTCCACTAAGAATTAAATCTAAAATACCTCCCTCTCTTGTTGGTTCCTGAACCAATTGCTCCATGAAGCAATCATTTATTACATCCAGGAACTTTATGTCTCTAGCAAGTCCTGATGTTACATCTCTGGAACCGGTATCTCTCCAACATCCTCATTAGTAAACACGGAGGCAAAGAATTAATTTAGTCTCTCTTCACCTGTCTTATCAATGTTTAACACTTAACTTGACAATGCTTATGTTTTATCCTATTCTTCAGATGGATTCTTCTTCCAATTTTTGAAGGATGTTTTTTTAGGCTAAAATAGCCTCTTTCACTTCACCTTTTAACCATGACGGTAATCGTTTTGCCTTCCTTCCACCTTTCTTAATGTGCGGAATACATATGGACTGCGCCTCTAGGATTGTATTTTTAAACAATGTCCAAGCCTGTTGAACATTTTTAACCTTTGCAGCTGCACCTTTCAGTTTTTTTCTAACTATTTTCCTCATTTTATCAAAGTTTCCCTTTTGAAAGTTTAGTGTTAGAGCTGCAGATTTACTTATTTTCCCCCTTCCAGTTATTAGTTTATACCACAGCATCAGGAATAGCTGGACACAATCAGAAATCTCCATCATAGAAATCACACCAGAGCTGCACAGACACACAATCACACCACACCAATGCAAGCAGTGGAATAAAATGGCCCCTGAGTCAGCACTGTCACTTAACTCGTGCCCTGACTGTGGCAGTAAAAAACTGGCATTAAAAAACCCGCACTAGCATTAACGTGGCTCCCTGAATTTCTCGTGATTAGATAATCAACTCCTTTGCATGCCATTAGCGTGCATTTGCGAGGAAAAAAAGTGGGTCAGTAAGCGCGTTCGTATGCGTTTTTTTTCCCACGCTCAAAACCCTTATTACATCCTCGATAGGGCTTTGTGTGGGAAAACGCGCGTACAAACCCTCCAGCTTCAGCACACCTTATTTCAGCCCCATTGTCTCATACCAGTATGGTAGCTATATCTTTTCTTTGTAAAATATCTACTCAGCACAGTCCTTTAAATTTTACAAAAGGACGTTTTCCCTATCATCTGCCTTGTGAAAATGTATAGCTGTCAAAATAAAAGATTAGATCGGTGTAACCTGCAACCTTCTGTTGCAAAAACAGCAGAGGAGGGGTGGGGGCATAGGCTGAAATTGTACACCTATGCTGCACACTGCTTGCTAAGGAATGTAAAACAAAAATCCATTTCATATTTTTGGCTTATCAGATAAGGCTTCCTGCTTCTGAAACATAATACAGCATGTTTTTTCTCTTTTAGTAATTGTGGCGATGATGGTGCCCCTAGTGGCAGGTCCTCAGTGGTGACTTCGGGCTCGGGGCTAATTATCAAGGACTGCTTCCACAAAGTCCTTTATAGCAGATCCCTTCCTGAAGTTTCTCCCACGAGACAGGAGTAGAGGATAACCATAAGGCAAGGAGGCTATGGGTCAGCACCACTTGTAAGGGAAGGCCCTCTTACAACTAGGCCCCTGAGACCAAACTTCCCTCATTCTCCACTAGAGTAAGGGTCACCTCCCTGGCAGCCCTTTAAAACAACATATTACATCCAGGCAGAAGCTTCTTATGTATTGAAGTTTATTAATTAAACCAAACTCCACAGAAAGGCAAAACACTCAACATAAAAAGTATTACCAACCAAGCTCCTCACTCTGAGTTTCTAGTATACGTTCCCCTGCACAACATGTGGGCAAAGTAGGTTTTTCCCCCAGTACACTCTACTTTCCCCAAGTATAACATAGTACTGAAACCTCCCCCACTGCAGGAACGTCTCCGTAGGCCAGCTGCCAGTCCTAATTACCTCTTTTCCCCCAGCTGCCTTAATTAAGTAAAACAACTCTTTTCACTGCCACAAGCTCCCCTTGCTGTGCAGTTCTAAAAACCATCTGTTAGAGATGACTTAGCTTATAGTGGAAAAGGTCTGCCTGGGCACCATCCCCCAGCCTCAGGTTTTGGATCTTACTTGCCTTCCCTCCAGCTCTCCTCTCCCCTCCTCTTTGGAGGGCTACTCTCTTTATGTCAGATAGAGTGCCCCGCCCTAGGAAGAAACCGCCCTTGTGTTTCCCTGCCCCCAACCCTTCCTGAGGCTGACTACCAGGGCACCTGGGAAATGTAGTTATCCCAGGACAAGCAGGATGCTAGTCCTCACATATGGGTGATGTCACCGAACGGAGCCCAGGCGGGAAAACTTTCTGTCAAAGTTTCTAGAAACTTTTGACTGGCCCTGTGAGGCCACTGAGCATGCTATGATATTCTCTGCCACAGGTGTCTCTCTTCAGTCTTCGTTTTTCCGCGCTGCAGTTTGCATCGCAGTGTAGGAGCTTTTGAGAAGTTTCTCAATACTTTCGTGACTAAAAAGTCACATATATTCATCGATATTCTCTGTCACAGCTCTCAGGGGGTTTTTTCTTCACCGGCTGGTGAGTACCCTATTCTCATATTATTCTCTTTAGGAGAAATTTTTTCTCACAGAAAATTCCGTTTTTGCCTCGACGGCCGTCGATCTCAATATGGCTACCGGTTTTAAAAAATGCCCGGTATGTGCCCGTAAGATGTCGTTAACTGATCCACATCTCGAGTGCGTAATTTGCCTCGGTGAAAAACACGACGTACAAAATTGCCTGCAGTGTGCCGAGATGACGCCGAAAACAAGAAAATCCCGACTAGAAAAGATGGAACATTTGTTCCACTTACAGTTAATACCATCACCTTCGACTTCATCCAAATCGTCTCTGGCTGGAGCGACAAAGCGCGTACTGCTTAAAAAGTCCACCCCGGGACCGTCGGGAGATCGTTCCTCCTCCTCGTCCACTTCGACGACATCCGCTGACCCGCAAAAGTCTAAACATAGACATAGACACAGACGGTCATCGACGACTGAGTCAAAGTCCCACGATCCGTCGACTACAAAGCGGCTACGTTTGGAGGAAACCTCGGGGTCTGGGCCTACTCCTCCGATCTCAATACCTGAACCCCTGCAGGGCCCTGCAGCGGTTCCAACGCCTCAGCCTTCGCCACCGCTTACAACTGCTCTGGTACCAACAGTTGTAATGCCGGAATTGTCTGAGATCATCAGACAAGCGATTTCAAAGGCTTTCAAGGAGCAACTAATTCCGACGGGATCGTCGATGCCGATGCTTCCAGCATCGATGCCGGCTATGTTTCCGATGCCGGTGGGACCACCGATGCCGGTGTCCTCCATGACGCCGAGGACACTAGAGGAATCGACGTCGACACCACAGATAATCACCACGTCGACGTCGATCTACGCGCAACTACCATCGACTGCTACGAGGTCTATGTTACCACCTCCATCGGAGAAAAGACCTCTCATAAGAACATAAGAAAATGCCATACTGGGTCAGACCAAGGGTCCATCAAGCCCAGCATCCTGTTTCCAACAGTGGCCAATCCAGGCCATAAGAACCTGGCAAGTACCCAAAAACTAAGTCTATTCCATGTAACCATTGCTAATGGCAGTGGCTATTCTCTAAGTGAACTTAATAGCAGGTAATGGACTTCTCCTCCAAGAACTTAGCCAATCCTTTTTTAAACACAGCTATACTAACTGCACGAACCACATTCTCTGGCAACAAATTCCAGAGTTTAATTGTGCGTTGAGTAAAAAAGAACTTTCTCCGATTAGTTTTAAATGTGCCCCATGCTAACTTCATGGAGTGCCCCCTAGTCTTTCTACTATCCGAAAGAGTAAATAACCGATTCACATCTACCCGTTCTAGACCTCTCGTGATTTTAAACACCTCTATCATATCCCCCCTCAGTCGTCTCTTCTCCAAGCTGAAAAGTCCTAACCTCTTTAGTCTTTCCTCATAGGGGAGTTGTTCCATTCCCTTTATCATTTTGGTAGCCCTTCTCTGTACCTTCTCCATCGCAATTATATCTTTTTTTGAGATGCGGCGACCAGAATTGTACACAGTATTCAAGGTGTGGTCTCACCATGGAGCGATACAGAGGCATTATGACATTTTCCGTTTTATTCATCATTCCTTTTCTAATAATTCCCAACATTCTGTTTGCTTTTTTGACTGCCGCAGCACACTGCACCGACGATTTCAATGTGTTATCCACTATGACACCTAGATCTCTTTCTTGGGTTGTAGCACCTAATATGGAACCCAACATTGTGTAATTATAGCATGGGTTATTTTTCCCTATATGCATCACCTTGCACTTATCCACATTAAATTTCATCTGCCATTTGGATGCCCAATTTTCCAGTCTCACAAGGTCTTCCTGCAATTTATCACAATCTGCTTGTGATTTAACTACTCTGAACAATTTTGTGTCATCTGAAAATTTGATTATCTCACTCGTCGTATTTCTTTCCAGATCATTTATAAATATATTGAACAGTAAGGGTCCCAATACAGATCCCTGAGGCACTCCACTGTCCACTCCCTTCCACTGAGAAAATTGCCCATTTAATCCTACTCTCTGTTTCCTGTCTTTTAGCCAGTTTGCAATCCACGAAAGGACATCGCCACCTATCCCATGACATTTTACTTTTCCTAGAAGCCTCTCATGAGGAACTTTGTCAAACGCCTTCTGAAAATCCAAGTATACTCTCGACGTCGACGTCGAGACCAACACCAATACCATCAAGACCCATACCTATGGATGAGGATGAGGTCCATGACCTACCATCTTCACAGCGTCTACTTCAGAGATACCAAGATGTCATCGACACCTTACCCAAGAAACCTGATAAACAGCTTTTTCCACCTACTCCAGCTGAAGACCCATTACCAGGTCCATCAGGTCTGCATTTTCCAAAAACATCCACTCATAGACAAGAGGAAGAGGAATCCTGGGATAGCCAAGATACAGAATCCTCTTCAGAGGATTTCATGTCGGATCCCTCCCCTCCTGACTCCAGAAAGAAGTCTCCACCTGAAGATCTGTCATTCTCAAATTTTATACAGGACATGGCAGACACCATCCCTTTTAAGTTGGAAGCGGAACAGGACTCTAGGCAACATACTTTAGAGGTCCTACAATTTGTGGATCCCCCAAAACAAGTTTTAGCCATCCCAATACACGAAGTGCTTTTAGACTTACAGCACCGTATTTGGGAACACCCATCTACAGTGCCAGCTGTAAACAAAAGAGTGGATTCATCCTATTTGGTAAAATCAACTCCAGGGTACCAGAAGGCTCAACTACTACATCAATCTGTGGTAGTTGAATCTGCACAGAAAAAATCAAAAAGAATCCGGCCTCATTCCTCCAACCCACCTGGCAAGGATCATCGCTTCCTTGATTCCTTGGGAAGGAAGATCTACCAATCTTCAATGTTAAACTCCAGAATCTCTGCATACCAGCTGTACATGACAGAGTATCAGAGAAATTTATGGAAGCAGATGGAGGAACTCACCATCTCACTGCCTGAACAGCTTCAAGAACCTGCACAAGCCATTATACATAAAGGCCTGGAAGCAGGTAAACATGAAGTAAGGGCAGCCTACGATAGTTTTGATACTGCCTCCAGGACTGCAGCTGTGGGCATCTCTGCACGAAGATATGCATGGCTTAAGGCCTCTGACCTCAGGCCTGAGGTGCAAGAAAAGCTGGTTGATCTTTCATGCAAGGGAGATAACCTATTTGGAGAAAAAGTTCAAGAGGCAGTCCAACAACTGAAGGAACACACAGAGACTTTACGTCAATTGTCTCAGATGCCTCAGGATCCTTCCACACAGCCTCCTCGTCGGCTTCCTCGGAGAGAAACAAGGAGGCCTTACTATAGACCGCGCAGATACTACTCCCAGTCATCAAGGGGTAGATCCACCAGGCCTCAGCAGCAACGTGCCCAAACTAGACAGCCAAGGGCACCCCGTCCTCAACCCCCACCTCAGACGGGCCCTGCTACTGGGTTTTGAGATACAGCCCAGAGAACAAACCACTCCTTTAAATCCTCACACACAACTTCCAGTGGGAGGAAGGGTATCCCACTTCTACACTCACTGGGAAACAATAACAACAGACCAATGGGTGCTCTCTATAATTGCTCAAGGATACAAACTGAATTTCCTGTCAATTCCACCAGAATTTCCACCGAGAGCCACCCCACAACAAGAGTCTCAACTAATTCTTCTTCAAACAGAATTATCCACCCTTCTGAAAATCAGGGCAATTCAGTTAGTGCCCCGTTCTCAGAAGGGAAGAGGATTCTACTCCCGTTATTTCCTCATTCCAAAGAAAACAGGAGGCCTAAGACCCATCCTAGACCTCAGAAATCTCAACAAATTTCTAAAGAAAGAAAAATTCAGGATGGTTTCCCTAGGCACCATGCTTCCTCTTCTTCAAAAAGGAGATTGGCTTTGTTCTCTGGATCTTCAGGATGCTTATACTCACATCCCAATATACCCTCCTCATCGCAAGTACCTGCGCTTCATGGTGGGCCATCAACATTACCGATACAGAGTCCTTCCCTTCGGTCTCTCCTCTGCTCCCAGAGTATTCACAAAGTGTCTAGCAGTCATTGCAGCACATCTACGCAAAAGAGGTGCTCATGTATTTCCATACCTAGACGATTGGCTCATCAGAAGTCAGTCTCTACAAGGAGCTCTCTATTCTCTCAAACAAACAATTGCAACTCTACATTCAGTGGGTTTCTTGGTCAATTACCAGAAATCTCATCTCACACCAGTACAGCTGCTTCAATTCATAGGAGCAGAATTGAACACCAACCTGGCAAGAGCTTTTCTGCCAGAGGACCGGGCAGAAACAATCTCATTGCTAGCAAGGTGGTTCACATCACAAACACATGTAACAGCTCACCTGTTTCTAACTTTACTAGGCCACATGGCCTCTACAGTTCACGTCACACCCATGGCACGTCTAGCCATGAGAATAACACAATGGACTTTACGATCACAATGGATCCAAGCCATTCAACCATTAAATACTCAGATGCAAGTAACCCACCAACTACGTTCTTCTCTGCTATGGTGGGTAAACAAGGACAATTTATGCAAGGGCCTACCCTTTCAACAACCAATACCACAGATCACTTTAACTACAGATGCATCCACCTTGGGTTGGGGAGCTCACATAGGGAATCTCCAGACACAAGGCACTTGGACAAAACTCAAAGCAACATTTCAAATCAATTTCCTGGAACTTCGAGCTATACGTTATGCTCTGCATGCCTTCAAGGACTGCCTTACAAACAAGACTGTGCTGATCCAAACAGACAATACAGTAGCCATGTGGTACATCAACAAACAAGGAGGGACAGGCTCGTACCTCCTTTGTCAAGAGGCAGCTCAGATATGGGGTTGGGCCTTGAACAACTCCATGTTTCTCAAGGCCACTTACCTAGCAGGCATTCACAATGTAGTGGCGGACAGACTCAGTCGTCAATTCCAACCACACGAATGGTCCCTGGATCCCACAATAGTGACCAGGATATTTCAACGTTGGGGACAACCAACAGTAGACCTCTTTGCATCACATCTGAATCACAAAGTGGACCACTACTGTTGCCTATACAACCTGAACAACAGGCCGTCCAAGGACGCATTTGCTCGCCCTTGGAACTCAGGCCTACTCTATGCGTATCCTCCGATACCGCTCATAACCAAAACTCTAGTGAAGCTACAACAGGACAAGGGGACCATGATACTCATAGCCCCATATTGGCCTCGACAAGTGTGGTTCTCCACTCTCCTCGACCTCTCAGTCAGGGATCCCATTCGTCTAGGAGTAGCTCCCACTCTCATAACTCAGGATCAGGGTCGGTTGCGCCATCCCAACCTCCAATCCCTAGCCCTGACAGCATGGATGTTGAAAGCTTGATTTTACAACCACTAAATCTTTCATCCAATATATCTCAAGTACTTATAGCTTCACGTAAACCTTCCACACGGAAGAATTATGCTTCCAAATGGAAAAGATTCACTTTGTGGTGCACGCAAAACGACATAAATCCTTTCACTTGCACTACAAATTCTTTACTAGACTACTTATATCATCTTTCAGAATCTGGTCTCCAGACTTCATCTGTAAGAGTACATTTAAGTGCAATCTCTGCTTACCATAACCAGGTAGCGGATGCACCTATTTCCACACAACCTCTTGTCAGCAGGTTTATGAGAGGTTTGACTCACCTCAAACCACCAATTAGACACCCAGCCACACCATGGGATCTCAATTTGGTTTTATCAAGGCTTATGCGTTCTCCTTTTGAACCCATACATTCCACTGACCTAAAATTTCTTACATGGAAGACTATTTTCCTCATAGCCATTACATCAGCTAGAAGGGTAAGTGAGTTACAAGCACTTGTCACATATGAACCTTTTACTAAGTTCTTACATGACAGGGTGGTTCTCCGTACTCATCCTAAATTCCTCCCTAAGGTAGTCACGGAATTCCACTTAAACCAATCAATAGTCTTGCCCACATTCTTTCCACGGCCTCACTCTCATCAAGGAGAAAGGGCCTTACATACCTTAGACTGTAAACGTGCTGTTGCGATCCCGGGGCGCCCCCGGGACCGACACTCACCCCGCGGCGGTAGCGTCGCTGGCTCCGGCCTCCCAGGCCTGCAGGGACCGCGGGCGCTGCGCCCCCGGCCTGTCCCGACCTCACTCGGGCCTGCAGGGCCCTCTGGCATCGCGTCCCGGCCTCTTCCGATCCGTCGGCGTTCCTCGGCGGCTGGCCCCGCCCCCTAGACGCACGCGCGCGTCTCTCAGCTGGCCTTAAAGGGCCAGCACAGGAAATTGGCAGGGGAAGCTCCCGGGTGACGTCAGACGCTGCAGGGTATAAAAACCCTGCAGTACAGCCAAGCCATTGCCTTGCAACGAGGTTCCCAGGTTCGTCCTGCTCCCAGTTGCTGTGTTCCTGCTCGTCACTTTGATCTTCTGGTTTTCGACTTCGGATTGGCTTGTGGTTCTTCTTGGCTTCTGACCCTGGTTCGGCTTCGGTGTCTTCTGGCTCTCGACTCGGCTTGGCTTACGATACTTCTCTGGATCTCGACTTGGACTGGCTGACAACGACTTCTCTGGCTCTAGACGCGGACCGGCTGACAGCGATTCTCCGACACCTGACCCGGGCTTGGTGAGCTACTTCTCCATCGATAGGGATCTCCTAAGTCCCAGCGGCCGGGTTCCTACGGGCTCCTCCCGGGGGGACACCGGCTTCCAGGGTGAACCGCCTAAGTCCCAGCGGCCGGACTCCTACGAGCTCCTCTCGGGGGAGTACCGGCTTCCAGGGCGAAGCACCTCTCCCACCGGGTCAGCTTCATCTCCTGGTCCTTGGTCGCATAGGGCCCTTCGTGTCTTTCTCCCGGTAGTCCGCGAGCCTGCTTTCGCCGCCTCCCGTTTGGAACCGGTGCCCCTACCTCTCTAAGGTATTCCATCTCCTGGTTCCGATCGGCCCAAGGGTCCACGAAGCTAACAGATTGCAAGGCCATGGACCCGGCGGACCTTGCTGGACTCAAAGCCATCCCGGGCATAGCCCAGAAGCTACAGCAGCAACAGAACTGCCTCGAAACCTTGATGTCAACAGTTCAACGCCTGGCGGATCGCGTGGAGGGGGCCTCCGCAGTAGCTCCTGTGGCATCTTCCTCTCAGGCTAGTATGGGTTCCATCACTCCTGTACAGATGCCCGCACCAGCCCGGTACTCAGGGGATCCTAAGACATGCAGAGGATTCCTCAATCAATGTTATATTCGTTTTGACCTGCTGCCCGCACAATTTCCCACGGATCGAGTCAAGACGACGTACATCATTTCCCTCCTGGATGGGAAACCATTGGTCTGGGCTTCTTCCCTTTGGGAACGCCAGGACTTCAGACTGAACAACCTAGTGCAGTTCGTCAAGTCGTTTCGAAGAGTCTTCGATGAACCATCCCGTGCCTCCACAGCCGCCTCCGAATTGCTCCAGCTGAGACAGGGGAATCGGCCTCTGGAAGAATACGCGATGGAATTCCAGACCCTCGCCTCTGAGCTGGCTTGGGGCGAAGACAGCTTGCATGGCATTTTCCTGGAGGGACTTTCACCACGGCTCCAGGACGAACTGGCAGCCCGGGACCTGCCTGACGATCTTCAAGATTTGATTGAGCTGGCTGGGCGAGTGGATCGACGCATCCAGCGCCGCTTCCGGGACCGAAGACCCACGTCGGGACAGACCAGTCGCAGGGTCACTCCGCCTCGTACCCGACCTTCCCAGCCTGCTGCCGCGACCACCTCGGCAGAAGAGCCTATGCAATTGGGGAGAGGGCCCCTATCTTCTGAAGAGCGGAGGCGCCGTCGCGCCCTAAGACTGTGTCTTTACTGTGGGAGCAACGGACATTTCTTAGCCCGCTGTACCGAGCGCCCGGAAAACGCCCGAACCTAGAGTCTAGCGGGGAGTTAACTCTAGGCAATGTTTCACCCAACTCCCCATGTACCGTACCGGTACGCCTTTGTCTGCCTGAGGGTGGGTTTGACACCTTAGCCCTGCTAGACTCTGGGTCCGGGGGGAATTTTATCCTCCAAGAACTGGTGCAACAGCTCCAGCTCAAGGTCCTGCCTCAGGAACCACCCGTGCGAGTCTCCTCTATCCAGGGGGTCCCCCTCCCGGGTGTCATCGCTACTCGCACTACCCCGCTGAAGCTTCAAGTCGGAGCCCTGCATAGGGAGGAGATGTCCTTCCTCATTCTTGAAAAATCTATTCACCCCGTGGTCCTGGGCCTGCCCTGGCTCAGGGAACATTCGCCTACGATCGATTGGGCCACGCTTCAGATTACGTCTTGGGGTTCAGCGTGTTTCCATCGCTGCCTCCCCGCTCGTCCTTTGCAGACACTACCTCTCCTCACGACCCCCTTGACGGTTCCGCCTCAGTATCACGACTTCCGCGACGTCTTTTCCAAAGAAAAAGCCGAATTACTCCCGGAACACCGACCCTTTGATTGCGCAATCACTCTGCTACCAGGGACTACGCCACCCCGTGGGAGGGTCTATCCACTATCCCTGCCAGAGACTCAGGCTATGTCGGCCTACATAAAGGAGAACCTAGAACGGGGTTTCATCAGACCATCCAACTCCCCCGCCGGGGCCGGGTTCTTTTTTGTAGGGAAGAAGGACGGGTCCCTTCGCCCCTGTATCGATTACCGGGGCCTGAACCTAATCACCCGTCGGGATCGTTATCCATTGCCTTTGATTTCGGAACTCTTAGACCGCCTTCAAGGGGCTCGCTTTTTCACCAAGCTTGACCTCCGAGGGGCGTATAACCTAGTGCGGATCCGCCCGGGGGACGAATGGAAGACCGCCTTTAACACCAGAGACGGTCACTACGAATATCTCGTCATGCCATTCGGTCTCTGCAACGCCCCAGCTGTGTTTCAAAACCTGATGAACGAGGTTCTTCGCGAGCTGCTGCACACTACGGTTATCGTGTATTTGGATGATGTCCTAATTTACTCCCAGGATCTTGCCTCTCATCGCCAACATGTTCGCCAAGTACTCCAGAAACTAAGAGAGAACCGGCTATACGCCAAATTGGAAAAATGCCAATTCGAACAAGACTCGCTGCCTTTCCTGGGATACATTGTTTCTTCAACGGGCTTCCAGATGGACCCGGATAAGGTCGCAGCCATTGAGAAATGGCCTCAGCCCCATGGGGTGAAAGCGCTCCAGCGCTTTTTAGGCTTCGCCAACTTCTATCGCCACTTCATTCCACACTACTCCAGCCTGGTGGCGCCTCTAACGGCCCTCACCCGTAAAGGAGCTGATGCCCACAAATGGACCCCCAACGCAACACAAGCCTTCCAGGAACTTAAAAAGGCCTTTCTACGGGAGACCTGCCTCCGACACCCCGATCCCTTGCGCCAATTTGTGGTAGAAGTGGACGCCTCCGACGTGGCGGTAGGGGCTGTGTTGGCTCAACTCGACAAGAATGGGAAAACCTGGCCCTGCTCCTATTTCTCTCGTAAGTTCTCTCCCGCCGAAAGAAACTATGGTATCGGCGACAAGGAGCTACTCGCAGTCAAGCTAGCCTTTGAGGAGTGGCGCCAGTGGCTGGAGGGGGCCCAACACCCCATCATAGTCTACACCGACCATAAAAATTTGGAATACCTGTGCCGTGCCCAAAGACTCAACCCTCGGCAGGCACGCTGGTCCCTCTTTTTCAGCCGCTTCAACTTTACTCTCCATTACCGACCGGCGGCCAAGAACGTAAGGGCAGATGCTCTCTCTCGTGCTACTGAGACGGAGGACACCCCAGAACCACTTCGCTACATTCTGGATCCAGCTAAGGTGTGTCTAGCCGCCTCTGACGTCAGACCCGCGGGCAAGACAGTAGTCCCGGCCCGCTCCAGGAGGAGGGTCTTAGCATGGGCACATGATTCCCTCACGGCCGGGCACCCAGGGATTGCCCGAACTTTGGAGCTCTTGACGGAGTTCTATTGGTGGCCACGGATGAAGGAGGATGTCCGGCTTTATGTGCAGTCGTGTCCTACTTGTGCCCAGCAAAAACCATTACCAGGTCGACCATGGGGACTCCTGCAGCCGCTTCCCATTCCTACGGAACCGTGGACGCACATTTCCACGGATTTCATTGTGGAGTTGCCGCCCTCTGAGGGGAAAACCGTCATTTGGGTCACCATTGACCGATTCTCAAAAATGGCCCACTTTGTGCCATTGGCCAAACTGCCTTCGGCTCCTGAACTGGCCACATTGTTTGTCCACCATATCTTTCGGCTACATGGCTTGCCCTTGCACCTTACCTCAGACCGAGGCCCCCAGTTCACAGCAAAGTACTGGAGGGCTCTTTGCAGGAAGTTCGGGGTACAGCTGGACCTAACTACAGCATTTCATCCGCAGAGTAACGGCCAGGTCGAACGGACAAATCGTACTCTCAAGGCCTTTCTCCGAGCCTTCGTGGGGGACCTCCAAGACAACTGGGTCTCGCTTCTTCCCTGGGCCGAGTTTTCTTATAACCGACACAAACACTCGGCCACCTTACAGTCCCCCTTCCAACTGGTTTACGGGAAAGTACCCAAACCTCCTTTGCCCTTACCTGCGACGGTCTCTTCCCCGGCAGCACAGCTGACAGCGGAGCAGATCCATCAGCTCTGGCTCTCCACCCAGGAGAGACTTCACAAGACCACGGCCCGGTTCAAAAAGTATGCAGACCGGTCTCGACGCCCCGCACCTGTCTTCTTACCCGGGACAAAGGTCTGGCTGAGCACCAGACACATTCAGCTGCGGACTCCCTCCATGAGACTGGCGCCTCGCTACATCGGCCCCTTCCCGGTAGCTGAACGCATAGGAGCAGTGTCCTATCGGTTACGCCTCCCATCCACGCTGAAGATTCATGATGTTTTCCACGTCTCTCTTCTCAAACCAGTGGTCCACTCCCACTTGCGACCTCAGCCTCCGGAGCCCACTCCTGTTGCGACTGACCCTGGAGCCACGTACACGGTTAAGGAGGTCCTGGATGTTCGGTTCCGTCGTCGACACTGGGAGTATCTCCTTTCCTGGGAGGGGTACGGTCCTGAAGAGAACTCTTGGGAGCCCTCCTCGCACATTCTCGACAAAGACCTTCTCCTCCAGTTTCATAGGGCGCACCCGGACAAGCCGCGTCCTCCTGGGGGGGGCCGTAGGAGGAGGGGTACTGTTGCGATCCCGGGGCGCCCCCGGGACCGACACTCACCCCGCGGCGGTAGCGTCGCTGGCTCCGGCCTCCCAGGCCTGCAGGGACCGCGGGCGCTGCGCCCCCGGCCTGTCCCGACCTCACTCGGGCCTGCAGGGCCCTCTGGCATCGCGTCCCGGCCTCTTCCGATCCGTCGGCGTTCCTCGGCGGCTGGCCCCGCCCCCTAGACGCACGCGCGCGTCTCTCAGCTGGCCTTAAAGGGCCAGCACAGGAAATTGGCAGGGGAAGCTCCCGGGTGACGTCAGACGCTGCAGGGTATAAAAACCCTGCAGTACAGCCAAGCCATTGCCTTGCAACGAGGTTCCCAGGTTCGTCCTGCTCCCAGTTGCTGTGTTCCTGCTCGTCACTTTGATCTTCTGGTTTTCGACTTCGGATTGGCTTGTGGTTCTTCTTGGCTTCTGACCCTGGTTCGGCTTCGGTGTCTTCTGGCTCTCGACTCGGCTTGGCTTACGATACTTCTCTGGATCTCGACTTGGACTGGCTGACAACGACTTCTCTGGCTCTAGACGCGGACCGGCTGACAGCGATTCTCCGACACCTGACCCGGGCTTGGTGAGCTACTTCTCCATCGATAGGGATCTCCTAAGTCCCAGCGGCCGGGTTCCTACGGGCTCCTCCCGGGGGGACACCGGCTTCCAGGGTGAACCGCCTAAGTCCCAGCGGCCGGACTCCTACGAGCTCCTCTCGGGGGAGTACCGGCTTCCAGGGCGAAGCACCTCTCCCACCGGGTCAGCTTCATCTCCTGGTCCTTGGTCGCATAGGGCCCTTCGTGTCTTTCTCCCGGTAGTCCGCGAGCCTGCTTTCGCCGCCTCCCGTTTGGAACCGGTGCCCCTACCTCTCTAAGGTATTCCATCTCCTGGTTCCGATCGGCCCAAGGGTCCACGAAGCTAACACGTGCTTTATCCTTTTATCTCAACCGCACTGCAGTCCACAGGAAATCCAATCAGCTTTTTGTTTCCTATGATCCAAACAAACCAGGTAACCCAGTGGGGAAACATACTCTATCCAACTGGCTAGCAGATTGCATACAATTTTGTTATGAACAAGCAGGCCTTCCTCTCCAAGGGCGAGTAAAAGCACACTCAGTAAGAGCAATGTCAACCTCAGTGGCACACTATCGTTCAGTGCCAATCCTTGACATATGCAGGGCAGCAACATGGAGTTCTCTTCACACCTTTGCAGCTCATTACTGTTTGGACAAGGAGGGAAGACAAGATTCAACCTATGGACAATCTGTCTTAAAGAACTTGTTTCCAGTTTAATCCCAACTCCTTCTACATCCAACCTGCTGTGATCTTCGTCTGACTCATTTCAACAACAATACTTCACTGTTGCCTTCATAAAAAATGACTCAGACTCTAGCTCGCTATTGTTACGCTTGGGCTCCGGTCAGGAGGCGTGAACACCACCCAGCAGGGTGGCTCCAGGTGGAGAGAGACAGGAAGCTAGAAACAGTGTCTGGTTCCAGGCTGGGTCAAGGCAGGCAGCAATAAGCAGTGTCTAGTTCAGGCTGGGTCAGAGCAGGCGGCAAGGAGCAGAGTCTAAGTTCAGGCTGGGTCAGGGCAGGCGGCAATGAGCAGAGTCTAAGTTCAGGCTGGGTCAGGGCAGGCGGCAATGAGCAGAGTCTAAGTTCAGGCTGGGTCAGGGCAGGCGGCAATGAGCAGAGTCTAAGTTCAGGCTGGGTCAGGGCACAGTAAGCAGGGCAAGGCAGGTCAGAAGGCCCGTAGGCCACACACCATAAGCAGAGCAGGGCAGGTCAGAAGGCCCGTAGGCCACACACACACAGAAGGCCCGTAGGCCACATACCATAAGCGGGGCAAGGCAGGTCAGAAGGCCCGTAGGCTCCACACACACAGACAGAAGGCCCGTAGGCCACACACCATAAGCAGAGCAGGGCAGGTCAGAAGGCCCGTAGGCCACACACCATAAGTAGAGCAGGCAGGTCAGAAGGCCCGTAGGCCACACATACACAGAAGGCCTGTAGGCCACACACCGTAGTCAGGGCAAGCAGGTCAGAAGGCCCATAGGCCACACATACACAGAAGGCCCGTAGGCCACACACCGTAAGCAGAGCAGGCAGGTCAGAAGGCCCGTAGGCCAGGTGAGAACAGCGAGGAAGGAGGCCCGAAGGCCGCGCAGGGCAAGGCAAGGAAAGGCCCGAAGGCCGCGCAGGGCAAGGCAAGGAAAGGCCCGAAGGCCGCGCAAGGCTAGAGCAGGGAGCCCAGGTGAGCTCGATGCCGAAGCACCGAGGCAACTGTCAGGCAGGGTTATAAGGACACACTCAGAGCACAGAGTGGACAGATAAGATGGACTGGGCCTGTCCGGAAAGCCAGCACTAGAGGGACCCCTGGTGGTGAGGCGGTTGCACTGCAGCCAAAACTGTAACAGTACCCCCTCCTCAAGGCCTCCCCCTCCTCCTGGGTCCCATCTTAGCAGGGGGTACTCAAAGATGAGATCTGGCCCCTCCGAGGGCAACAACAGCTGGAGCCATTCAACAGGCTCAGATGGCTGAGTTAGAAAGTCTGTTAGTGGTACCGGTTTGAGCCCCTCCGGGGGTGGCAGCAGGACCGGTTTAGCAGGCTCTTCTCGGGTAGTGCAGCAGGTTCGGGCCCCTCTCGGGATGAAACAGCAGGCTGGAACACCTCTCCGGGCGTTGTAGCAGGATCGGACCCCTCTCGGGGCGATGAAGCAGGCTTGGCCCCCTCTTGAGGTGATGCAGCAGGCTTGGCCCCCTCCTGGGGCGATGCAGCAGGCTTGGCCCCCTCCTGGGGCGATGCAGCAGGCTTGGCCCCCTCTTGGGGCGATGCAGCAGGCTTGGCCCCCTCCTGGGGCGATGCAGCAGGCTTGGTCCCCTCCTGGGGCGATGCAGCAGGCTTGGTCCCCTCTTGGGGTGAGGCAGCAGGCTTGGCCCCCTCTTGGGGTGAGGCAGCAGGCTTGGCCCCCTCCTGGGGCGATGCAGCAGGCTTGGCCCCCTCCTGGGGCGATGCAGCAGGCTTGGCCCCCTCCTGGGGCGATGCAGCAGGCTTGGCCCCCTCCTGGGGCGATGCAGCAGGCTTGGCCCCCTCCTGGGGCGATGCAGCAGGCTTGGCCCCCTCTTGGGGCGATGCAGCAGGCTTGGCCCCCTCCTGGGGCGATGCAGCAGGCTTGGCCCCCTCCTGGGGCGATGCAGCAGGCTTGGCCCCCTCCTGGGGTGATGCAGCAGGCTTGGCCCCCTCCTGGGGTGATGCAACAGGCTCAGATGGCAGAGCAGCAAGGTTTGAAGCAGTGCACATAGAAGACTCAAGTAGCATTGCTGTGGGCTTGATACCTCGAGCCACACTCTGAGGCTCCTTATTTTGTTTCTGGAGGAGCAGTTTAGAGAAGGCACAGGCAGTTCTAGGACGTCTAGGGAATGTGCTCGTTAGTGTCTCAACAGCAGCTGTGGGCAGCAGAGCCCTGCTAGAGTTAATCAACTCTCTCCGTTTGAGAGAAACCTGTTCCTGAGGCTCTAGCACTGGTGTCACAGAAGCCTTCTTGGCCAGGTAAGTCCTGGGTTTTTCTATCCACAAACTGCCAGCAAAAATGTCTGTTTTAGTTGAGCCAGAAACAGAATACTGGTTAGGAGAGCTGATAGCTTTTTTTAATGGCACAGCTGGTCCTAGGCCACACACCGTAGTCAGGGCAAGCAGGTCAGAAGGCCCATAGGCCACACATACACAGAAGGCCCGTAGGCCACACACCGTAAGCAGAACACCGGGGGCAGGAAGACAGGAGCATTTCCACCACCCTGGTTTAGGAGCCAGACAGTTCAAACATTCCTGATAGACAGAGACATTTTTCTTGTTGCAATTATTGCATGAACAGTGTTCCTGACCAACAAGTTCACAGGCTAGACAGTTCTGATAGCTTGGATAATTCAAAGTCTGACAGGAATTGCAAGTATAAAACTTTAAAGAAGGAGGCATCTTGAATTAGTGAAAAAGTTGACTCACCGGCAGGACACAGACCTATCTCTTCCCCTGGAAATTTGATGGCTTCGGCATACTGTTACGCTTGGGCTCCGGTCAGGAGGCGTGAACACCACCCAGCAGGGTGGCTCCAGGTGGAGAGAGACAGGAAGCTAGAAACAGTGTCTGGTTCCAGGCTGGGTCAAGGCAGGCAGCAATAAGCAGTGTCTAGTTCAGGCTGGGTCAGAGCAGGCGGCAAGGAGCAGAGTCTAAGTTCAGGCTGGGTCAGGGCAGGCGGCAATGAGCAGAGTCTAAGTTCAGGCTGGATCAGGGCAGGCGGCAATGAGCAGAGTCTAAGTTCAGGCTGGGTCAGGGCAGGCGGCAATGAGCAGAGTCTAAGTTCAGGCTGGGTCAG
Organism: Rhinatrema bivittatum; assembly: GCF_901001135.1. NCBI lineage: Eukaryota > Metazoa > Chordata > Amphibia > Gymnophiona > Rhinatrematidae > Rhinatrema > Rhinatrema bivittatum. The sequence goes on from NC_042621.1 coordinate 228,549,945, forward strand.
GGCACAGTAAGCAGGGCAAGGCAGGTCAGAAGGCCCGTAGGCCACACACCATAAGCGGGGCAAGGCAGGTCAGAAGGCCCGTAGGCTCCACACACACAGACAGAAGGCCCGTAGGCCACACACCATAAGCAGAGCAGGGCAGGTCAGAAGGCCCGTAGGCCACACACACACAGAAGGCCCGTAGGCCACATACCATAAGCGGGGCAAGGCAGGTCAGAAGGCCCGTAGGCTCCACACACACACAGACAGAAGGCCCGTAGGCCACACACCATAAGCAGGGCAGGTCAGAAGGCCCGTAGGCCACACACAGAAGGCCCGTAGGCCACACACCATAAGTAGAGCAGGCAGGTCAGAAGGCCCGTAGGCCACACATACACAGAAGGCCCGTAGGCCACACACCGTAGTCAGGGCAAGCAGGTCAGAAGGCCCATAGGCCACACATACACAGAAGGCCCGTAGGCCACACACCGTAAGCAGAGCAGGCAGGTCAGAAGGCCCGTAGGCCAGGTGAGAACAGCGAGGAAGGAGGCCCGAAGGCCACGCAGGGCAAGGCAAGGAAAGGCCCGAAGGCCGCGCAAGGCAAGGAAAGGCCCGAAGGCCGCGCAAGGCTAGAGCAGGGAGCCCAGGTGAGCTCGATGCCGAAGCACCGAGGCAACTGTCAGGCAGGGTTATAAGGACACACCCAGAGCACAGAGTGGACAGATAAGATGGACTGGGCCTGTCCGGAAAGCCAGCACTAGAGGGACCCCTGGTGGTGAGGCGGTTGCACTGCAGCCAAAACTGTAACAGTACCCCCTCCTCAAGGCCTCCCCCTCCTCCTGGGTCCCATCTTAGCAGGGGGTACTCAAAGATGAGATCTGACCCCTCCGAGGGCAACAACAGCTGGAGCCATTCAACAGGCTCAGATGGCTGAGTTAGAAAGTCTGTTAGTGGTACCGGTTTGAGCCCCTCCGGGGGTGGCAGCAGGACCGGTTTAGCAGGCTCTTCTCGGGGTAGTGCAGCAGGTTCGGGCCCCTCTCGGGATGAAACAGCAGGCTGGAACACCTCTCCGGGCGTTGTAGCAGGATCGGACCCCTCTCGGGGCGATGAAGCAGGCTTGGCCCCCTCTTGAGGTGATGCAGCAGGCTTGGCCCCCTCCTGGGGCGATGTAGCAGGCTTGGCCCCCTCCTGGGGCGATGCAGCAGGCTTGGCCCCCTCTTGGGGCGATGCAGCAGGCTTGGCCCCCTCTTGGGGCGATGCAGCAGGCTTGGCCCCCTCTTGGGGCGATGCAGCAGGCTTGGCCCCCTCCTGGGGCGATGCAGCAGGCTTGGCCCCCTCTTGGGGCGAGGCAGCAGGCTTGGTCCCCTCTTGGGGTGATGCAGCAGGCTTGGCCCCCTCCTGGGGTGATGCAGCAGGCTTGGCCCCCTCCTGGGGCGATGCAGCAGGCTTGGCCCCCTCCTGGGGCGATGCAGCAGGCTTGGCCCCTTCTTGGGGCGATGCAGCAGGCTTGGCCCCCTCTTGGGGCGATGCAGCAGGCTTGGCCCCCTCCTGGGGCGATGCAGCAGGCTTGGCCCCCCCCTGGGGTGATGAAACAGGCTCAGATGGCAGAGCAGCAAGGTTTGAAGCAGTGCACATAGAAGACTCAAGTAGCATTGCTGTGGGCTTGATACCTCGAGCCACACTCTGAGGCTCCTTATTTTGTTTCTGGAGGAGCAGTTTAGAGAAGGCACAGGCAGTTCTAGGACGTCTAGGGAATGTGCTCGTTAGTGTCTCAACAGCAGCTGTGGGCAGCAGAGCCCTGCTAGAGTTAATCAACTCTCTCCATTTGAGAGAAACCTGTTCCTGAGGCTCTAGCACTGGTGTCACAGAAGCCTTCTTGGCCAGGTAAGTCCTGGGTTTTTCTATCCACAAACTGCCAGCAAAAATGTCTGTTTTAGTTGAGCCAGAAACAGAATACTGGTTAGGAGAGCTGATAGCTTTTTTTAATGGCACAGCTGGTCCTAGAGCAGAACACCGGGGGCAGGGTTTGCCTGGTGGTAACAAACACGGAAGACAAGAGCATTTCCACCACCCTGGTTTAGGAGCCAGACAGTTCAAACATTCCTGATAGACAGAGACATTTTTCTTGTTGCAATTATTGCATGACCAGTGTTCCTGACCAACAAGTTCACAGGCTAGACAGTTCTGATAGCTTGGATAATTCAAAGTCTGACAGGAATTGCAAGTATAAAACTTTAAAGAAGGAGGCATCTTGAATTAGTGAAAAAGTTGACTCACCGGCAGGACACAGACCTATCTCTTCCCCTGGAAATTTGATGGCTTCGGCATACTGTTACGCTTGGGCTCCGGTCAGGAGGCGTGAACACCACCCAGCAGGGTGGCTCCAGGTGGAGAGAGACAGGAAGCTAGAAACAGTGTCTGGTTCCAGGCTGGGTCAAGGCAGGCAGCAATAAGCAGTGTCTAGTTCAGGCTGGGTCAGAGCAGGCGGCAAGGAGCAGAGTCTAAGTTCAGGCTGGGTCAGGGCAGGCGGCAATGAGCAGAGTCTAAGTTCAGGCTGGGTCAGGGCAGGCGGCAATGAGCAGAGTCTAAGTTCAGGCTGGGTCAGGGCAGGCGGCAATGAGCAGAGTCTAAGTTCAGGCTGGGTCAGGGCAGGCGGCAATGAGCAGAGTCTAAGTTCAGGCTGGGTCAGGGCAGGCGGCAATGAGCAGAGTCTAAGTTCAGGCTGGGTCAGGGCACAGTAAGCAGGGCAAGGCAGGTCAGAAGGCCCGTAGGCCACACACACACAGAAGGCCCGTAGGCCACACACCATAAGCGGGGCAAGGCAGGTCAGAAGGCCCGTAGGCTACACACACACAGACAGAAGGCCCGTAGGCCACACACCATAAGCAGAGCAGGGCAGGTCAGAAGGCCCGTAGGCCACACACACACAGAAGGCCCGTAGGCCACATACCATAAGCGGGGCAAGGCAGGTCAGAAAGCCCGTAGGCTCCACACACACAGACAGAAGGCCCGTAGGCCACACACCATAAGCAGGGCAGGTCAGAAGGCCCGTAGGCCACACACACACAGAAGGCCCGTAGGCCACACACCATAAGTAGAGCAGGCAGGTCAGAAGGCCCGTAGGCCACACATACACAGAAGGCCCGTAGGCCACACACCGTAGTCAGGGCAAGCAGGTCAGAAGGCCCATAGGCCACACATACACAGAAGGCCCGTAGGCCACACACCGTAAGCAGAGCAGGCAGGTCAGAAGGCCCGTAGGCCAGGTGAGAACAGCGAGGAAGGAGGCCCGAAGGCCGCGCAAGGCCCGAAGGCCGCGCAAGGCTAGAGCAGGGAGCCCAGGTGAGCTCGATGCCGAAGCACCGAGGCAACTGTCAGGCAGGGTTATAAGGACACACCCAGAGCACAGAGTGGACAGATAAGATGGACTGGGCCTGTCCGGAAAGCCAGCACTAGAGGGACCCCTGGTGGTGAGGCGGTTGCACTGCAGCCAAAACTGTAACAGCTATTCACCCATATGTGAGGACTAGCATCCTGCTTGTCCTGGGATAAAGCAAAATTGCTTACCTTGTAATAGGTGTTATCCCAGGACAGCAGGATGTAGTCCTCACAGAACCCACCCGCCATCCCGCGGAGTTGGGCCTCATACCTTTATTATTTTATTTTTGCTAACGCTTTATGCTATATAACAGACTGAAGAGAGACACCTGTGGCAGGGAATATCATAGCATGCTGGGCATGCTCAGTGGCCTCACAGGGCCAGTCAAAAGTTTCTAGAAACTTTGACAGAAAGTTTTCCCGCCTGGGCTCCGTTCGGTGACGTCACCCATATGTGAGGACTACTTCCTGCTGTCCTGGGATAACACCTATTACAAGGTAAGCAATTTTGCTTTTCCTTCCTGCAAAGTAACCATCCCATTGAGGAAAACACCTCAAAGTTTTACAGCACAGAGACTCCGCTCTGGCTCAACTCATCACAGTAATACACATTTTAAAATATAAGGAAGGGGTGTGGGTAAAATTATACATCTCCCCTTTTACTTTTTTCCTTCAAGCTATAGGCTTGCTTGGACAAAAAAAATAATTCAGCATGGTTTGTCTTTTTAGTAATATACATTCTAAACAAAACATATCCATTGATGAACTGCAAACATTTTTTAGAAAAGGACTGCCACAATCTGGGTTTAAACCAGGGTCTTTAGATTTTTGGTCTAATGCTCTTCCATCTGAGCTATTGGGAATAAAGTTAGTGACAAGAGTATAAAAACTAGTAAATACTTTCAGCATATTATTGTTTATTTTTAAAAGCAATGGTCATGTGCAAACTAAAGGGTTACTGCACATGCTCAGTGGTGATGTCATTCATTCAACATGGCTGCCTCCTTATACTCCATCTCTTTAAACAAGAGTTGTTGACTGAGCATGCTCAATGGTGATGTCATTGCCTCCAACATCAAACCTGACCACCTCCATATGGTCAGTGGCATCTCAGGTAAAATGCATTTAGTTTTGGTTTGACTGCCCATGCACAGCTACGATGTAATTTCCTGTCCCCATACAACAGCTGACATCTTGGACGTGCATCATTTGCTGTCCCCTTACAGCCAGCCCCATCTTGGATAAAAATATTTCTAGTTCCGGTCAACGTCATCAAAAAGGGACAGAAAGGTGCAAGTCCCTCGTGACATTGTCAGAAAGGAGAGTGTTTTGGGAGTGGCTATGACATACTTCCCATGACATCATCAAGCAGAGGGGCTTGGACCAGAAATGAACACTGATTGGCTGAGAGGGAGGGTCAATAGGTGATGCTTAACCCAGATGTGAACACTGATTGGCTGAGCCAATCTGTCAAAACAAGTTTCACAAAAGGTACGACCCATATAATACTGTGGTCATTGCTTAAGGGGACACCTAATGGCCAGATTTAGGGCCTATGATTGCCGTTTTCCAGAAGGAAACTTGGTGCATGGCCCTTGGCCCAGGACCATCACTGCAATGACCAGACTAAATATTTTAGGGGGAAGAGATATAAAATAGGGGAGAATTCCTCGAGATGTTGTGAATAAAGGCTCATAGCCCCAGACCCAGTCCTGATTCTGACTGAGCTGGAAGCACAAAGGAGTGGGAGGAAACACTTGGGCCAAAAAAAAAAGTATTTTAATCGAAGACAAATTAACATCAAATTTTCTTTTCAAGGATTTTTCCTCATGGGAAAAGAGCTAAGAGAAATTTTCAAATGATATCAAATATTGCATAGTAAACAAAAGTATTAAATATAGTCTACAGTCTTTTTATATTTATAATATTTTAACTTGCAAATACATTTTTCTAGCTTTCTGAAGGAAATGAATATGTTATAACAGTTGATAAACCAGAGGGCCCTGAAGATCCAGTTTCAAGCGAAGGTAAATTAATAGCATGCTTTTCAAATTATAGATATCACTAAGTTTCTTTATCACTTATTTGAAGTCAATCAGTTGTATTTCCTCTCTATTTGTATATATTATGAAGTAGAAACAGAAATATTTTTCAAAGACATACTGATCAAAGATGAGCTATTTTCAGGCCTTGAATCAAAGGAGTAATTTTAATGCTGATGTAGGTGATGACATAATTTTTAGAGGATATTCCACAATTCTAATTTCACAAGTGTTACTCTGCAGCATATGCTCCAAGATTAATTATTAACCAGAAATGACCATTCCCATACGAGCAAACATTCTCACAGACATATTTGGCAATCCCCTTTTATTTCTTCTCTCCGTTTTGTTCACAGTTAAGAACATAAGAAAATAAGACTTGCTTTATTGGGTCAGCCCAAATATCCATCAAGCCCAGTATCCTATTTTCAACAATGGCCAATCCAGGCCACAAATACCTGGCAGGATCCCAAGGGGGTAGATAGATTCCAAGCTGCTTATTCCAGGGATAAGAAGTGGATTTCTGCAACTCCATCTTAATAATGGTTTATGGACTTTTCCCCCAGGAACATGTCCAAACCTTTCTTAAAAGCAGCTATGCTAATAGCTTTCACCACATCCTCTGGCAATGAACTCCAGAGCCTAATTATGAGCTGAGTAAAAAAATATTTTCTCTTACTAGTTTTAAATGTATCACCTAGTATTCCCTGTACGTACCTGGATCAGTCCAGATGGTGGGTTATGTCCCCCGTCCAGCAGATGGAATCAGAGCAAACTTTGGAGGGTGCTGGCATATTAACCCGTGCATCCTCCCTACATCCTCAGTATCTCTCTGACTCCAACAGATAGGAGTAGGGGAACCTGGTGCTTCCCCTCACTGGTGGTTTCTTTCCACACTTACAGGTCGATACAGTAACGTGCAGTTAAAGATTGCCCGTCTGTAACGTGCTGGGAGCGCACAATACAGACGAGTAAGGCGATTCAGCGATACAGTCTCCAGTTTCACGCGTCCCTAGCGCTTCCTAAAACAGACGCATAACCCTTTCCGCACCCAGCATGTAAATGAACGAAAAAGCTGTATAATGAAGGAATTAGCTATTCCCCTCCGATACTGTAACGGGCGCTGATACTATCTCCTCAGTAACCCGCTGTTTTGCCGCGGCCTTAACGTGTTAGTTTACCGCCTCCCCCTAGTAGGAGTTAGTGTAGTGTAGTGTAGTGTAAAAAACATTGCTTACCCGCCCTGGTCCTGTCCAGTCTCCGGTCCAGCCCGTCCGGTCTCCGGTGTAGCCCCAGTCCGGTCTCCTGCAGCCCGTCCGGTCCCCTCCCGAAGCAAAAAAAAACAAAAAACGAAAAAGTAGCAAGGCTCGGGCCTGCTACGGCAGTCCCTTCTCCCTTCCTCCCGATTTCGCACGGCCATTCATCCAGGCAGAGGGAACCGGTGGCGAAAACGGCCCACGGTTCCCTCTGCCTGGATGAATGCACGGCCACCAGCAGTGAAGGAATGGCCGTGCGATTTCAGTGCTGAAGGCAGTCACATGCCGTGACGTCACGGCATGTGACTGCCTTCAGCGCTGAAATCGCACGGCCATTCATCCAGGCAGAGGGAACCGGTGGCGAAAACGGCCCACGGTTCCCTCTGCCTGGATGAATGCACGACCACCCGGCTCCCTCTGCCTGAATTAATGCACGCCTGTGAGACCCGGCCGGGTCACACAGGCGCGCATTAATTCAGGCGGAGGGAGCCGGCGGCGAAAGCGGCCTCCGGCAACCCCCACCGGCAGTGAATGTGCGCCTGTGCGACCCAGCCGGGTCGCACAGGCGCACATTAATTCACTGCAGGAGCCGGCCCCTTTCCCAAGCGGGAACGGGGCTGGCTCCTGCAGTGCATGGCCCCCTCCCCGCGTTTTCCACGGAGTTCATTGTGCTTCTGCACAATGCTTATGTACAGTGCCTGGAGCATCCCAGGCACCTCAGCATAGAGTCTCTCCCATCCATGGCTCCCAGACTAGCGGAGACTCCTGCATTGGATCCCTGTCACGCGGGGGGACCCCTCAGGGGCCTCCCAGGGTGCACGTTGCGCACCCCCCGGTGGGGGGAGCTTCCTTTCTTCCAGATCTGGGGGGGACCTGGCTTAACAACAAGGGTATGACCCCCTCCTGGCCACTCAGTTGGATGGCGATGGCCTGCGGGTTCTTCGCATATTTAGCAGGGAAGAGCTGGAGGACCTCATTCCTCACATCTTACAGGAGCTGGATCTCGAGCCGCCTGTCAATCCCCCAGGGCCCTCCGCGCCTGGCATCACCTCGTCTAGCAAAAAGGGGGGATCCAGTGCTGGCGGGACTGCGCCTCTTGTCCCGGGCTTTCCTGATCCATTCATCTTTCCTTCAACTTTTGGCTAGCGATTGGGACACTCCCGAGGCTTCCCTCAAGGTTGGCCGGGCGATGAAAAAAAAAACCAAAAAACCTCTATCCCCTCCCAGAGAATTTCCTCGACCTCCTCAAGGTTCCGAAGGGAGACTCAGCGGTCTTGGCAGTCACCAAGAGGTCCACGATCCCAGTCACGAGGGGCACGGCCCTCCACGACCTCCAGGATAGAAAGCTGGAAGTATACCTCAAGAGAGTTTTTTGAGGTTTCGGCGTTGGGAGTCCGTGCGGTCATCTGCAGTTCTCTCGACCAGAGGGCTGGGCTCAGGTGGGCCCAACACCTCCTCACCTCGCAACAACTGCCACCGGAAGAAGCAGACCAAGCTGACCGCCTCGACTCTGTGATAGCTTATGGGGCGGATGCTCTCTATGACCTGATGCGAGTTCTGGCAAGACCCATGGTATCCGTGGTCTCGGCATGGCGTCTCTTTTGGCTTCGCAATTGGGCGGCAGACTCCTCTTCCAAATCCAGGCTGGTTTCCATTCCCTTTAAAGGCAAATTCCTCTTTGGCGAAGACCTTGATCACCTCATCCAGTCCCGGGGGAAAGCGCTGTGCATCGTCTGCCCGAGGACCGGCAGCGGCCTTACCACCCGTTCACCACCTTAAGAACTCGTCCCCGCCTCAACGCCGCTTTCGTGGTTCCCGACAGCCGGCGCCTTGGACGCCTTCCACCAGATCACAGTCATGGCCCCGTTCCTTTCGTGGCTATCGACAACCCAGGGAGGGATCGTTGCAAGGAGTGTCGGCCAAGCCTTCCCAATGATGCCAGGCTCACCCGCTCCCCGAAGCCCCGGATCGGCGGGCGCATTTCCCTCTTTTATGGGGAGTGGGCCTGCATTACTTCAGACCAGTGGGTCCTGGATATTCTAAGGAACGGCTACGCGCTGAAATTTGCTTGCATCCCAACAGACAGGTTCCTCTTCTCGCTTTGCAGTTCGAGCCACAAGCGACTTGCTGTACGGCAGGCCCTTGACAGACTTCTGGATCTGGGGGCCATCTCTCCCCTCTCCTCCGGAGAGGTGGGATTGGGCCACTATTCGATCTACTTCGTGGTACCCAAAAAGGACGGAGCCTTCTGTCCCATCCTGGACCTCAAGGAAGTCAGCAAGTCACTTCGGGTTTTCTCGCTTCCGCCTGGAGACCCTATGTTCAGTGATGGCGGCAGTACATCAGGGAGAGTTCCTCGCTTCTCTTGACTTGATGGAGGCTTATCTTCACATTTCCATCCGCAAGGCTCACCAGAAGTTCCTTCGCATTCGGTTTGGCGACCGCCCCTCGGACCTTCACGAAAGTCATGGCGGTAGTGGCGGCCACTCTACGTCGGGAGGGAATCCTAGTCCATCCCTACCTGGATGACTGGCTCATTCGGGCGAAATCCCTATCTCAGGGACAGGTGGCGGTCACCAGAGTCGTCCAACTCCTCCAGTCTCTCGGCTGGGTGGTGAATTTCACCAAGTGCAGTCTCCAGTCTTCGCAGCGCCTGGACTTCTTGGGAGCACGCTTCAACATGACTCAGGGCAAGGTTTTTTTCTACGCCCGGACAAAGCGCAGGCTATTCGAGAGCAGATCCAGGGTTTCGAGGCATTCGAGGAACCCACGGCTTGGGACTATCTCCAGCTCCTGGGTTCCATGGCTTTCACGATCGATCTCGTTCCGGGGGTGCTCTCCTCTCTCGTTGGAAACTGGGGTCACAGGACTACCAGGTCGCCCTCCCTCTCCCGCCGATTGCCAGGAACAGCTTGCGCTGGTGGTTGGATCCCCGGCATCTGGCTCAAGGCTCTCCTCTTGAGTTCACGGATTGGGTGGTGGTCACCACCGGTGCCAGCCTGACTGGCTGGGGAGCAGTGTGTCACCGGAGCTCGGCACAGGGACTGTGGACGACGACACCAGCCACCTGGTCGATCAATCGTCTGGAAACCAGAGCGGTCCGTCTGGCCCTCATACACTTTCTTCCCCTCGTGCGGAATCGGGCGGTACAGATCCTGTCGTACAATGCGACCACTGTAGCCTACATCAACCGCCAGGGCGACACGTTAAGTCGACAGGTGTCTCTCGGAACAGCCCTCCTGATGTCATGGGCAGAGTGTTTTCTATCTCGTTTGGCGGCCTCTCACATTGCGGGAGTAGACAATGTCCACACGGACTATCTGAGTCGGCAGAGTCTGGATCCCGGGGAGTGGTCTCTTTCCGGCAAGGAGATGCAACGCCTCATTCGTCGCTGAGGGATGCCCTCGCTGAATCTCATGGCCAGAGCTATCAACTCCAAGGCGTCGAGATTCTTTAGTCGTCGGCGGGAACACGGTGCGGAAGGCGTAGATGCCCTGGTTCTCCCCTGGCCGGATCGTCTCCTCCTCTATGTCTTACCATCTTGGCCCCTAGTGGGCAAGGTGATTCAGAGAATAGAGTCCCATCTAGGGCCCGTCATCCTAGTGGCTCCGGAATGGCTGAGGCGACCGTGGTTCACGGACCTACTCAACATTGCAGTGGGCGGCCCCCTGCGGCTCGGTCATCTCCCTCATCAGGGCCCAGTATTTTTCGACCAGGCAGAATGCTTCTGTCTTGCGGCCGGGCTTTTGGACAGCGGCGGCTCCAGCACAAAGGTTACCCTGATGCAGTAGTCTCGACCCTCCTCACGGCTCGGAAGACCTCAACGTCGGTTGCTTACATGAGGGTCTGGAAGGTTTTTCGAGTTGTGGTTCTCCACGCATGACACCTCTACTAGCAGGGCCTCAGTTCCTCAGATCCTGGCCTTTCTCCAGGACGGTCTGGAGAAAGGGCTTGCCTACAACTCCCTGCGGGTTCAAGTGTCAGCACTAGGATCACTCATTCGGACCACAGGGCATTCGTCCCTCCTGTCTCTTCCGGACGTCGCTAGGTTTCTTAAGGGGGCGAAGCATCTACGCCCTCCAGTACAGGACCCCTGTCCTTCTTGGAGCCTTAACCTGGTACTCAGGGTTCTTGCAGGTCCTCCCTTTGAGCCCCTGCGTCATGCCACCATCAAGGATCTCACCCTCAAGACTATTTTCTTGGTGGCTATTTCTTCCGCACGTCGCATCTTGGAACTTCAGGCGCTCTCCTGCAGGGAACCGTTCCTTCGATTCACGGATTCCGGAGTCTCCTTCCGGACGGTGCCTTCCTTTCTTCCCAAGGTCGTCTCCACGTTTCATGTGAATCAGACGGTGGACCTTCTGTCTTTTCCCGCCGACGAATCCAGATCTCTCCGGCATTTGGATGTCAAGCGTTGCCTACTCCACTATCTGGAGGTCATCAAGACTTCTGGGTCTCAGACCACTTGTTTGCTCTCTGGTCCGAACCACGAAAGGGATCTCAGGCCACGAAGACCACGATCGCAAGGTGGTTCAAGGAAGCCGTAGTAACTGCGCACATTGGGGCGGGACAGGCCCCTCCAGTGGGAATCAAGGCACATTCACTCCGTGCTCAGTCAACCTCTTGGGCGGAATCTCAGCTCGGTCTCATCTCAGGAAATTTGTCGGGCTGCGTCCTGGAAATCGCTTCACACTTTTGCCAGACATTACTGTCTACTCTTGCCGTCATCGGCCTCCGGGTCTTTTGGGTGGCAGGGTCATTCGAGCAGGGCTATCAGAGGCCCACCCGAGTTAGGGAAGATTTGGTACATCCCACCGTCTGGACTGATCCTGGTACGTACAGGGAAAAGAAAATTACTTCCTTACCTGCTAATTTTCGTTCCTGTAGTATCAAGGATCAGTCTAGACGCCCACCCGTTGCCTTTTGGGATGCTGGATTTCTTTATCCTGCTCGATCTCCATTTTCCCTTCCTGACTCGTTCTGTTCTCTCTTGGTTGTGAGAGTCTTTGGCCTCCGCTTTCTGGTGACAGTTCAACAGCTCTCTTTGCAAGTTGTATTGTTACTTCAATTTATTCCTGTTGGTTTTTACACTTGATCCATCCTTCCTAGTTGTTGTTCTAGCTTTGATATTCTCGATACTGAGGATGTAGGGAGGGTGCACGGGTTAATATGCCAGCACCCTACAAAGTTTGCTCTGACTCCATCTGCTGGACGGGGGCATAACCCACCGTCTGGACTGATCCTTGGTACTACAGGAACGAAAATTAGCAGGTAAGGAAGTAATTTTCTTATTTCATTTTGTGTCCCTGTGAAGATGATTGAGAGAATCACCTTGGTTGGAGCATAAAAGCACACTATTTCTAGCCTTTTCAAAAGCATTTTCAGTTTATTAACATAAACCTTACTTCAAAAACAAAATGACTGCCTTCCATTGCAATACACTTCCCAGTCCATGGGCTTTGGGTCAGCATAGATTTACGGGAGCTGCCTCTCCTGGGAAGATAGGGGTTTTCTGAACCCAGATATGCTTACACTTTTATTCTACCTCAGCTGGTCACACCCTTGGGCCTCTCCCTGCCCCAGCAGGGTCCCGCCCACAGAGCTCTCTCCCTATGTGGAATTTAAGGTGGACCCGGCCCTATGCCTGGTCCTGCACAGATTTAAGGGGGAAATCAGGGTCAGTCTGTCACGTGTTGTTTCCCCCCCAGCTTAGACCCATTGGTCCACGCGTCACTACATGTTATGATCAGTGGTCCACAGGCCAACCCCCACAGACCACCACTCTCACCTTTATCCCAGTCTAGCGACGAGAGCTGCCATTCGTGGCTGTGTATGGCTCTCCAATGCACCTGGGACGTTGCCGATGCCTCGCATTTGGGCACACCTCCCATTTCAAATTAAAGGGACCGTGGAGGGAAAAAGCCTGTGGCCCTATTTGATTACCTTATCAGCTTTGGTCATTTAAGGCTCCTCCTCCCTGCAATCAGGGACTTGGCAATAGGTCTACTTTCCTAGGTATGTTAGTTGCTTCAGTGTGTTCCTGCAATCCAGTCTCCTGTTCCTGTGTCCAGACTCTGTGTTCCAGCATCCCTGTGTTGGCAGTCCAGTCTCATCTTTCCTGTGGTCACTCTTCACCTCGCCGGTTTCCCTCTGTCTCCTGTCAGCATCCTTCTGTGGTCCTTCATCTCCATCAATGTTCTTTGTCAGATTCCTGGTTTGACTCTTGGCTCTGGACCTGATGCTGCTTGACCTCTGCCTGCCACCAACCTCTGCCTGCAATATGACTCTCCCTAATTCCGGTTGCCATGTATCTTGTCTCTCAGCTGCTTTGCCGGCCATGTTCCGCAGTCAGGATCTCCTCTCCCTGATGGATAGCCTGCCACCGACCTCAGCCTGAATCTCGCCTCTCATCTCTACCATCTTCCTGGCAACCTCCTCTGACCTGGCCTGCTTCTTCTACACCACTCATCACAGAGGCCCGCGCCTAAGACCAGCTGGCCTGGGCACCCAAGGGCTCAACCTAAGGGGAATGTGAGCTAATATTGACGAAGCTCCCATGGGGCTTCTGCATCAGCCAGCTCTGCCTGCTGATGGTGGGGACTTGCAGGGCTCCTCCCAGCAGGTAGCGTCAACTCCTCCTCAGCCCAAGGGTCCACTTCACCATCAGTCAACAGTTTGCCAAGGCCATGGACCTGGCAGATCAAGCTACCTTGAAAACCATTCCTGGATTAGCCCAGAAACTGCAGACCCTCCATTCAGCCTTAGAACTTGTCGTGGATATGAACCACTGTGCACCTTGACTTCTTGACTCTACCCACTGCCCCACTACCATCCACTGCATTTCCAGCGCCGGTCCCAGGAACCTACCAGCCAGTAATTCCATTACCAATCCCACCCTGATATACCAGGGATCCGAAACAGTGCCGGGGATTCCTTAACCAATGCTACATGCATTTCTCCCTCCAGGTGGCACTGTTCCCCAGTGACATCACAAAGACAGCAATCATTCTCTCCTTCTTTAATGGAAAGGCGCTGGCCTGGGCCTCTCCTCTATGGGAGCCCTGAGATCCCCTTCTCATGAATCTTCAACAATTTGTCTCAGCCTTCAAACAGGTTTTTTATGAACCTGACCTGCTATCCATGATGGGCTCTGACCTCCTGCACTTGTGCCAAGGAAATTGGTCATTAATGAACTACACCATCCAGCTATGAACACTGGCCACAGAACTAAACTGGTAGGGGACAGTTTACATGCCATATTCCTGGAAATTTTAGCTCCTAAAATTAAGGATGGGCTTACTAGGTGAAACTTCCCACCTTGCTCTAAGGGCTCATCAATCTAACCAGGAAAATTGATAGTCGCCTCCAGGAGCATGTCTGTAAAACATGCTGAGTCCAAAAGAGTCTCTCCAGGACATCATATCCTTCTACGCTTGACCCCATCACGCCACTAGGGGGCTTATCTGAAGAGTCCATGCAATTGGGTCATTACCATCTCACGAACGGAGGACTCGATGCCATCAATTAGGCCTCTGTCTTTATTATTTATTATTTATTTATTTAAAAGCTTTTATATACCGAAGATCATGTACAAGTACATATCGCTTCGGTTTACAGAAAACCAGAATTAGAAATACCATGGGCATGGTGTACATGGAACAATAAACATTAAAACAAATAATACAAATATAAATTATATAATAATAGTAATAGTAATAATGTTAGTAATAATAATAATAATAAAATAAAATAAAATCAATAAAACTGTGAGTATGCAACAAACAGGGTAGATATTGAGTATGTGGTGCATTGAAGACTTATGCATGGAGAACATTATATGTATGTTACAGTTAAGGTAGCGTATAACTTTATTTTTAGCTTAGGAAACTTTAGGTGAAGGCCTCCGTGAATAGCCAAGTCTTCAACTTTTTCTTGAAAGTCCGTAAGCAAGGTTCAAGGCGAAGGTCCAATGGTAGATTGTTCCAGTGAGTAGGTCCAGCTATTGAGAAGGCGCGTTTTTTCATTGGGGCCTTGGTCATCTATTAGCTCAGTGCCCGGTAAGAAGGGTAACCATACCCACTCAGGGGCACTGGAGCAAATGATCTTAGGCCTGGCTACTCTGCCTCCCTCCTGCCCATCAAAATACATCAGTCCTCCACATGCTTTACAGTTCACGCCTTGGTGGATTCCGGTGCCGGGGGGGAGGGGGGGGATTTTATTCAAGAAGAGATTATCCATCGGTTCCGCATCCCCATGATTTCCATCACTTCACTCTCTCGTCCATTATGGAAACCCCCTTCCTGGATTGGTGACTTGCTCTACAGTATCACTTACATTAAGGCTGAGCCCTCTCACACAGAGACCATTAGTTTCTATGTCCTATCCAGATCCATGAGTCCAGTTATCTTAGATCTGCCATGGCTGAGGAGGCATCAGCTACAATACAACTGGTCTATGTTGGAGATGTTCTGTTGGGGACAGGAATGTACCGGGTCCTGTATGGAATTTGAAGACCTTTCTTGCCCGTTGGTCATGGCCTCTACTCTTCCGAGGCTTCCAACCCCCTGTAGGGTATCCAGGGAAACACAACAGCATTGCAACACCTCCCAGTAGATACTATTAAGATAGTCTATGAACAATTATAAGAACATCTGGAAGAGGAGCAATTCGAACAAAAAGATTTAGTAATGAAAAACATGGTTGTTAAGAAGGAAATTGAGTCTCCTGAAAAGGACAAAGAAGAAGGGATACCAACTCTGCGGACCCAACCTATGGAAGAAATACAATGAAAAGACAGAGAGACTCGTACAGTTTTGTCTGGGTCTTTCTGCTTAGGCTTGGAAAAGATGAAGGAGGTCTCAGTCCTTGTGGATAAGACCATCCCTCTGCTTGAGGGATAGTCTTATCCCCAGAATTGCATGAACTGGGGGACAAAACCAATTTGTTTGGTTTCCAAAACTCCCTCCAGAGCCAAAAAAACCCATAAGGGTTCAAAGGATTTTGTTTGGCTGGTATCCCTGCAAAGCTACAGCCTCAGGAGGGAGGTGTTGCAAGCATGGGAATGCAGTTGCTTGCTTGAGAGAGTGAGCCCTTGAACCACGACATGACCTCAAGGCAAGGTGCAAAGATACGCACCGTGGGAGGTAAGTGTATCCAGGCTGAGGCTGGACTTGGAACATAGCTTGGACTTGGAATGTAGCACTCAGGCCTCTGCTGAACCTGCACGCACCAAGAGTGATACCCAACAATGCAATGCTGGTCTCTGGAATAGACCTCTGGCCACTCGATAGCCCTTTTGGACCTGCCACTTGGGAACAGATTGTGCTTCAGGACAGACGGAGGTTGAAGACACAAAACAAGATATGACGAAGGCTTGGACTTGACTCTGAAGACTCTTGGCAACCAGGACACATGGAACATGGACGAAGGCATTTAAGATGTGGAACACGGACAAAGCCACTGGAGACAAGAAATTTGGACGAAGGCTCCAGATCAGATTCAGGTTCAGGTTCAAATGGGCTCTGTGCAGCAGTGCGCTCTACACATCCCAAGGGATGGTCTCGGGCCATGCTGGCCCACTGCATGCCCTACACAACCCATGGAGTGGTCACAGACCACGTCGGGGGCCAGCCAGGCTCTGCACTGAAACATGGACATGGACGAAAGCCAGAACATCTCTTCATACATGGCTTGGAACAAGGAACATGGCTTGGAGCGAGGAATAAGGAGATCCACTAGCTGGACAAGCTCCACGAGACTGGAACTAAGAACAGGACTAGGAATTTGAAACTTGGAACTCTAAAACAAGGATGGACTCTGAGGACTTGACCCAGCGAAGACAGTCTTGGAGACAGGCCTTGTGCCTGGAGGTGTCCTAAACAATCTGCAATGGGCTGTTCATGGTCCACATCACTGGCATGCCTGGAGAATGAACAAGAGAGGGGCTGGAAGGCAGAACTTGGAAACGAAGATTGGAACATCCAGAACTTGACTAAGACTTGGATAAGGTGAAGACTCAGAGGACTTGGACGAGGAACAATGAGACCAGAACATGGAACAGTCAACATGAAGGAGCTCCCATGAAGAACAAGAAACAAAGAGTCTTGAATAAGCAAAGACTCCTGGAATGAAGAGATGGCACAGGAACTCCAGGAGCAAAGCAACTCCTTGCGAAGGCAAAGCTGAACTGGCAGGAAAGCCCTTTATAGGGCTGAAGGCAAGACATCATCAAGAAGGGCTGTAAGACTTTTCCTGCCACAGGCACTTTAAATTCCTAGCAGAGGCAAGCGCGCACACCTAGGGGACGCTAGTAGCAAGAAGGGAAATTGGCGGCCCAGGCTGTGAAGAAGGCAGCATCGGCAGTGTTCCCAGCCATGAAGTTGGACCTAGGCAGAGGCTCCCGGCAGCATGGAGAAGACAGAGTTAGCAGTGCTGGACAGTCTCCTGGCTGCAGAGGCGGAACAGTGGCGTCTGGGCTCAGCAGCATCTCCTGCTGTAGAGATCAGAGCAGTGTGGCATTTTGGAGAGTGAGTTGCAAAAGGAGATTTAAGAGGGGGGTACTGTTACGATCAGTGGTCCGTGGGCTAACCCCACAGACCTCTACTCTCACCTGTACCCCGGTCCAGCGACGACAGCTGCCATTCCGGCTGCACGCAGCTTTCTGACACATCTGGGACGTCGCTGATGCCCCGCGTTCAGACCCGCCTCCCTTAGGCACACGTGTGCCTCTCTTCTCAAATTAAAGGGACTACAATGAGAAAAAGCCCACGGCTCCATTTGATGACCTCATCAGCTCTGGCCATTTAAGGCTCCTTCTTCCTACAATTGGGGCCTTGGCAATAGGTTGTCTACCTTCCTAGGTAGTGTTAGTTGCTTCAGCATTTTCCTGCATTCCATTCTCCTGTTCTTGTGTCCAGTCTCTATGTTCCAGCATCCTTCATCTTTCCCGTGGTCAGTCTCCTCCTTGCTGGTCTCCCTCCGTCTCCCATCAGCCTACTTCTGTCAATATACGACGAAAATTCAGGCACAAAAATTTGGGACCCATCATGTAACCGCCTTTCACTGCTAACAGCATTAGCGGTAGCAGAAAAAGTATACAGAAAACCAGCCAACTGGCTATATGATGATCATCTGTTCCAGTACAGATTCATCCTGCAGATTCTGTTTGTTCTCAAATCGAAGCTAAAAAGGCTTTGGCAGCTGCAGGGGGTTCCAGAATATTTGCCTAGCTATTAACCCAGACATGTAACCGAGTGGGATACTGAAGAGAAAAATATATATGTCTGCATTCCAGATCGGCACAGGTCGTTGAGAATGTTTTATGTTTATGGACCACATGGGGGAAAAATCTTGAAGAATCAGTACATTATCTATCTGATATCTTACTTCTTTGCACTTGAAATATGCCTGCATAATTTGAGCTTTTTATTTATTTATTTATTTATTTATTTATTAGTTTTTATATACCGGGGTTCCTGTATAAAATACATATCACCTCGGTTTACAAGGAAATGAAACTAACGCCTCGCAGGGCGATTTACATTGAAACGAGAAAAAACACTTCAAACAGGTAACAGATAAAGAGGTGGGCATAACAGGGATTATAGGAAGAAACTATAGAAACGACATGTGTTTAGCATGTCCAATTTGTTTTGATAATGCTGCTGGGAAAACTATGTACAAACCTATGTACAGGGGAAGGTGGTTCAAAGTCTATCCTTTGGTAGAATACAGAGATTGTATTCTTTCGACTCTTAGATGACCGGGAATGCTTGTGCGAAAAGCCAGGTCTTTAGCTTCTTTTTGGATGTAGTGTGGCAAGGTTCTATACGAAGATCCGGTGGGAGCGAGTTCCAGAGTGTGGGACCCGCAGTGGATAGAGCTCGTTTCCTCAGGGAGGTTTTCGCCGGCTGGGTTACAAGCATGTTCTTATAAGCATTTCTCGTCGGTCTTTTGGAAGTGTGTAGCTGTAGTTGAAAAGTTAAATTGAGAGGAGAGATGTTATATAAGGCCTTGTGTATCATCATGATGCTTTTAAAGTGAATCCTGTGTTTAATCGGTAACCAATGCAGGTGCTGGAGGATGGGGGTGATATGATCCCTTTTTTTGGTGTTTGTGAGAATTCTTGCTGTAGCGTTAAGAACCATCTGGAGTGGTTTAGTGGAGCTGGCGGGAAGGCCCAGAAGGAGTGAGTTGCAATAGTCCAGTTTCGGGAGTATGATGGATTGTAGAACCAAGCGGAAGTCTCTCTAGAGTAGTAGTGGTTTTAATTTCTTTATTACCTGTAATTTAAAGAAGCATTCTTTTGTGGTGTTGTTCACGAATTTGTTGAGGCTGAGTCTGTTATCTAGGAGTACACCCAGGTCTCTTACTTGTGGTGATATGATGTCTTTGGAGGTGGCAGGGGATTGGCTGGCTGGTAAGGTGATGGGTGCAGTATGATTTTCAGGAGCTATAATGAGGATTTCGGTTTTGGATTTATTTAGAACCAGGTTGAGGCTGTCGAGTAGGGTGTTGATTTCTGAGAGACATTTATTCCAATATGACATTGTTTTGTGTAAGGATTCAGCAATCGGGATGAGTATTTGTATGTCATCCGCGTATAGGAAGTGAATTAGCTTGAGTTTGGAAAGTAAGTGACAGAGAGGGAGGAGATAAATATTGAAAAGAGTGGGTGAGAGGGATGATCCTTGTGGTACCCCCATCTTGGATTCTATCGGTTGAGACTCTTTGTTGTTTATCTTGACCTTATAAATCCTGTTTTCAAGGAACGATTGGAACCATTTGAATGCTGATCCTGTGATGCTAATGTCCTTTAGACGCTGTAAGAGGCATGAGTGGTTCACGGTGTCAAACGCAAAAATTTTGGGCAAAATTGAGAAAGTGGGCTATAACTGTTATGATTGTGGACCCTTGGGCCGGCTGAGACTGTAGATGGTATACTGTGGGAACCCACAGGAGGCGTCACAGCCAGGAGGCGGTGCTTAAGATACTCCGGAGAAGACTTAACCACTGGAAGTCCATGGTCCCCCCAGGAGGAGCCCGTAGGAACTTAGGTGGGACCCTATGCGACCAAGGATCTGGGCAGCGGCCAAAGAGATGGATGAAGAGGCCGGCTGAGCCCAGGAGGCTGGAAGGATCTTCACCCTTGGAAGCCCGCAGCTCCCCTGGGACTTAGGAGAATCCTCTGGGCCAGCAAAAACTGGATACCTGAGGTGGTGGAAGAGGCTGAAGATGGAGTCCAAGAACGAAGCAGGGTCAGAATCCAGAAGTCGGAGGTCTGAAGCCAGAGCCAGGGGCAGAAGCTGTAGTCAGAGTTGTGGGACGGAGCCAGGTCAGAAGCCAGAAGTCAGAAGTCCGAAACCAAAGCCAGGGGCGGAAGCTGAAGAGGAGTCAATGGACGAAGCTGGGTCGGAAGCCAGAAGACAGAAGAGACGATCCAGGATCCAAAGCAGCAACTAGAAACTCAGCGAACTGAGAGAACCTCGTTGCAAGGCCCTGTCCTAGTGAAGCTGCAGGGTTTAAATACCCTGCAGCGTCTGACGTCATCCAGGGCGTCCTCTATGATTTTCCTGTGCTGACCCCTTTAAGACTTCAGCCCCTGGGCGCGCGCACGCCTAGGGGGCGGGGCCAAGTACGTCGGGTCGGTGGCGTCTCCCTCGCACAGGGAGAGCCGCGGCAGGGCTGCAGATCGGACCTGCGCGGCCGAAGAGAAGTCCGTGCGGGCCGTGCCAGCCCCGAGGTAGGAGGAGGGACCGGGGCATGGCCCGGTCCCTTAGTACCCCCCCTCCTATGCCCCCTTCCCGGGGGCCCGGGCTTAGCAGGATGAGCCAAGTGGAACTGATGGACAAGAGACTTGTCCAGGATATGGGAAGAAGGCTCCCAGGAATTCTACTCCGGGCCATACCCCTCCCACGAGAGGAGGTATTCCCACCGCATCCAGAACATCCCTCACCGTATAGGTGACATCTGTCTCAGCTTCAGTGGTTCCGGAGGTTTGTCATGAAAGGTGGAGAGCACCACAGGCTTAAGCAGAGACACGTGGAACACGTTGTGGATCCTCAGGGTGGACCGCAGATGTAACCGGTTGGAGACCACCCCTACTCACTCCACTACCGGGAATGTACCAATGTACCTGGGGGCCAGGCGCATAGAGGGAGTCCATAAGTGGATGTTCCTGGTACTCAACTATACTTTCTGCCCTGGAAGGAAGGCCGGGGCAGGCCGCCGTGACCTGTCTGCATATCTTTTAGCCTTGGCTGCCATCAGACGGAGTTTCTCCTGGGTGGCTCTCCAGAGGTTACGCAACTGTCGTGCCGTCAGTTGAACTGCAGGGGACGGTACCTTCAAAGGCAATGGCAGAGGAGGCCTCAGCGTCTTTCCATAGACCAACTGGAATGGGGACTGGTTGGTCGCAGAATGCTTATGGCGGTTATAAGAGAACTCTGCCCACGGTAGCAAGGTGACCCAATCATCCTGGAGGTCCCCCACGGAGGAACGCCTTTAAGGCTCGACTTGCCCGTTGCCTTGGGGATGGAAGGCTGTTGTTAAGTCGAGTTGTACACCAAACTTCCTGCAAAGGGCCTTCCAATATTTTGCAGTAAACTGCGGACCACGGTCAGAGGCTATGTGCAAAGGGAGTCCATGTAGACGGAAGATATGTTGCATAAAGAGGGTAGCTAATTCTGGTGCCGAAGGTAGTTTAGTGAGAGGCACGAAGTGAGTCATCTTCGAGAAATGGTCGACCGTGACCCAGATCACGGTCTTCCCATCTGAAACAGGCAAATCTACAATAAAAGTGGTGGAAAGATGAGTCCAGGGCTCAGTAGGAATGGGTAGCGGCTGAAGGAGCTCCCAGGGGCGTCTGTGCAAGGATTTCTGCCAGGCACAGGTAGGACACGACTGTATATAGAGTCGGACATCCCTCTTGACCTGCGGCCACCAGTAACTCCGTCAGAAGTTCCAGGGTCCTGGCTGTTCCTGGATGTCCAGCGGTCAAGGAGTCGTGGGCCCATGCTAACACTCTCTTGTGGGAACGAGAGGGCACCACAGTCTTTCCCGCGGGGGCCACCTCGGATGCTGCCAGAAGAACTTTGGCCGGGTCCAGGATGTACTGAGGCGGGTTGGTAATATCTTCTGTCTCCATCGTGTGGGAGAGAGCATCCGCTCGAACATTCTTGAACGCCGGACGGTAACGGAGGGAAAAATTAAAATGGCTGAAGAAGAGTGACCAGCGCGCCTGCCGTGAGTTAAGGCGCTGGGTGCGGCACAAATACTCCAAGTTCTTATGGTCTGTGTAAATGATTACCGGGTGCTGGGGCCCCTCCAACCATTGGCGCCATTCCTCGAATGCAAGTTTGATGGCCAGAAGCTCTTTATCCCCTATGCCGTAGTTCCTCTCGGCGGGCGTGAACTTGCGTGAGTAGTAGGAACACGGCAGGGATTTGCCTCCATTGGACAACTGGCTTAGAACGGCCCCGACAGCTATGTCGGAGGCGTCGACCTCCACGATGAACTGGCATTGAGGGTCAGGGTGGCGGAGGCAGATGTCTTGGAGGAACGCGTTCTTCAGTTCCTGAAAGGCTCATTTCTTAGCGTTGGCGCCCTTTCTGGTAAGGGGACATCAGCGGGGCCACCATCTGGGAATAGTGGGGGATAAATTGCCGGTAGAAATTGGCGAACCCCAGGAACCGTTGGAGTGCCTTCACTCCCACTGGTTGCGGCCAATCCTTGATCGCCGTGACCTTCTCCAGATCCATAAGGAAACCTGTGGAGGATACGATGTACCCAAGGAAGGGTAGCGATTCCTGCTCGAAGAGACACTTCTCAAACTTTGCATAAAGTCGGTTGTCTCGCAGTTTCTGTAGTACTCGTCGGACATCGTGGCGGTGCGTCTCTAAGTCCCTGGAGTATATTAGCACATCATCGATGTAAACAATTACCGAGCTTTGTAACATATCTCTTAGAACCTCGTTCATGAGGTTTTGAAAAACCGCTGGAGCATTGCAGAGACTGAAGGGCATGACCAGGTATTCGTAGTGGCCATTTGTCTTCCATTCGTCACCTGGATGAATCCTTATTAGGTTATACACTCCACGGAGATCCAGTTTCGTGAACACCTTGGCCCCCTGTAGTCTGTCCAGAAGTTCCGGGATCAAAGGCAAAGGGTACCGATCCCGCTGGGTAATGCTGTTCAGGCCACGGTAATCTATGCAGGGTTGGAGGGACCCATCCTTCTTCGCTACGAAGAAGAACCCTGCTCCAGCCGGGAATTTGGATGGTCGAATGAACCCTCGGTCCAGGTTCTCCCGGATGTATGCGGACATGGCCTGTGTCTCGGGAAGGGACAACGGGTAGACCCATCCTCGTGGCGGTGTGGTACCCGGGAGCAAGTTGATCGCACAGTCGAAGGGGCGGTGCTCCGGGAGGATCTCAGATTTCTCTTTAGAAAAGACATTGAGGTAATCTTGGTAGTGGGGTGGCAGTGCCAAGGAAGTCGTCAGCAGAGGTACCAGTGGTCGAGTAACAGCGGTCAAACAGGAGTCGAAGCACGAGGGCCTCCTGGACGCCACCTGGAGGGTATCCCATGAGATTACAGGAGAGTGCTTCCGCAGCCAAGGTAGCCCCAAGATGACTGGATGCATGGACTTTTCCAAGATGAGGAACAAAATTTCCTCCACATGCAGAATACCAGTGCGTAGCGTGAGAGGCTTGGAACAAGTAGCCGCATCAACATGGCTTTTGGGTAAATCACTACAAATTTGACTATACGTTCCTAACGCTGCTATAGCAAGTCCTTTTATAGTCAAGGTATTTTTCACTGAATTATTGCCAAAACAACAGGGGTAGCTCACAGAGCTCCTTTACACAGCGTCTACCTGCATTCACTGCATCATGTGACCCCCTTCCCCTACTCCTGTGTTTTATAACCTGTGTTTATGATATACACAGGTTATAAAATATGCACAAATTAACCCTATAATGTGTGTGCATGTTAAAAACAAATGTGCGAATATATATTGCACTTAACCAGGTAAGTCTTAAAAGTGCTACTTATTCAGCTAAGGGGCTTCATTTATTAAGCATTTGTCCTGTAGAAACAGAATGGAAGAAAAGCCTTAGTAAATCAGGCCTTAAGTTAGATAGCTAGATAAGTTTTAAAGGTACTAATTGTCTGGCTAAGTCAGATAGCCGTGTTAGTCTTAAAAGTGCTACTTATCCAGCCAAGTCAGATAGTTGGATACTATAAGTAGCATTTTTTAGATGTATCCAGCTAGCTTGTTATGGTCCCAGGCCGTGCCCCGGTCCCTTCACCTACCTCGGGGATGGCTCGGGCTGCTGGAACCTCTCTCCGGCTTGCAAGGCCTGGCCTAGCCTCTGCCTCGGCGTTCCCTCCTTGAGGGAGACGCCGTCGATCCTCCGTACCTGGCCCCACCCCTAGATGCACGTGTGCGCAGGGGCTCAAGATTTAAAGGGCCCAGTGCGGGAACACGGAGGATAGCCCAGAGATGACATCAGATGCTGCAGGGATATTTAAATCCTGCATCCAGCTCTATGCCTTGCCTTGCAATGAAGTTCACTCGTCCTGAGTTGCTAGTTGTGGATTCTGACTTCAGCTTGTCCCTGGCTTCTGACTTCGGCTCTCGTCCACTGGCTTCTGACTCCGGCTTTCGTCCACTGGCTTCTGTCCACTGGCTTCTGACTCCAGCTTTCATCCACTGGTTCCTGACTCCGGCTTTCATCCAGGAGGCCTCGCCTAAGTCCAAGCGGCTCGGGTCCTTATAAGCTCCTCTCGGGGGGACCGCGGGCTTCCTGTGGTGAAGTTCCAGTTGGCCTCCTGGCTTCAGCTCTACTCTTCTCGATCCTCTAGAACTCCTCTTCAGACATCGGCCCACAGGAGACCGCTCGTAAGTCCAAGTGGCTTGGGTCCTCATGGGCTCCTCCTGGGGGGAACCTCGGGCTTCCAATGGTGAAGATCCTTCCGGTCTCCTGCCCTGTGCCACCTCCCGGCTTCGACATCCACTGTGGGTCTTCTCACGGTGAGTCTTCATCTGTCCCAGCCGGCTCAAGGGTCCACGAATCCAACAGTTTGCAAGGCCATGGACCCGGCGGACGTGGCGGGCTTAAAGACCATCCCCGGAATTGCCCAACGTTTGCAGCAACAGCAAGTCTGCCTTGATGCTCTGATGGTGACGGTAGACAGACTGGCCAATCGTATTGATGGAACTTCTGCACTTGTACCTCTTGCGCCAGTTGCTGCGGCCGATCCTGGACCCGCAACGCCCACACAGCTGCCGGCACCCTCACAGTACTTGGGGGAAGTGAAGTACTGCCACGGATTCCTCAGTGTTTCATACGATTCAATCTGCTGCCTTCCCAGTTTTCTAAGGATCAGATCAAGACCAGTTATATTATTTCTTTGTTGGACGGGAAGCCCCTGGCCTGGGCCTCTCCACCATGGGAGCGTAAAGATCCCCTTCTTGGGAATCTGGAACAGTTTGTCTCAGCCTTTCGAAATATTCTCACAGACCCACTGCTGCCTCTGAACTACTCCAGCTATGCCAAGGCAATCTGTCCCATGCCGAGTATGCGGTGGAATTCTGTACCCTGGCAGCCGAGCTAGACTGGAGGGACGACAGTCTCCACGGCATATTCTTGGAAGGGTTCACTTCAAGACTCCAAGATGAACTAGCGGCGAGGGACCTGAATAGCCTGATTGATCTGGCTGGACAGGTGGACCGCCGAATCCAACGCTGTTTTCAGGAAGGGAGAGTCCGGTCGTAAACCCAGTAACTCTGGGTCTACATTTCCCCGACTGGTACCCTCCTCCTCTGCTTCTCCCGGAGACCAAGGCGTAGAGCCTATGCAGTTGGGCCGAGGTCCAATCTCGCAGGAAGAGAGAAGACGGCGCCGCACTCAAGGTCTGTGCTTATATTGCGGCGGCAAGGGGCACTTCCTAGCCCGATGTGGTGAGCGGCCGGGAAACGCCAGAACCCTAGGGATCATTGAGGAGTTGACCCTAGGTAATACAAGTTCCGCCTCCTCATGCACCGTACCGGTTACCCTCGTCTACCCCAGGGGTACCTTTGATACGCTGGCTATGATCGACTCCAGAGCGGGAGGGAATTTCATCCTCATAGACCTCATCCAACAGTTGCAGATTGGGGTCCAACCCCGAATTCCTCTGATCCGGGTATCTTTGATTCACAATGCTGTCCTCCCGGGGAGTATTTCTACCTGCACCAAGCCCTTGATTCTTCACACTGGTCTCCTACACGTGGAAGAAATCTTATTTCTTATGCTGGAGAGGTCCATTCACCCTATCATCTTGGGCTTGCCCTGGCTGCAGAAACATTCCCCAGTTATACACTGGGATTTTCTTCAGATTGTATCCTGGGGTCCTCCCTGTTTTGACTCCTGCCTGACAGGTATCCCTCGTCCCAGTGTGCTTCTCCTGACCACGCCCATGGCACTCTCGCCACAGTACCAAGATTACGAGGACGTCTTCTCTAAGGAGAAAGCTGAAGTCCTTCCGGAACACCGGTCCTTTGACTGTGCCATAAACCTGATCCCGGGCACTACGCCTCCTAGGGAACGGGTCTACCCCTTGTCACTCACGGAAACTCGGGCCATGTTGGCATACATTCAGGAGAATTTGGATAGAGGCTTCATTCGGCCCTCTAATTCCCCCACCGGGGCCAGGTTCTTCTTTGTGGCCAAAAAGAATGGGTCACGCCGACCCTGTATTGATTACCGCGGCCTTAACGCCATCACATGACGGGACAGGTACCCTTTGCCTCTGATTCCTGAATTACTAGACCGGCTTCAAGGGGCTAAGGTCTTTACCAGCTGGACCTCCAGGGTGCTTATAATTTGGTATGCATATGACCCGGTGACGAATGGAAGACCACATTCAATACTAGAGACTGGCACTAAGAATATTTGGTCATGCCCTTCGGCTTATGCAATTCCCCTGCGGTTTTTCAGAACCTTATGAATGAGGTCTTGAGGGACATGTTGCATACCTCTGTCATAATATGCCTCGATGATGTATTGGTTTATTCGAAAGACTTTTCTACGCACCGTGTACAAGTGCGGCAAGTGCTGCAGAAACTTCAGGACAGTCGTCTCTTTGCCAAGTTAGAGAAGTGCCAGTTCGAGCAGGAGTCCTTGTCCTTCCTCGGATATATAGTCTCTTCCACGGGCTTCCACATGGACCCTGATAAGGTGGCGGTCATTCGAGATTGGCCACAGCCATTAAGGGTCAAGGCCCTACAATGCTTCCTGGGTGTCGCTAATTTCTATCGCCATTACTCCCAATTGCTGGGACCACTTACTGCCCTTACCAGGAAGGGTGCCAATGCTAAGAACTGGACCCCGACGGCAATAAGTGCCTTCCAGGAGCTGAAGGAAGCCTTTCTTCGTGATGTCTGTCTCCACCATCCAGATCCACAGCGTCAGTTTATCGTAGAGGTAGATGCATCTGATCTTGCGGTAGGGGCTGTCCTGAGCCAGTTATCCATGAAGGGCAAACCCCTACCATGTTCCTATTTTTCGTGAAAATTCTCTCCGGTGGAGAGAAATTACAGTATTGGTGATACTAGCCATCAAGCTCGTGCTGGAGGAATGGCGGCAGTGGCTGGAGGGGGCCCAATACCCCTTGATCTTCTATACGGACCACAAGAACCTGGAATCCTTGTGCCGAGCACAATGCCTCAATTCTCGACAAGCCCGATGGTCACTTTTCTTTAGCCGTTTCAATTTCCTCCTCCGATACAGGCCAGTCTCCAAGAATATTCGAGCGGACACGCTCTCTCGCACGGCAGAGACGGAGGATAACCCTAATCCACCTCATTATCCAGCCAAGGTCCTTCTTGCAGTTTCAGAGGTGGTTCCTATGGGTAAGATGGTCATACCGGCTCGCCTGCGCAAGAAGATGTTGTCATAGGCTCATGACTCGACCGCAGGGCATTCAGGGGTCGCTCGGACCATGGATCTGCTGACCGAATATTACTGGTGGCCTCAGGTCAGGAGAGATGTTCGTCTCTACGTCAGCTCCTGCCCAACCTGCGCTCGACAAAAGACGCTGACTGGTCGCCCATGGGGACTCCTTCAACCATTACCTATCCTCACCGAGCCATGGACCCATTTGTCAACCGACTTCATTGTGGACTTTCCACCTTTGGAAGAGAAAACAGTGATATGGGTCATGGTCGATAGGTTTTCGAAGATGGCCCACTTCGTCCCTCTCACTAAATTACCAACGGCACCTGAGCTCGCTAGTCTTTTTGCCCAGCACAACTTTTGCCTACACAGACTTTCTCTCCATATAGCCTTCGACTGGGGCTTGCAGTTCATGGCTAAATATTGGAGAGCACTCTGCAAGAAATTTGGGGTTCAACTGGACTTCATGACCTCCTTTCACCCCCAAGGCAACGGCCAAGCGGAGCGCACAAACCAGACCTTGAAAACCTTCCTCTGAGCTTTCGTGGGAGACCTACAAGATGATTGGGTGGCCTTACTCCCATCGGCAGAATTATCATACAAGCACCATAGGCATTCGGCCACTGGTAGGCCTCCCATGTAGTCTATGGGAGACGTCTCCGACCCCCGTTGCCTTTACCATTGGCAGTCCCATCTCCAGCCGTGCAACTCATAGCCCAACAGTTACACAATCTCTGGGGCTCTACTCGGAAGAAACTTCAACGCACAGCAATCATGGCGAAGAGGTATGCGGACTGTCTGTGACGTCCAGCTCCAGCATTCCTCCCTGGGGACAAGGTAAGGCTAAGTACCAAATACTTTTGCCTGCGGGTTCCTTCTATGTGCTTGGCTCCGAGGTACATTGGCCCATTCCCGGTCACGGAACGGGTGGGTGCTGTCTCCTACCGGTTCCACCTTCCCTCGATGCTCAGGGTTCATAACGTTTTTCACATCTTGTTACTCAAGCCGTTGGTCTTGTCCGTCTTCCACAATAAGATCCCTGAACCTGCCGCTCCTGAGGCCCAGGAAGACATGGTCTACCGTGAAGGACGTATTGGATGTACGGTTCCACCATCGTAGATGGGAGTATGTCCTTTCCTGGGAGGGCTACGGTCCCGAGGAGAATACGTGGGAACCAGCCTTTAACATCGTGGACAAGACCCTTCTCCGCCAGTTCCACTTGGATCATCATGCAAAGCCCAAACCCCTGGGAAGGGGCCGTAGGAGGGGGGGTACTGTTATGGTCCCGGGCCGTGCCCCGGTCCCTTCACCTACCTCAGGGCCGGCCCGGGCCGCTGGAACCTCTCTCCAGCCGACAAGGCACGGCCTAGCCTCTGCCGCGGTGTTCCCACCTCGAGGGAGACGCCGTCGATCCTCCGTGCCTGGCTCTGCCCCCTAGACGCGCGCGCGCACGCGCAGGGGCTCAAGATTTAAAGGGCCCAGCGCGGGAACACGGAGGACAACCCAGAGATGACGTCAGACGCTGCAGGGATATTTAAACCCTGCATCCAGCTCTATGCCTTGCCTTGCAACGAGGTTCACTCGTCTTAAGTTGCTAGTTGCGGATTCTGACTTCGGCTTGTTCCTGGCTTCTGACTTCGGCTTGTCCTTAGATTCTGACTCTGGCTCTTGTCCACTGGCTTCTGACTCCGGCTTTTGTCCACTGGTTCCTGACTCCGGCTTTCATCCAGGAGGCCTCGCCTAAGTCCAAGTGGCTCGGTTCCTCATGACCTCCTCTTGGGGGGACCGCGGGCTTCCAGTGGTGAAATTTCAGTTGGCCTCCTGGCTTCAGCTCTACTCTTCTCGATCCTCTGGAACTCCTCTTCAGACACCGGCCCACAGGAGACCACCCGTAAGTCCAAGCGGCTCGGGTCCTCATGGGCTCCTCCTGGGAGGACCTCGGGATTCCACTGGTAAAGATCCCTCCGGTCTCCTACTCTGTGCCGCCTCCCGGTTTCGACATCCACTGTGGGTCTTCCCATGGTGAGTCTTCATCTGTCCCAGTCGGCTCAAGGGTCCATGAATCCAACATAGCTGCCTTACTGGGAGATGCATCAAGCAGCGATAGTGCTCTAACACGCGTGTATATCATGCGATAGAGCAAATATTTTATCATGCAAATCTCATGCAAATATTTTATTGCAGCCCACGGAGAAGGTGGCCAGCTGTGATAAAATATCTACACCTTTTAGAAAAGCAGTAAATGTGAGTCAGGAGGCCCTGGCCCTGTTGCAGGACCCGTCACTTAATTTTTATTTATTTATTTAACACTTTTCTATACCGACCTTCATGAAAAAATTTCATATCAGATCGGTTTACATGTAACAAAGGGTATAACAAACAAGAACAATTCACTAGAAGTGGAAGTTACATATAACAAGGGTAGTTAACTTGGAGGCTAGGCTAGTCAGAGGTATAGGACAGTGTAACTGAAGAGAACTAGAAAAGGCAATGAAACAAAAGAAACGGCGGCTTAATTATAATGTCTAAACATAGCGGGGCGTTAGCCGGTAAAGCAGAGTCCTGTCCAGTTGACAATTAATGGCTTAGAAAGTTAGGGGAAGGCCTGGAGGAAGAGCCAGGTCTTAAGTTTTTTGCGGAAAGTTCGAAGGCAAGGTTCTAGTCTGAGGTCAGTGGGCATATTGTTCCAGATAGTTGGACCTGCCGTAGAGAATGCTCGTTCTTTGGTGTATGATAGTCGCGTGGCTTTTGTTGGGGGAACTTGCAGGGTACCTTTGTACGCTTCTCTTATAGGTGTTGAGGATGAATATAATGTGAGAGGAATCTGGAGGTCTAGTTGTTGCTGATTGTATATGGTTTTATGAATTGTGGTGAGGGCCTTGTGTATTATTCTATATTTTATTGGCAGCCAGTGAAGGTTCCGTAGTATGGGAGTGATGTGCGAACCTCTGTTGGTGTTGGTTAGGATTCTGGCTGCCGAATTCTGGAGCATCTGTAATGGTTTGATGGAGGAGAAAGGGAGTCCGAGAAGGAGAGCGTTGCAGTAATCTGTTTTGGAAAAGAGCGTGGTTTGGAGGACGGACCTAAAGTCCTGGAAATGGAGGAGAGGTTTGAGCCTTTTCATAACTTGGAGTCTATAGAAACAATCCTTGGCGGTGTTGTTGATGGATTTCTTTAGATTCAGGTGGTTATCGAGGATGACTCCTAGGTCCCTTACTTGTGAAATCTGGGTGTTGGATGATGTCTGATGGGTTAGGGCTGAGTGGTCGGGGGAAATGAGAAGTAGTTCTGTCTTAGATGCATTGAGGACTAGGTTAAAACCGGAGAGTAGGCAGTTAATAGCTTGAAAGCAGCTTTCCCAGTATGAGAGCGTTTTAGAGAGTGATTCTGTTATGGGGATCAGAATCTGTACGTCGTCTGCATAGAGGTAGTGGATTAATTTTAGTTTTGTAAGCAGCTGGCAGAGGGGGAGGAGATAGATATTGAAGAGGATGGGGGACAGGGAGGATCCTTGCGGTACGCCTAAAGTTGATTTGACGTCTGAAGATTCTTTATTATTAATGTTTACCTTAAAACTCCTGTTGCTGAGGAAGGAGGAGAACCATTTGTGTGCGGATCCTGATAATCCGATTTCTGAAAGCCGATTTAGTAGGATGGTGTGGTTCACGGTGTCAAAGGCTGCGGAGATATCTAGAAGGATCAGGATGAATGACAGACCTTTGTCAAGGCCCATGATGATGTGGTCCGAGAGTGAGATAAGGAGGGATTCTGTACTTAATGATTTACGAAAACCATATTGGGATGGATAGAGGATATTGTGTTCTTCCAGATAATCTGAGAGTTGCGTATTTACCAGTTTCTCCGTGATTTTGGCCAGAAAAGGAAGGTTAGATATGGGGCGGAAATTGGCGGGATCTCTCGTGTCCAGGTTAGGTTTCTTTAGTAGGGGTTTGAGGGAGGCTGTTTTTAGTCTGTCGGGGTATATTCCTTGGGAGAGTGAGCAGTTTATGATATTGGTCAAAGGTCTGGAGATAGTCGTCGGGATGAGAAGCAGAAGTTTAGTTGGAATGTGATCTGATGGGTGGTTGGAAGGTTTCAGCTTCTTAAGTAAGGATTCGATCTCAAGTGGGGTAGTTGGTTCAAAAGAATCTAGGTTAGCTCCAGGGTGAGGAATGGAGTCGTGGGTAGGGATGGGGGAGGTTGTGTTGGTGGGAAGGCGAGCTAGAGTGTCTGCAGTTTTTTTCTGGAAGAAAAGTGCTAGTTCATTTGCTTTGGATTGTGCTTGGTCATCTGGTATGACGTGGGTGGGGGATTTAGTGAGTTGGGAGACATATGAGAACAGGGTCCTGGCATTGAATTGGAGTTCTTGGATTCTGCTGGCATAGAAGTCTCCTTTTGTCCGTAAGATGGAATTCTTGTAGAGATGTAATGTGTGTTTGTAGTTGGTTAGAGTCGTGAATTGGGGGACTTACGCCAATCACTTTCTTTGTGTCTGAGGTCTTGTTTTATCTGCTTAAGTTCGGAGGAGAACCAGGGTTGCTTCTTTTTATGCATTGGGTTGATTGTTTTCACTGCTTTAGGGCAAACTTTATTTGCGATCGATTCTGTGATATTGTGCCATGACAGAAGGGCCGTGTTGGGGTTGGTGGTGTCCAGGTTGGGAAGTTCTTTGGAGAGAAGATCTTTGAGCGTGTCAGACATACAAGTTTTCCTGAAGTGGATGGTAGAGAGGGGCTGAGGAGGCTGAGGATTCCCTTGAGTCGTGAGGGTTGTTGATATCAGTGAGTGGTCTGACCAGGGAATGGGGGTACAGATCGGAACATTGTTGTATGAAATATTGGAGTTGACGAAGATGAGGTCGAGGGTATGACCTGCTTTATGGGTAGGTTTATCAATGATTTGTTTAAAGCCCATGGCTTCGAGTGTAGTGAGGAGCGTTTCGCAATTTGGGGTGGGCGGAGAGGCGTCAACATGGAGGTTGAAGTCCCCCATGATTATGGCTGGTGAGTCCATGTTGATGTGTGTGGCTATTATTTCTATGAGGAGGGAAGCATCGGAGTCTAGCAGTCCTGGTGGAGCGTATATTAGAAGGATTTGAAGATGCTTGGATTTAAAGAGACCTAGTTCAAGTTTGGTAGAGGTCGGGATCTTAACAGGTTGAGGATTGAGTTTGAATTCTTTTTTAGTGGCTAGGAGAAGGCCACCTCCTCATTTTTTTTGTCTGGGAATTGAGATTATGTCGTAGAGGAGTAAAGGTAATTGATTTATAAGGGCTATGTCTGAACTTTTTAGCCAGGTTTCTGTAATGGCACAGATGTCTGGCTTTGAGTCTAAGAGGTAGTCATTTAGAACGTGGGTTTTCTTCGTTAGTGACTGAGCATTGAGCAGCGTAAGAGAGAACATCGTGAGACCTAACAACTGCGTGAAGGGGGAGGTCATGATTGGGATGAGGGATCTGGTTGTATGTCTTGAGAGTTGTTGAAAATTCTTCGAGAGAGGAAGGTGTCGTTGGTATATGATAGGGATTGGGAAAGTTTGCATGCTGTCTTCAGGAGGTGTGGGAGTAGGCTGGAAGGGGAGGGCTGGGGCCCTGGACCCTCTATTTTAATTTTGGACCTTTCATGGGTGGGGGGCAGGGCTTGGACCCTCATTCATTTTGGACATTGGGAGTTGGGGATGCTGGAGGCCCAGTATTCATTCACTTTGAACTTTGGGAGACTGGGTGGCTACTACTTTAAGTTACACTTTGGGGTGGGGATTGGGGTGGTCTGGGGGACTACTATGTAATTTTGGACTTTGGGGTTCCAGGGCTGTTGCAGTGTGGCAACATCTCCACTTTTTTTTTTACTGTGGGGGAGTCGGAGCCGCCTTAAGTGGCAGCCCCATGTTGAATGGAGGTTAGCACTGAATTCCATTCAACTTCCTCATTTTAATAGCATATTGTTTTTGGGGACAGCGACCCTTAAAGGCCAAGGAAATCCCTTGAGGTTTGGGCCACCATTACATTAAAGAGCTGCTAGGTACATTGTTTTGCCCCATGGTGTTTGGCCGCGAGACAAAAAAACATGCCATAGAGCTGCAAAGAATTTTGGGGGGAGGGGCTCCACGACCCTCTCAAACTGGCTATCTTAAAACCCCTTCTAAAAAAAAATAACCTCTCCACAGACAACCCAGCAAACTTTCGTCCTATTGCAAACCTTCCTATCATCGCCAAGATCCTAGAGAGAATTGTCAACAAACAACTCTCCGAGTTTCTGGACAACAACAATATCCTCTCCCCAGCTCAACTAGGATTTCGCAAATCTAGAAATACAGAATCTCTCCTTATTTCTCTGTCTGATATCATCTTCATGAACCTGGAAAAGAAACGGCCCTGTCTTCTCATCCTCCTAGATTTATCGGCCACATTCGACACAGTGAACCATCAATGTCTCATAGACAGGCTAGCGGAGATCAGCATCAAAAATACCGTACTAAACTGGTTCAAGTCTTCCTTCAAAATAGGCAATACAAAGTCAAGATTAACAGCAAAGAACCCCCCCCCCCCCCCTTTCATCTCTTCCCTAGGAGTTCCTCAAGGTTCATCTTTATCACCGACACTATTCAATATCTATCTTCTCCCCCTTTGCAATCTACTCTCCGAGCTGAAACTTACATATTATCTTTATGCAGATGATGTCAAAATCCTGATACCGATCACCGACTCGCTGCAAAAAACTCTTCTCCATTGGAACGCCTGTCTCATCCACACTAACAACCTCCTCTCAAAGCTTAATTTGTTACTCAACACCGACAAAACAGAATACATCCTAATCACACAAGATGGCAACGTACCACTAAATAACGTTCAACAGCCAATGTCCCCTACTTTCTTTCCCAAGGTAAGAAACCTTGGGGTAATCATAGACAGCCAAATGACCTTCACAGGCTTCATCAACAACACAGTAAAGGAGTGTTATTTTAAACTCCAAGTTCTAAAACGACTAAGACCCCTCCTCCATTTCCACGATTTTAGGTCAGTGTTACAAGCCATCATATTTTCCAAAATTGACTATTGTAATTCACTCCTTCACGGCCTGCCTGATATTTCACTCAAACCTCTCCAGCTACTACAGAACGCCACGGCCAGGATCCTCACAAAATCCAATAAGAGGGACCGTATAACTCCAATTTTAAAGAACTTACATTGGCTACCAATTAAGTTTAGAATCCTTCATAAACTACTAACAGTCATACACAAAGCCATACATAACATTACTCCTCTGGATCTTACAATACCTTTGCAACTCCACACCTCGATCCGTCCAATTAGACTAGCCCAGAGAGGCACGCTTCAAGCACCCACCATCAAGACCTCTTTCAGTAAGAGAGCTATTTCCACCTCGGGCCCCAAGCAATGGAACCTGCTCCCTCCTGAACTGAGGCTGGAACAATGTCCAATCACCTTTAAGAAGAGACTTAAGACTTTATTGTTCAAACAAGCATTCCCATAATTACACACCTCAGCCTTGGTTCTTATCTGCATCATGAGTAGACTATCCAACCTGATGCCTTCACAGTCCTCCCCTATTTAATTTCCTTACTTTTCGCCCAAGTTATACAAACCCTACTCTCTATACTTGCATCACCCATTTTATGTTTTCGAGGTTATTTCTACCCTGTTAATTGTTTTCGTCCAGGTTATTCTTCCCTATTCATTGTAAAACAAGACTTTTTCTATGTTATTTTGCTGGTTGTAATGTAAACCGAAGTGATAATTAACCTTGTTAATTGAACCTCGGTAATATAAAAGTTATAAATAAATAAATAAATAAATCCTGGTGACATCTTGCAATGATAGTGGGACCCCTCCATAAAATAAATCATGGCTTGATGCATCTAGGGGTTAGCCGGAGAAGTCGAAACTTGTCTAGATAAGTGCCGCTACTTAGCTGGATAAATTTGAATTTATTTGGACAAGTGGCGCAACTGCTATACCTGCATATTTATTCGTCTAACTTTGAAAATATACACATAGATATTTTACCTGCTTGATTCTTATGCATTCCCCCCCCCCCCCCAAGCAAATCAGGTTTTACCTGTGTGGCAATTAAATTAATAGTTTAACCAATTAGTCTACTAGTTTGCTTAGTCCATCTGCAGGTAATTGAGACCCTCCTAACTCTTCAGTATCAACTCCCACCATTTCACCCAGACCTCCACCCAGTTAGTATTTCACTTTTAAGAATCTTAACTAATCATTTAATTTAGATATAGAGCAGGTGTAAATACATGCACGAGTAAGTGGCCAAATCTAAATGCATAAATTGCTTATAAAATAGCAACTTACATGTGTAAATGTTGGCCCTGCCCTGGAACACACCTGGCACGTTCCTTTTTTACAAGTTCAAATTTACTTGTGAATCCTTATTTACACATGTAAATAGCATACTGATTTTTACATGTGCAGTTTTTGAAAAATTTACCTTTTAATCATTATTTATCAATGAGAGTACAACTAGTAGAGCTCAGACCTGTATGCCTTCTGCCACCCATGTTAATCTTGGGCCCTAAAAACAGTTCTGGCTATGCCACTGGTACAAACCGATCTCGGCTTGAACCAAATATACTGATATACAGAAGTGTGAGGTTCAAAAGTAAAACGAGAGTCCAAAATAATTCCAAGTCTTCGTACATGTTCCTGAACAAAAAGAGATTTTCATCCAAAAATTTGATTATCCCCTACTTTAGACTTAAGATTACTTTCAATGCTAATTTGTCTGCGTTCACCCAGGGTGTTTACCACTACTCTTTGTTACCTCCCACTGAACCAATTTCTAACCCAGTCACTTTAGTGCCTATACATACATTAGAATAAATTGAAAAACTGCCACACAAGAGCCTTTAAAGAGTTTAAAAATAGACCATGTAGCTATTCTAATGTATTGTAAACTGCTATGGGTGAATTGTGTATTCAAAAAAGTGGGTAACAAATCCAAATAAATAAATTAACCCACCCATTTTATGTGGGGTATGTCAAGGGTGTCCTTTGTCTCCGCTCCTATTTGTTTTGGCCTTGGAACCCCTGGCTATTAAGTTGCGCTTAGAGGATGGGTTTTGCGGCATTAATGTTGGTTGTCAACAAATGAAGTTATCAATGTTCGCGGATGATATCTTGCTTTTTGTAAGTAAACCTAGGACTAGTATACCTGTCATTATTCAATGTTTTACGGTTTTTTAATCTATTTCGGGTCTGACTATTAATTTTTCTAAATCGGAAGCGCTTGCCCTTGATGCCGGAGTGCAACGTCAGTGGCCGGGACTGTTCCCTTTTAAGTGGGCTTCGAATAAAATGAAATATCTGGGGGTTTGGATATCTAGAGATCCTCTAGATCTATATGAACTGAATATAAAAACCACACTGATAGAATTGGATACCCAACTAAAGGCTTGGCGTTCATTACCCCTTTCTATCTTTGGTAGAAGCGATCTTCTTAAAATGGTCATTATGCCTAAGTTACTTTATAAATTACATATGTTGCCTTGTTGGCTAACTAGCAGGGATGTAAAGTGGATGCAATCTTCCTTCCAAAAATGTCTTTGGGTGGGGAAAAAAGCGAGGTTACGATATCAGGTTTTGATGTCTCAACGGGGGGAAGGGGGCCTTGGCTTGCCAGATGTTAGGTTATACATTACGGCATGCCAAATTCGTTATGTAGGGGAATGGATCCTTGATGAATATGCATACTGTGATGATGGACTGGTTATTAGCATGGTTGCACCTTGGTCACCTTTGTACCTGATCCAAGCAAGTCCTAAGGCTTATCGGACCTTACATATCCCTCGTAGTTTGGTGCAACCTTGTCGCCAGGCTTGGCGCTAGATACAGTCCCGTGGAGGCTTGTCTGGTCTCAATTCTCTTTTAATGCCATTAATGGGTAATTTTGATTTTTCACCAAGTCGAGACAACTATTATCTTTTTGATGCCTGGTTACAAAAAGGTTTAGCATTTATTTTTCATTTTTATGTTACCGACTCACCAGTAGTGCGGGACTTTGATTCATTGGCCAGAGACTATAATTTACCCACTAAGCATTTTTATGCATATTTACAGACACGTCATTATCTTCAATCCTTTCATTGGACTGTTGAGAATTATACAAGGGAGTCAACTTTTGCACAACTTTTTTTGATAGGATTTTAATGGTTAATTCCATCAAAGGTTGGTGTGAGTTTGGCAGAATTTATCAATCAATATCGCATATAGATTCTTTAGCTTGATACTGGACTGAAGCGTGGACTATGGATATTCCTTCTATATACTAGCTTTCGTGTTTTAAACTCATGTCTAAAAGTATACCAGATCTTTCACTACAAGAGTTGCAATTTAAGATTTTGCATCATATTTTTTGTGATGATGTTCGCCGATGTAGGATGGGACGATTTTCATCTCCTAAATGTATTAAATGTCATCAAGTGACAGATACTTTGGCACATAGGTTATTTTTGTGCCCGGTGCTGAGACCTTTTTGGAAGAAGGTGATTGCAGTAGTTGCTCAATGTACTGGCTCTTCTATTGTTTGGACGGGCTAGCTGCTTCTATCTGGTCTAAGAGGAGCCCTTCCTTCTTATAAATTGTCCTTAGATAAATTTGGTCATACTGCCGTATTACTGGCATGTCGTACTATTTTAGCTGACTGGATAACACCAGATATGTCTCCTAACTTGAGGGCTTGGTATGGGCGTCTTGCATTTTCAATGCAAATGGAACAGATGATTGCCATAAGCAGTGAGAAAGAAAGAGATTTGATATACTAGTCTTGTTGGTCAACTTGCTATGACCTATTACCATCTGATCTTCAGTCTACTTTAAATGTTGCTGGATATCATTCCTCTTGGAATTGACTGTATACTAACTGGATTGTTATATGACCTGACTATTACAGTGGGAACGTCACTTTGGGAGGGCAGTTGATGTCTTTTGGGTTTTGAATGGTGACATTGAAGGAGTCTTCCCCAGGGTAGGGGGGGGGGGGTAAGTGTACTGTGTGGAATGTGTGTGGATGTGGATAGCTGGGTTGTGACTGTGTGTGGCTGTCTGGGTTGTGACTGTGTAGTGGGCTTTGTTTCTTTTGGTCTTATAGATTTCAAAAAGAAGGTACAAGGGGAGTTGTTCAAATTTGCATTGTTTAAGTAATGTATATAGCTAATATCTGCTCCTTGAAAGTATTTTTAATTGTACCTGTGATGCTTTTTAATAAAAATGATTTTGACAAAAAAAAAATAAATTAACCCACCCATAATCTGGACAAATTACATGGAAGATTTTGTCATTTAATCTCTAAATCTCTGTGGTTTTATAATCAATGATCATGATATGTTAAATCCCAGTGCTTATATTATGGGCAGGGTTATTTGGTTTATCTTTAGTAAGTTTTATTCCTTTTATACTTATGAGAAAAATCAATTTTGCATATGATGCTTAATATTTTCTTGGTCATAGCTAGGTTATAAATGTATTGCCCAATCTATCAAGAAACTACTTCTCAGTAGTGCAAAGACGTTTCTCCAAGGACAAGCAGGATGGTAATACTCACATGGGTGACATCATCAGATGGAGCCTGGTCCTGAACTTTGATCTAAAAAATTCATACTTTCAAATATGCCCTACTGAGCATGTGCATCTGTAGTTAGTACCCTACCTCTAGCTAGAGTCCCTCAGTCCCTTTTTTTCCGTGGAGCTGTGTGGTCGCGGGAGCCGTGTGTGTCACGGTATTCAGCTTTGCTCTCTCCTCACAGTTTTTGTAATTGATTTTGTTCTAGAGCTGCAGCTGTTTTTCTTTCCCTTATATTACAGTAGTTTTATTTTCTTTTTTCCTCCTCTTTCTACTGTCTGCCAGCCGC
Organism: Rhinatrema bivittatum; assembly: GCF_901001135.1. Classification (NCBI taxonomy): domain Eukaryota; kingdom Metazoa; phylum Chordata; class Amphibia; order Gymnophiona; family Rhinatrematidae; genus Rhinatrema; species Rhinatrema bivittatum. Next base: position 228,589,426 of record NC_042621.1, read on the forward strand.
ATGGCGGGCCTTAGTCACTGTGCAGCCTGGCAGAGTCTAATACTATCCCTTATTAAATAAATACTGCACCTTCAGTTTAGTATTTGTGTCCTCTCCTTGTTCTATCTGTTTTTGTACCTTTGTCAGGTGCTGGCAGAACTGATAGACTACAGTTCATCGGTGATCCATGCAGGCTGCTGAGCCTGGGGACTCTCCTGTGTTCTATCTGGGCAGGAATTCATGTTGTTTCACTGATTGATTGGTATCGATGGAGGTTCGGATAATGAAGAGATCGAGGACCACACCATTCCTGTGGGGGGTGAGGGAGATCTCTTCCTCCTCACATTCAAATGAACTAGTCTCCAGGGCAGGAGCCCTGGAAAATGTAGCCTCTCCTCCTGCTTGCCTGTGATGGCAGTGCCGTCTCCTTGTGAGAGAGAGTGAGCAGGAGCCTGGGCAAGCGGCATTGCTGCTGTACCTTCGATGCTATGCCCAGTAATAATTGCCAGTTCATATCAGTGCCAGTGCACTGATGGTCTGATGCGCTGATGTCAAGACTGCATCTTGGACCTGGACTGCCATTGAGCACCATGATCAACCTTGAACCCGATGACGTGCTGGGGCGCCCTCAATGTCATTGAGGTGTGTGACCGCCTTCAGTGCCATAAGGACCACATGGGTGCCATCAAGCGTAATGCATGCTTCAAGTTCGCTGGCTGGACATTCTGTGCATAGGTGTCGTCAAGCACTGTAGAGTCTCGATGCACCGGAGGAATAGCATTGACCTTAGCGTCATCGAGCGCCTTGGGCCTCGATGTGGCAGAGGAGCAGCACCGACCTCTAGTGTCGCAGTCCGGTCCATGTCTGAGACCAGGACTGCCATCAAACACCATGGTCCCCCTTTATGCCATTGGAGCCACCCTCAATGCCATTGATACCCTCGAGGCCATTGATGTTCTCGATGCCATAGATGCCCTTGATCTCATCGAGGTGTGTGTATGACTGCCCTCTATGCCATTGAAGTGCATGGCCTCGATGCCATGGCCACCCTCTATGCCATCGCGGTGAAGAGCCACCTCGATACCATCGACATCCTTGATGCCATCGAGGTGTGGGGCAGCTATGAAGGCCATCAGATGTGTTGGCTAGTGATGCTATTCGTTGCCATGCTCGACAATGTTGATCACCATCGACGAGGCACTGGGATCACCAGCAAGCACCCTGATCGCCCTTGAGGGCTCTTGCGTGTGTGATAGCGCCTTCCTTGCCATTGCTCCCTAGCACCTTGTGGCGCAGAACAGACGAGGAAGCTGCTACCTTGATGTGACAATGGCAGAAACCTGGCATGGCTGTCTACTGCAACAACAGAGAGAATACCAACTGCCAGCGCCTGAGGCATTTGGAAGAGTAAATGACCCCTGCCATACCCGATCGCAAATGCTGTGCTCCACTGTCGCACTAACTCCCAGTGTGATGTTGGCATCTCCAGTACCACTGGGGTTCTGATTATAGTGTGGTGATGGGTGGTGTTCTATGGCATCGCCCTCATGGTACCCCCAGTACATGATATTGTTCCAAGAGGCTGAACACAGCACTTGAAATGGATTCGGGAATGGCACACCAATGTTTCCCTCAAGGAAAAGCAGCAGTGAAGGCCATGGTGACTGACTGTGCCCATGGTGCTCTGCGGTGGTATCCTGTGACAACCGACCATGGCCACCGTTGCCCACCTTGGTGATGGCACCTGTGAGATTCTACCCACAAGCACAGTGACTGGGTTTGTAGGTGTGCTGCCATCCAAAGGATGGGATATCCCTGTATGAGTACTGATCAGCGTGCTACAGTGGAGTTGCCCTCTATTGTATGGGTGTGTGTGTTTTGCACGTGGTGAGCACAACAGGTTTTATGTCGCAGCCACAGAACTGACCTAAGACTGAGCATCTGGTCGAACCTCTGTGGAAGTAGATACTAGGAGGGTAGTGTCAGAAATCTTCCCCTTCCTCAGAAGAGGTCTATGTCTTTCAGCCCCTCCCATGTTAGAAATCATCTTTGTGGGGAAGCCCCTGGGGCTCCATTCATTGCAGTTTTATCGCCGAACTGGAGCCTTGATTCTTTTGAATCAGTATATCTCTTTATAGGCCAGGACCAGGGGACAGCAGCGGCAGTCATTGGACTGTTTTTGCTGGGGTCACTACATTGATTTTCATGGTGGCCTATCCCATCCAAGGGTGGCTGCAAGTGGCAGATTTGATCACTTCTGAATCTCAGCCATCTTTGACTGTAACCCAACTCTCACCTGTAGAGTTGGAAAGGTTTTTGGGATCAGGAGACCCCCAACTCCAGTTGCTTCCCTGTCTCTTCAGGAAGGGGAGATATGACTGGGTTTCCAGGGAGACCCTTATGGGTTCCCCCCTGGACACTTGGTTGTCCACCCCTACAGTGGATGGATCTTGTTCTCTGTTTCCCGGAGCAGAGATGTCACTGCTTCTGATTGGCAGTTGCTCTCTGTTCCTTGCGGGATCTGAGAGCTGGTCGAGCAGTAGCACTGTCCTTAGGTTGTCCTAAGGCACAGCAGGTCTATTTTGCGAGGGAGCCATTCCAGATTCAGTCTACTCTTTGTGGTAGCTCCCTGGTGAAGATTAGGGGTTTCTCCTGTTCGGGTGCTACCTTTGATACCTGCTGAGCTTAATGGGTGTTTTTTGTGGAGGACCACTATTGCTAGTCATTCTCACCTGCGGGACCCTGCCTCAGTGAGGAGGGTTCTAGTCTATGTAATTGGTAAGGATGCCTTTCAACCTCTTGCCATATTCATGGGTGAGGGAGTTAGGGGATTTGGGACCATGTAACAGAATTGTTACACTTTGGTTACGATGGCTTGCAAGCTACACTTTCCCAGTGTAGGGATAACCCTGTTTGCAGACAGGAGAGTCCTGGTTCATGCAGCGGTTATACCATTTACTGGACTGCATGCTTCTTTGGGAGAAGTATATGTAATCATGGCTGAGGTATTAATACCTAAGCCAGGTTGGTGGACAGTTGGTTCCGAGATCACACTGCCCTATCCTGGTACCTTTAGAGTTTCCAAGCCGGTGAAGAAATCCTTTTCTACAGGGTTTTGCACTTGTGGCACCCCAGTTTCCTGTATCTTGGTAGAGTGTTTCTGGATTTCTTCCCTGGGGGATTCACTGTAAATTTCAGCGTTTCCAAGCAGGCTGAGAGCTCTAACTTGGGGGCGGTGGGGGATAATTTGCTTGGGGTTGAGATATACAACCTAACGACTTGTTCTTACCCCTGCAGTCCAGTGGTCTACCTCCATGTTTTCTTTGCTCCTTCAAAATTCCAGTTGAAATGTCGAGGGGAAGGGAAGAAAAGCTAGGACATTCATAGTATATCTTAGTATATACCTGTAGGGAATGATACATCACTTTTTCTCTATTTTTTCACCAAGTTCTGGCCAGTACTGCCTTTAGCTTTTCTCACTTCACTGGGTGGTCGAAAGTGCCTTCCTGCTCACCTGAACTATCCTGTAGACAGGATGGATAGCCTTGTCATTGACAGAGTGCAATGCGGGTGAGCTTCAGGCCTAACTTATCTCCCTGCTTGAGGGTTTAGGCTAGTGATCCCAAACAGGAATTGCCTTTCATCCCCGGAAACTCTTGATACTGTCCTATGTGGTCAGCTATGTCTGGTACTAGGGCACATAGGGTCTGTCACAGACCCTGCTGTTGTTGCTGATTATTCTTCCAAGCCTTGCTTTCATTTTTCTGTCCATTGTGCCTGTCAGCCAAAGATAGTGCACACTTCCACAGATGCATTCTATCCATCAGATGCCAGTGGACCGCAGTTTCTTTCTGGGTAGCTCTTGGGCCCTAGTTGGTTTCTCAGTTGTCTTGTAACACCAAAGGAAAATATAAGCAGTCTTCGTCCAAGAGTTCTTCTCTTGTTTGCATCTCTGGACTTTTTCCTATGGTCAGGAGGTTCTAAACCTACTGCTGTTGTCAGGGTTTACTGATACAAAACCCTTTTTGTAATGTTTTCCGTGATGTGGAGTGTGTTTCTTTCTGGCATGTGCATCACTCCCTTGCCTTAGGTGCCTCTGCTACACATTGTGGTTTTGAGTTTCAGTCTTTTCTATGGTTTTCTCTTTGTAGAACCCTACGTTTTTCTTGCCTAGACCCCTTTGTAGGTCGGCTGCCTCACAGGCAAAATGGAGAGAGGTGGTGTTTTCAGCAATGGTTTCCCACTTTGTCCTACTCTGACAGCCTATAGCTTGGGATTCACCCATGTGTGAGGAATACCATCCTGCTTGACCTCGGACAAAGCAGAGTTGCTTACCTGTAACAGGTGTTCTTTGAGGACAGCAGGATGCTAGTCCTCACAAAACCATTCTGCCTTCCTTGGGAGCACAAAGAAGAATATCTGGTAGAACTGAGGGAGACGAAGAAATTAATCAAGACGGCAAAAAGTCAAGCGGAAGAGAGGATTGCCAAGGAGGTAAAGAGAGGTGACAAAACATTTTTCAGATACATCAGTGAAAAGAGAAAAGTTCAAAGTGGTATAGCGAAATTGAAAGATGGAAAGGATCAATGTGTGGAGAGAGACGAAGAAATGGCAGAAATATTAAATGAATACTTCAGTTCTGTGTTCACTAAAGAGGAACCTGGAGAAGGACCGTCGCTAGTTAACAAGAAACTGGAGGGGAGTGGAGTAGATGTAACTCCATTTACAGTAGAAAATGTATGGGAAGAGCTGGAGAAACTGAAAGTGGACAAAGCCATGGGGCCTGATGAAATTCATCCCAGGATACTGAGGGAGCTCAGAGATGTGCTGGCGGGTCCGCTGTGTGACTTGTTCAATAGATCCCTAGAAACGGGAGTGGTGCCAAGTGATTGGAGAAGAGCATTGGTGGTCCCGCTTCACAAGAGTGGGAACAGAGAAGAGGCTGGTAACTACAGACCAGTTAGCCTCACTTCGGTGGTGGGAAAAGTAATGGAGTCACTGTTAAAAGAGAGAATAGTGAACTATCTACAGTTGGAAGAATTGCTGGACCAGAGGCAGCATGAATTCACCAGGGGAAGATCCTGTCAGACAAATCTGATTGACTTTTTTGATTGGGTAACCAAGGAATTGGATCAAGGAAGAGCACTCGATGTCATCTACTTAGATTTCAGCAAAGCTTTTGATACGGTTCCGCACAGGAGACTGGTGAATAAAACGAGAAGCTTAGGAGTGAGTGCTAAGTTGGTGACCTGGATTGCAAACTGGTTGACGGACAGAAGACAATGTGTGATGGTAAATGGAACTTTCTCTGAAGAGAGAGCGGTGTTAAGTGGTGTACCGCAAGGATCGGTGTTGGGACCGGTCCTGTTCAATATCTTTGTGAGCGACATTGCAGAAGGGCTAGAAGGTAAGATTTGTCTTTTTGCGGATGACACTAAGATCTGCAACAGAGTGGACACGCCGGAAGGAGTGGAGAGAATGAGACGGGATTTAAGGAAACTGGAAGAGTGGTCGAAGATATGGCAGCTGAGATTCAATGCCAAGAAGTGCAAAGTAATGCATATGGGGAATGGAAATCCGAATGAACTGTATTCGATGGGGGGGGGGGGGAAAGGCTGATGTGCACGGAGCAGGAGAGAGACCTAGGGGTTATAGTGTCTAATGATATGAAGTCTGCGAAACAATGCGACAAGGCGATAGCAAAAGCCAGAAGAATGCTGGGCTGCATAGAGAGAGGAATATCGAGTAAGAAAAGGGAAGTGATTATCCCCTTGTACAGGTCCTTGGTGAGGCCTCACCTGGAGTACTGTGTTCAGTTCTGGAGACCGTATCTACAAAGAGACAGAGACAAGATGGAAGCGGTACAGAGAAGGGCGACCAGAAAGGTGGAGGGTCTTCATCGGATGTCATACGAGGAGAGATTGAAGAATCTGAATATGTACACCCTGGAGGAAAGGAGGAGCAGGGGTGATATGATTCAGACCTTCAGATACTTGAAAAACTTTAATGATCCAAAGACAACGACAAACCTTTTCCACCGGAAAAAAATCAGCAGAACCAGGGGTCACGAGCTGAGGCTCCAGGGAGGAAGACTAAGAACCAATGTCAGGAAGTATTTCTTCACGGAAAGGGTGGTGGATGCTTGGAATGCCCTTCCGGAAGAAGTGGTGAAGTCCAAAACTGTGAAGGACTTCAAAGGGGCGTGGGATAAACACTGTGGATCCATCAAGTCTAGAGGGCGTGAATAAAGTGGAGGCAGCAAAACACTGCACGGAGCAGCAGTAGCCACAGAGGCATTCAAACACTGCACGGAGCGGCAGTAGCCACAGAGGCATTCACGGAGCAGGATGCCAGTGGCCAGTAGTTATTGTTCCACCTTCACGGAGCGGAAGGATGGAGGGCTGCTATCTCCAAAAAAAATTAAAAAAACAAATAAAAAATAATAACAGGGGTGGGTAAGAGTATGGGGCAAGGGTGTGGCCTGTTTGTTACAGCAGTTGCTATTCCTAATTGAGCTGGATGTCACTTGGATGCAGATACGGCGCTGCTCTCTAAATTGGTGGTGGGGTGGAGGGGAATTAGGGCTGGAGGGTACTGGAAGCCAATAGTAACAGGTGGGAGAGAGAAAAAGGGAAATAAAAATGGATAAAGTGCGTAGCTTGCTGGGCAGACTGGATGGGCCGTTTGGTCTTCTTCTGCCGTCATTTCTATGTTTCTATGTTGGGAGTTGGTTTCTCCATGTATGAGCTATATCATGGACTGAGAGACTCTGCCTAGGGGGCAGGATGATAACTACAGCTGCACATGTGCAGTAGGACATGTTTGAAAGTTCTAGAATCTTTGAGATCAAAGTTCCAGGTAAGCAACTCTGGTTTATTGAAAATTCAGACTAGTCATAAAGCATTTAATTGTTTTTGTTTTAGATGGTCTTGCATCTCAAAGCCAAAGCAATGTTGGTGCAACTGTTAAAAAAATAGTGAAAGGGAAACTGAAAGCTATCAAGGTAAGAATTCAGTGTTTTATTTCCACTTTCAAATTTGTTTGTTTGCGTAGCTTCAGAATAAAACACATTTTTCTTTATAGTCATGGATTAAAAGTTGTTTTAACAGGCTCAACTGTTAATCTCTTTCTTGCAACATACAAAGCATGCACTCGTTTCTTAACGTGATAATATACAGTCAGATATACTAAGTATAGCCTGCCTCCTATTCTTCTCTAGTAAGGGGGTCCACTTTAGGGGTCCAAATACAAATCACTATGTGTCTTGCAGTCCGAGGTCCGTTCTGAACAGGGAGGAAGCTTGACCTTAGGGTTTATATGTGCAAGACTTTCACACCCTCCAAAAAATTCTCTTCAGGCTAAAAGGTGGTGTTTCTCCATTGACAAGCAGGCATGAATTATTCATCGATGTGTAAAAACAAGAACAAGACCGATGCCTTGGAAAGAGAATTTATTGATTATAGTAATGCCCAACTCTGGCCAAGTTTCACCTTTTCGGCTGCATCAGGGGCTGTAAAAAGTAATTATTAAACATTTATTTACATATATATTACCATAGTTAAAAACAAATTAAAATTAGATTAAAAATAAAATTAAATCAACCCAATACATAAATTAGATTAAAAGGTCCATCCACGTAAAAGGAATTCTGTATACATACATAGAGTGTCACAGTATGAGGAGGAGAGATAACGTAACACATGTATTTGATAGAAACAAAGAAAGTCATACAACACATAATTTGAAAACAAAAAAAAAATTATTAGATCAAATGTGATCAAAATTTAAAATGTAAGTACAACAGTTACCTTATGATTGCATGCTTTACAAATATGACAACATTCACATTTGTATAAAGTTGTGCCTCAACTAGAAAATAAAATAAATATATAAATTAGATGTTTGAGAAAATCTGCAAGTTATTAATCCAAAAAGTAAAAATATGAATTCAAAAAGTATAAATATGTTTACATGAAGATAAAATAATTTTTAAATTAATAACTAATTTTTTAAACATTTAAATAACCAATTTTTTATGTTTACATGAAGATATAAAAAATTGTATTTTCAAAATAAGTCGTATAATCCCAATACTTCTATGATGTAAAAAACTAAAATCACTATTATCCCAGGACAAGCAGGATGCTAGTCCTCACATATGGGTGACTTCACTGATGGAGCCCTATCGCGGGAAAAACTTCTGTCAAAGTTTCTAGAAACTTTTGACTGGCACTCTGAGGCCACTGAGCATGCCCAGCATGCCATGATATTCTCTGCTACAGGGGTCTCACTCCAGTCTTCGTTTTTCCGCGCTGCTGAGAGCATCGCGGAGATAGGAGCTCTGTGAGTTTACTCACAAATCTGACTGAAAAGTCAATTATTTTTTCTCATATTTTCCCATTTGGGGTCTCACTTCCCTTTTGTCACCGGACGGTGACAAAACTAATAGCGTTTTTTGCGCTTTCACATTGATTTTTTTTTCTCACAGAATTTTTCATCGATGGCCGTCGATAGTGACATGGCTTCGGGTTTTAAAAAATGCCTGGTCTGTAATCGGACCATGTCAGTAACAGACCCACATCTTGAATGTGTAATCTGTTTGGGTGAAAAGCATGATATTTCATCATGCCAACAGTGTCAGGAGATGACCCCGAAAGGTAGGAAACTTCGACAGGAAAAGATGACATATCTTTTCCATCTTCAACTAGTTCCCTCACCTTCTACTTCGACAAAATCATGTGCACAGGAGTCACAAAGAAACTCCTTCTTAAAAAATGTCACCTAGAAGGATCCGGAGATGCATCATCGCCAGCCCCGTCGACGTCATCGACAAGGTCAGTCACAGAACCAAGACCTAAGCACAAACATCGACATCGTCGATCCTCGGTGTCACCGTCACTTCCCCCCCTCCCCCCGGGAGAACCGACTGCAAAGCAGCATAAAGATGGCGATGTGCCGCTAACATCCGCACCCACGGTGCCACCGTCGAATGCATTGATATCGACGCCTACATCGACATTGCTATTACCACCGACTACGCAAGACTTAACCATCCTCCTCAAGCAAGTAGTGATGGAAGCCTTACAGCCACAAGTTCTGGCGACCGTGCCGATGCCGGCGATACTACCGATGCCGGTGAGCACCCCGGTGCCGTCTCCGACGCTTACGTCATCGATACCACTAACATCCGTGTCGATGCCTCTCTCGATGCCGTTGTCATCATCGGAAATTCTCTCGATGCCAATAACTTCGGTTCCATCGATACCCTCGATGACTACTCCCGCATCGATGTTCTCCTTCTTATCAACATCGATGTCGACCATTTCGTCGATTCCACAGCCGATATCCGTTTACACTACGGCATCCACCTTACCTCCTGCTAAAAAAGCATCGGTATCGAGACAAAAGACATCGACAAAATCAAAACCTCCGATGCCTAAACAACCACTAACAGCGCCTTATCTCCCTGAGGTTCCAAGTTCTGCAGAAGCAGCACTGCATGGTATCCTTACCAAGCGATACCAAGATTTGCTAGCCTCCTTGCCATCTAATCCTGTAGAAGAGGATGTAGAAGACACTCCACTTGATGACCCTTTGCCAGGACCCTTTGGTGTTCCTCCTCCTCATAGTTCTACTCCTACTCATCATCAAACTCCAGACTATGACTCTTGGTCTGACACTGAATCAGATGCCTCCTCAGAGGCATTTATGTCTGACCCATCACCACCTCATGCCAGGAAACAGTCCTCTCTGGAGGATTTTTCTTTTCCTACTTTTGTACAGGAGATGGCAGATTCTATCCCTTTCAAATTACAAACAGAGCAGGATGCCAGACAACAAACTTTGGAGGTACTCCAGTTTGTTGACCCACCTAAACAAACTGTTGCAATTCCTATCCATGATGTTCTATTGCAACTACAACAACGCCTCTGGGAACATCCCTGCACTGTTCCTGCAGTAAATAAAAGGGTTGATACTACTTATCTTGTACAATCCACACCCAGTTATCAAAAGATACAACTTCCCCACCACTCAGTGGTTGTAGAATCGGCGCTGAAGAAATCTAGAAGAACAAGGGTCCACTTTTCTACACCCCCAGGTAAAGACAATAGATTCCTGGATCAACTGGGCTGTAAAGTTTTTCAAGGTGCAATGATAAACTCTGAATTTCATCATACCACTTATATATGACCCAGTACCAGAGAAATCTCTGGAAACAAATAGAGGAGTTTGTTCCATCCCTTCCTACACAATACCAAGAGGCTGCACAGGCTATCATAAACAAAGGTTTAGACATCGGTAAGCATGAAGTCCGAGCTGCCTACGACGGCTATGAGACGGCTTCAAGAGTGGCTGTCAGGCATCAGTGCCAGGAGGTGGGCCTGGCTCAAAGCCTCAGATCTAAGGCCAGAGGTGCAGGATAAACTAGTGGATCTCCCTTGCCTGGGAGACAACTTATTTGGATCTAAGGTACAGGATGCTGTGTCTCAATTAAAAGAGCAAACAGAGACTTTACGACAGCTATCCTCCCTCCCACATGATCCCTCCACACATACTGGCCGCAGACCTCCATGGAGAGACACCAGACGGCCTTTCTACAGACAACGGAGATATTACCCTCCTGCATCCAGACCCAGGTCTTCCAGAACCCAGCAAAGACCACAACCACGGCAACAGAGAGCAGCTAGGCCCCAACCAGCTCCTCAAACAGGACCTGCTACCGGATTTTGAAGTTACATCCAGAGAACTAAGCCTTTACTCAAATCCTCAGCCAGGACTACCACTAGGAGGCAGAATATCCAAGTTTTACAACAATTGGACATCAATAACATCGGACCAATGGGTCCTATCAATAATACACCGAGGATATCAACTCAATTTCATTTCAGTGCCCTGAGATTTTCCACCAAGTCACTCTCATCTCAGCGAAAATCACATACTTCAACTATAAATAGAATTATCCACCCTTCTGAGAGCCCGGGCTGTAGAGCTGGTATCCAGGTCTCAGAAAGAAAGAGGATTCTATTCACGTTATTTCCTCATTCCAAAGAAAACTGGAGGCCTTGTAGAGTATGGAGGCAAGGAACACACTTGAGGCAGCTTTCATCGCAGGCAGGAAGAAAAGGGAAGGGCTGAGCCCTCACGAGGCTCTTCCTTTTATTGTACATTCATACAAAGGCAGATGATGTGTCATTACATGATTGGCTACTTTCCCATAGCAACAGACGAGTCCCTACACTATTGGCTTTGGCTCAGGGGGTGTGCACGGATCATTTCATTGGCTGCTGAAATCTATACCTCCTGACTTTGTCCTGCCTCTGACTAGGGAACACCCAGCCCCTCCCCCAGGAATTCAGGGCTAAGCACAAGCCAGAGAAATACATGATAGTCAGGTATCCTTTCCTAGGCAGAGACTTAAGCACAAGTGATGCTTTTATTCAGGCAAAGGTCAGGGAGAAGGGAAGTTAGTGTTTAACCCTGATGAAATGGCTTGCTGGAAAGCGCATATTTCCCACATCTCACCCTTTCTGTTTTTGTTTAGGTAGCTCAATAAAGCTTTAGACCCTTACTGAAATCTGTTATGTCTTGGTATGGGCTGGAAATAGGGGAAGGGGGATTATGGAGAGAAGAAAGCTAATTCGACGTGGTGTGCCAGCTGCTGATGAGCTCCTGAATCTCCATATCACCCAGAGCTGGTGCAGGTGGTGTGCCAACGCTGCAGGGCTCATGATTCCCTATTAAGCAGCATACAAGACATCTTTATATCCGGGCTGAGAGCAAGGTTTCAATATGGATATGAGGTTTGGGTATGCACTGAATACAGCATCACAGGCAAATAATTAAGATAATTACAGTAATTATAATAGAAATCACCCCTTTTGAGACCAGAAATATCAGGGAGCCAGGACCATAGCCAGTCCCATGGAGAAGTTGGTATTCTGTCTGAAAGTGGTGCATCAGCATCCATGGTTTCTATCTGCTCTATGGTATGTGTAAGGTTTGCTTTATAAACTGATATGTACACACAGCAATGAGATCCAATTAATGCACAAACACCACCCTTTAAGGCTAAAATGGTTTCTAAGGTATAGCTGTTCTGAAATGCTACTTCTCTAATCTGAGAAACTTCTGTTGTGAGTAGTTTTAATGCATGGACTGTCTGATTAAATATGGCAGTCGTCCAGTTAGCTAGGACGTGTAAGTCTCTAATTCATAGCTGTCCCCATTGGGGGAAACAGGCTTCTAGCTATCTGAGTTTCTGTATACTTTTCTATGGGATTATTTATCGCCTCCCTTTTGTTACAGAGCCTTGCTTTGGGTAAATTTTTGACTGCATAGTATGAGGGGAGGATGTAGCCTAAAGTGCATCTGTCTCTCCATCTTGGGGAAATGTACATATATGCTCTACGCCCACATAACATCCATATGTTTCCTAACAGATTAGTGGACATGTCATTGGTTATCATTTGGGCTATATAACTACAAAGGGTAAATCCTTCATCCCCTCTATACTTTCTGTACCTGCTTGGGTCTCCCACTGCACATCCTGAAATCTGCCAATTGCATACATATATGTGGTATAATTATGCAAGTGTTCAGTGATTAATACAAATGTTCGGTTACAATATGGATATTTCCCACCTGAAGTCCCTTTCCATCCCCTGTATCAATAGTCCCAACAACAAAGAGCGGCAGTCTCTTGAATACAGCTACCAATGTGTAGTATGGTATTATTAACTGGAGAGTTAATGAAAACACCTCTCTGTAAAGGATAATTAGTCCATACTGTAAGGTTAAATGGTACAGCATGCATCAGTCATTCTCCGCGGGCTTGGGTTGGCATGTGTGCGCAGATCCAACAGTCTGTTCGATTCAACAGGTGTGAAAAGTTCTGTCAGAGTCCTTGTTCTGAAATCGCCATAGCTGGAGAAATAAGGCAAAGGAGGAGGATGCAGAACACAATTGTTAATGAGTTGGCATTCAGGCAAGAAAAAGCGGCTAATAAGTTCTCTGGAGTTTTCTCAAGGCCTTGCTGTTCTAAGAGTTGTGCAGATTGGTTGGATAGGGCCTTGATCTGTCCCCAGGTCATGTGGTGCTGCTTTTTGCAAGGAGTCCGGTCTCTGTCCTTCTGAGGGCTGTGGAGGCTCATGGAGAAGTTGGGGATCGGGTCCTGTAGACCTGGACACCTTTCCATCTTTCCACGGCTTGATATAACTGTGGAAGCAAGCAGAGAAACATATCCTCGTTCCCCATTTTAAGGGAACGGGACCGTACCAGACATTAAATATTCTATACAAAACTGATGGCTGTGGGTGACTAACCCTAGTCCCATATATTCTATACAAAACTGATGGCTGTGGGTGAGTAACCCTAGTCCCATAATGATTACTCATGGCTGTGGTCTTATGTAAACCTGATATGTTTAGATGATTTAAACAATACTTTGTTCAGCCAGTCCTTCTTAGGGGAAAATTCAGGGGCAATCCCTCCTTTTTCTTTTTGTTTGGTCCAGAGCTCTTAAGGGTATGATTGCTCTCTCCACAATGGCTTGCCCTGTGGTGTTGTAGGGGATGCCAAATACGTATTTAATGTTCAATTATTGACAAAATTCATGTAAAGGAATGGCTGCAGTAAATAGAGCCATTATCAGTTTTCAGGACAGAGGGTAGCCCCATTATCAAGAAAGTTTTTATGCAGTGATCAATTTTCATTCAGGAAAATAGCAATAAATGTAAATTAATCATTTAAAGGAAAAGTCATTTGCAGTAATCACAAATGACAAGTATATTAGACATTACATTAAACATATGTTACACAAGACTGACATATATTCATTCATCTTGCAAATATTCATTTACACAAAACTGACACATTCATATTCATTATGCATTTACACAAAACTGACACATTCATATTCATTCTGCAAATATTCATTCATAGTCTTCTTGGCATCAAGACAGACAACAGATAACACATAATTTAAGCTAAAAATCTTATCAAAAAGTTATCAAAAACAAAATTAGATCAAGGATCAAAAATCAAAAGTCAAAAGGTGTTAGAAAAATGTTAAAATAAACTGCAAAGTGTTCACCTTCACATCTCCTCATGGCAGGAAGGCTGTAAATCTGGAAAATATCAAAAACTGGCATACAGCAAAAATTTATTAAGGTAAGGATAAAAGTGAGCTTCTTACTTTTTTAACCTTGGATAAATCAATTCTATTATTCAATTTAATAAAATCAATTTGGATTTGCAAGAAAAGGCTTGGGAGGGATTGCTTTAGATGTAGCAACCTCTGTCAGTAAAAATTAGAAGGTTCAGAATTCTGTAAAAATTTGTGAAAAAGAAAATAAAACTGAAGTTTCTTTAATACAGAAGGTCTGTAGGCCTGAAAAATAAAAACTATTTTACAACAGAATTATTAAAACAATAATATAATATAACTTGTAGAATAGCATAGCGCCTCCTAGTGGAGACACCATCATTACTTTATAGAATGCAACTATTGTGCCAAGTTGCAATCAATAATACTCTGAGCTTACTTTCAATGTGGAATATCAGAATAGAATTTCTTCATATAATTATTAGAATAGGAAATTAAACACGCTGTTTGCTCTGCTCTGTCTGCTGCACGCTAAAGTGACTGTAACTACTATTAATCTGTCTGAGTTATAACATATATAAACTAGAGAGAGAAACTGCAGTACTAAGTCCAGTTTTTTTTCTTTTCAAAAGTTCTCCCTCCCTCCCCCATGAGTGGCAAGCAAGAGTTACAGTAAAGGGGGGGAGGAGCAGTGTTTCTCAAAAGAAAAGAACTGCACCCAAGGAGTTAATCCTTCAGTCAATAGGAACTTAAAGATAGCATTGTTTAACAATTGATAACATCGACCATAGACAATGGCTTGGCAAGGACTTGCTGATTCCTTGCAGACAGATACTATTTTTATTTACCTTTGTCCTGAAAGGGAGAATCACAGTAAAAATATAAGTTCTGTACGCTAGCAATTCAAACTATAAACTTAAAGCTCAGAGAAATGGAGTCATTTTAAATGTGAGCCAAATAAACTTTGCAAAAGGGAAACTTTCACATGTAATTTACACAGAATATTATTCAAATTTCAGTACAGTTTTAACATAAGGCTGTGCATACACTTTGTGGGGGAAAATACTCTCAAAGTATGCAGATTTTCTGTAACTGAATTCAAAGACTAATAGAAACCATTTTTTCCAAATCTGTACTGTTTGTTAAGAGAAACCATTTTTGCCAAATCTGTACTGTTTGTAAAGAGAAACCATTTTTTTTTTCATAGTGATATTTTCTTTGCTTGTAACGCAGGAGTCTAATTAAATCCTTTTTTTCATATTGATATTTTCTTTGCTTGTAACGCAGGAGTGCAGCTGCCTGGCCCAAGGTCTTATACGCTGATTTCTTTGAAGACCTGGGGGCATAGCCACTGCTCATGGCATTCCGGGCTGCACTCAACTCTATTGCTGCCACACCCAGCTCTTTAATCCCTTTTGTAATAGGAGAGGTTTGAATCCCTTTCAATAATTCCTCTCTTGTGAGATTTCCATGTTCTAGATGAAATCCCATGCTGACCGCGGCACATAAATTGTTACTGGGAGCAGTGGTTTGAGATGGTAATTTACCTGGACAAATTGGTGATGCAGAATCAATGACTGTCTCAGGCAATGGCAAATGAGGGTACAGGGAGTGGTTGGTGGGGGAAGGGTGTTGCAGGCAAGATGGAGGAAGGCTAGTTTTTTTGACCTCAGTGTTTTCTATTTCCTGGGGCCTTTTCTCTGAGGTGGACGCAGAGGAAGCCACAGGAGCCATGTGAGTGTGTGTCCCCAGATGTTCTATTTCATTTTCTGTCCCCCTTTGTTCATGGTTCTTTTCTGTGATGGGGAAGGCTTGAAGTCCTTCTAATAATTCTTCTCCTGTAAAGTTTTCTTTCTGCGGTTTCTGCTGAAATTCAATGCTAATCGCCCCACCCAGGCCAGGTTGTGGCTCTATTGTTCTCAAGGGTTGCTTTTCTAAAGAAGTGTGAATGGGCTTGGGTGTGGGTATGGAGAGCTGATACAAAGAATTTGCTGTCTCTGAGGGAGACTGAGCATAAGATGGGGGAAGGGTATTCTGATTGAGTTTGCCTGCTTCTAAAAGCACATGGTTTGAAACTGCTGTCTTTAAACTTTTTTTTTCTATGTGTTCGATGGCCTCTGTGCATTTTTGCCAGATTTATTTATTTATTTATTTATTATTTTTATTATACCGAGTTTCATGATAGGAATCACATCAACCCGGTTTACAATTAACAATGTGAGTAAAGGCAGAGAGTAACATAGTAAAACATTTCCCAATTCAACGTCACATATAGAATGAAACTTAACAGATATAATAACAATATTTAGGATGTGAGAAAGTTACAAAAAACAAGGAAAAATAACTAGGATCTGAAAGGGGGAGGAAACTGAAGGAAGAATATTAACATTTTAGCCAACTGTATCAATTAATAAATATGTATAGTATTATAAAAATATAGATGAGTAGCAAAAATGATCAAATATGATGCTGTTGTGAAGTATAATAATAAGATGCTGTGACTGAGTATGAAGTTAGTGGGTTTATTACAGTTCACTAACTTTGTGTTTGTGCTGATGGGTGGGGAATTTAATCCAGTTCTGGGAACGCTTTTTTAAAAAGCCACGTTTTTAGTCTCTTCCTAAAAGTTGGGGCGCATGGTTCTTGTCTTAAGTCCGGTGGGATGGAGTTCCAAAGGATTGGACCTGCTGATGAAAGAGCTCTTGAACTGTAGGATTTATGTTGGTAAGTTTTGGCATGAGGTACCTGAAGTGATTCTTTGTAATGTTCCCTGATGGGTCTGGCGGATGTGTATTTTTTAAAAGGGATTTGTAAGTCAAGTTGAGTGTGTTGATGGATGTTCTTGTAGATAATCATAATGGTTTTGTACATAATTCTGAAGTGGATCGGTAACCAATGAAGGTCTTTGAGGATGGGGGAGATATGGTCGATTTTCCTGGAGTTTGTAAGTATTCTAGCTGCTGTGTTCTGTACCATTTGTAAAGGCTTGGTGTAAGAAGCTGGGAGGCCTAGTAGTAGAGAATTGCAATAATCTAGTTTGGAGAAGATTATTGCTTGCAGGATTGATCTAAAATCTTGCGCGTGGAAAAGTGGCTTTATTCTTTTCAGAATATGTAATTTGTGGAAGCAGTCTTTTGTAGTTCGGTTTATGAATGGTTTGAGGTTAAGATGGTTATCTAGGATGGCTCCTAGATCTCTTACATGATTACATTACAGATTACAGATTAATCTTTGCTTTATGGGAGCTCTGGGAGCCGTATGAAGACAATTGCCGATTGAAATCCATTCCTGGGTATTTAGAGTTCCCGCCTCCATGGAATACCAAGGGCAACGGCAAGCTATTTCACTTATTAATTTTTCTAAGTCCCCCAGGCTGACTTGCGCTATTTTTCTTCTGGTGATGAAATAATGATTATTGATGATTTGCTGCAGCTCCCTGGCATGTAGCCTCTGCTGTACAGTCAAATCATTGCCCATGCTCACGAGTGTGGGGAACAAACTTGCTGAGAAATACTTTAAAAATTACTAAGAAGTACTTTTTTTTTTTAAATATTACGATTGCAAATCTGTTGAACGGTACGTACCTTAAGCTATGTCCAGCCGAAATAAGCATGGAGTATCACGGTCGGGCTCACCAGATGTAGAGTATGGAGGCAAGGAACACACTTGAAGCAGCTTTCATCGCAGGCAGGAAGAGAAGGGAAGGGCTGAGCCCTCACGAGGCTCTTCCTTTTATTGTACATTCATACAAAGGCAGATGATGTGTCATTACATGATTGGCTACTTTCCCATAGCAACAGACGAGTCCCTACACTATTGGCTTTGGCTCACGGGGTGTGCATGGATCATTTCATTGGCTGCTGAAATCTATACCTCCTGACTTTGTCCTGCCTCTGACTAGGGAACACCCAGCCCCTCCCCCAGGAATTCAGGGCTAAGCACAAGCCAGAGAAATACATGATAGTCAGGTATCCTTTCCTAGGCAGAGACTTAAGCACAAGTGATGCTTTTATTCAGGCAAAGGTCAGGGAGAAGGGAAGTTAGTGTTTAACCCTGATGAAATGGCTTGCTGGCAAGCGCATATTTCCCACAAGGCCTACATATCCATCCTAGACCTCAGAAATCTCAACAAATTTCTGAAAAAATAAAAGTTCAGGATGGTTTCTCTAGGCACCATGCTTCCACGTCTTCAAACAGGAGACTGGCTTTGTTCTCTGGACCTTCAAGACGCTTGTGCTCACATTCCAATATTCCCTCCTCATCGCAAGTATCTGCGCTTCATGGTGGGTCATCAACATTTCCAGTACAGAGTACTGCCATTCGGACTTGCCTCTGCTCCCAGAGTATTCACCAAATGTCTGGCAGTAATAGCAGCACATTTACGCAAGCAAAGTGTAGAAGTGGAAGAAGGATCCAACAGTAGAAAATAGGATAAAGCATAAACATTGGCAAGTTAAATGTAAGACATTGATAAGACAGGCTAAGAGAGAATTTGAAAAGAAGTTGGCTGTAGAGGAAAAACTCACAGTAAAAACTTTAAAAAATATATCCGAAGCAGAAAGCCTGTGAGGGAGTCAGTTGGACCGTTAGATGATCGAGGGATTAAAGGGGCACTTAGAGAAGATAAGGCCATCGCGGAAAGATTAAATGATTTCTTTGCTTCGGTGTTTACTGAAGAGGATGTTGGGAAGGTGTCCATACTGGAGAAGGTTTTCATGAGTAATGATTCAGATGGACTGAACCAAATCACGGTGAACCTAGAAGATGTGGTAGGCCTGATTGACAAACTGAAGAGTAGTAAATCACCCAGACAGGATGGTATACACACCAGAGTTCTGAAGGAACTAAAAAATGAAATTTCAGACCTATTAGTAAAAATGTGTAACCTATCATTAAAATCATCCATTGTACCTGAAAACTGGAGGATAGCTAATGTAACCCCAATATTTAAAAAGGGCTCCAGGGGCGATCCGGGAAACTACAGACCGGTTAGCCTGACTTCAGTGCCAGGAAAAATAGTGGAAAGTGTTCTAAACATCAAAATCACAGAACATATAGAAAGACATGGTTTAATGGAACAAAGTCAGCATGGCTTTACCCAGGGCAAGTCTTGCCTCACAAATCTGCTTCACTTTTTTGAAGGAGTTAATAAACATGTGGATAAAGGTGAACCGGTAGATATAGTATGTTACCTGCACCAATGGCGCCGGGGCTCTTTCCCTGAGGTCGACTGCCCAGCCCCGTGCGAAGCGGGGCATTGCCGTTCCGGAGGGCCTCAGGCCTCACGCCCCGACTTCGACGCACGGACGCACCAAATAGGGAGGGATTCCTCGAATGACGTCGATGGTTTCCCTTCTCGATGCTGGCAGCCAATCCCCGCGCTATCGGGGCTTGGACACACCCCCTGACGTCAGACGCCGACGGAGCTCAGTTTGCACGGGAGATTGGCTTCTTAATCAGAGCCTTCTCCCACGCTCACTGCTTCGGCCACTATAGAGTTTAGAATCGTGCACTCTGCTTGACGTTTCTCTTGTGCCTTCTGCCTACCCGATCTTGGACTGTCTGTTGGATTACTCTGCGCCTGCTGCCTGCCCTGACCGTGAACTGCCTATTGGATTACCCTGCTTTGCTGCCTGCCTTCTGGATTTGTCTGCTTGGTTCCTGCGTCTGCTGCCTGCCCTGACCTTGGACTGCCTATTGGATTACCCTGCTGTGCTGCCTGCCTTCTGGATTTGTCTGCTTGGTTCCTGCGTCTGCTGCCTGCCCTGACCTTGGACTGCCTATTGGATTACCCTGCTGTGCTGCCTGTCTTCGGGACGTGTCTGTTTGGTTCCTGCTTCTGCCGCCTGACCTGACGTGGACTATCTTGGCTTCATACTCTCTTTATCTGATCCCAGAGAACCCTCCTGCACGAGGTAAGCGCACTTCGAACTGGTTCCACTTTATCATTGTAACAGTTGGCCGAAGCCATGGATCCAGTCGATCTGACCGCGCTACAGACCATTCCTGGGTTGGCCAACCGAAATCAACAACAACAGGGAGTCCTCGATCAAGTAACGGGGGTTTTGGATCGTTTAGTCGCCCGCATCGATGCGTTAGCCCATACTCCTGCAGTACCTATAGCAAGTACTACGGCGACTCCCAACCCTGTCAGAGTACCTCCACCGCCCCGATTCAATGGAACTGCAAAATTATGTAGAGGATTTATTAACCAGTGCCGAATGCATTTTTCTCTACAACCTGCTTCTTTTCCAGACGATAAAACAAAGACTACCTTTATTCTTTCATTACTGGAGGGACCAGCTCTAGCATGGGCCTCTCCTTTATGGGAAAGAGACGATCTTATTCTCACTAACTTGGATCGATTCTTAAAAGAATTTCGACTTATATTTGATGAACCAGGATGTTCTACCTCCGCAGCAAACGACTTGCTTCAGATCAAACAAGGTTCACGATCAAACAAGGTTCACGATCCATGGGAGAATACGCTATCCAATTCCGGACCTTAGCAGCTGAACTCGCCTGGGGAGTTTACTGGCCATCTTTCGACAAGGTCTTGCAGAAAATATTAAGGATGAACTCGCTGGCAGAGATCCTCCGGATACCTTAGAGGAATTAATCCGGCTAGCCATCCGACTGGATCTACGCTTTCAGGAAAGGACTCGAGAACGAGCCGCCTCTCGAAGGACTTATCGTTTGGCTCCTACCTTTCAGCAACCTCTGTCTGTTCCACAGGCAGCTGAAGCATCAGGGAACACCGAAGAACCTATGCAAATTGATAGGTTTTGCTTAACTCCGGAGGAACGACATCGAAGACGAGTTAAGAATCTCTGCCTGTATTGCGCTGGACCTGGTCATTTCATTAATAAATGTTCCAACAAGTCGGGAAACTTCCGGACCTAGGACGGGTGGGAGAGGCCTCCCTGGGTCTCAACTTTTCCTCTCCTCAATTATTACTTCCAGTAACCATCTGGCTGAAGGAGGAGGCGGTCCCATTTCATGCTTTCATAGATTCAGGGGCGGCAGGCAATTTCATTCAGGAAGATCTGGTCAAAACATTTCAGATTCCGGTAGAACCCTTAACCATTCCTTTATCAGTTATGTCAGTGTCCGGGCATTCTGTGGGAATGCGAATATGCTACATCACCAAACCCATTCTATTACAGACTGGAATTCTACACTAAGAACGCATTCAATTATATGTTCTCCCATCTTCGGTTAATCAAATAATTCTGGGTTTACCCTGGTTAAGGATTCATCAACCTCACCTAGACTGGGCTTCTTTACAACTCACTGTCTGGAGTCCATCCTGTTTCCAGAATTGTTTACAATTTGCTCAAAAAATGGTAATCCAGACCACACAACTCTCCTCTGGCATTCCTGCTCCCTATCAAGAATTTGAGGATGTCTTCAGTAAACAACAAGCAGAATCATTACCACCTCATCGACTGTATGATTGCGCCATAGATCTTCTTCCCGGGAAGGTTCGGTCCAGAGGAAGGATTTATACATTATCAGAGCCAGAATCCACAGCTTTAAAACAGTATATCAAAGAGAACTTAGCACAGGGCTTTATCCGACCCTCAACATCGCCCGCAGGGGCTGGTTTTTTTTTTTGTCAAAAAGAAGGATGGGTCCTTGCGACCTTGCATCGACTACCGGGGACTTAACAGTATCACCAAGAAGAATAGGTATCCCATTCCCCTCATCTCAGAATTATTTGATCGGATCAAAGGAGCTCAAATTTTCTCAAAATTAGATTTAAGAGGGGCTTACAATATGATAAGAATTCGAAAGGGGGATGAATGGAAAATGGCGTTTAACACGCATGACGGACACTATGAATACAGGGTCATGCCATTTGGGCTTTGCAATGCTCCCGCAGTTTTTCAAGATATGATCAATGACATTTTTCGTGATATCCTTTACTCTCATGTCATTGTTTACCTGGATGACATTTTAATTTTTTCAGATAATCTGCAACAGCATCAGCATCACGTACGACAAGTCCTACAACGTCTCCGTGAGTACAAATTGTTTGCCAAATTAGAAAAATGTGTTTTTCACAAACACAAATTATCCTTTCTCAGGTATATTATTTCCAACCGAGGATTATCCATGGATCCAGACAAGCTCAAAGCCATTCTGAATTGGCCTCAACCTGTGGGCTTGAAAGCCTTGCAAAGGTTTCTGGGCTTCGCCAATTATTACAGGCAGTTTATTCCGAATTTTTCCTCCTTAGTGGCCCCTCTTACGGTCCTTACCAAGAAAGGTGCCCCTATACAGAAATGGCCGGAGGAGGCTCTCAAGGCCTTCTTACAACTAAAGGAGGAGTTCACTAAGGACTTATGTCTCAGGCGTCCCGACTCCATTAAACCTTTTATTCTCGAGGTAGACGCTTCCGCAGTAGGTGTGGGGGCAGTTCTTCTTCAGAAAACTGATGAAGGCCACTTGGTGACTTGTGCCTTCTTTTCAAAGAAATTTTCCCCTGCAGAGAAAAATTACACATTGGAGATCGGGAACTCTTAGCAGTGAAGCTGGCTCTGGAGGAATGGCGTCATCTATTAGAAGGCGCCCGACATACTGTTACTATCTATACGGATCATAAAAATCTGGAATACCTGGCTAAAGCTCAGTGATTGAATCCGCGGCAAGCACGATGGGCACTTTTTTTTTAGCAGGTTCCATTTTGTGCTGCATTTCCGACCTGCGCAGAAGAATGTATGAGCAGACGCTCTCTCTAGAAGTTTTGATCTGGATGACACCCGGATCCTCCTCGATACATAATAGATCCGGCTCACATTCAGCTGGCTGCTACATTCACGGTTCCTATTGGGAAAACAGTTGTTCCGAAAAGATTACGATTAAAAGTCCTCCGTTGGTCCCACGATGCACGGTTAGCAGGACACGCCGGAGTTTCGCGTACCAAAGAGTTAGTTTCCAGACACTATTGGTGGCCACGGTGGGAGACAGATGTTAAGAACTATGTGGACTCCTGTCCAGTATGTGTGGCACAAAAGACACCTCGATGAAAGCCCCTGGGATTATTACAACTACTACCCATTCCTAATTCACCTTGGACTCACATTGCTACTGATTTTGTCACGGATCTGCCACCTTCAGAAGGTAATATGGTCATTTGGGTGGTAGTAGATCGTTTTTCTAGGATGGCGCATTTCATTCCTTTGCCAGGATTACCCTCTGCATCCGAATTAGCCCATCTCTTCCTGCATCACATTTTTCGTCTGCAAGGTCTACCCGTCAGCATCGTGTCCAATAGAGGGGTGCAGTTTACGGCCCAATTCTGGACAAAGTTATGCGCACTTCTTCAAATTAAACTTGAATTCTCTTCTGCTTATCACCCCCACTCCAATGGGCTCACCGAATGGACAAATCAATCGTTAAAGACCTTTTTGCGAGCTTATGTCAATCAGCGACAGGATGATTGGGCTTCACTTCTGGTCTGGGCAGAGATTTGTCACAATAATCATGTGAGTCAAGCCAATGGGAAGTCTCCTTTTTTCGTAGTTTTTGGGAGACATCCTCATCTTCCCCTGCCTATTACCAGTTCCTCGAATTGCCCTGTGGATAACACAACCATTGCTTCCATGACCAGACTGTGGACAGAGACACGGGCGTTACTAGTGAAGAACGCGGTCAAAATGAAAACCCAGGCAGATAAGAGTCGGTGTCCTGCTCCTCAACTCCGACAGGGAGATCTTGTCTGGTTGAGTACGCGCAATCTCCAATTACGTTTACCCTCAGCAAAATTTGCTCCTCGTTTCATTGGCCCCTTCCCTATCGAGAAGCAGATCAACGCGGTCACCTATAGACTGCGTTTACCATCCTCCTTGCGGATTTATAATGCCTTCCATATATCTTTACTCAAACCTGCTATTATGACTTGGCCGAATAGAAGGTGGAAGGCAAATACACACATCATACAAAACGATGATCAATTTGAAGTGGAGGAGATCTTGGATTCCAGAAGAGTTAAGGGGCAACTTCAATATTTATGCTCTTGGAAAAACTTTGGCCCAGAGGAGAACTCATGGGAGCCCTCTTTTAATGTGTTAGCTCCTCGGTTGATTAAGAGGTTTCATCATTGATTTCCTCTCAAGCCCAGACCTAAAGAGAGGAGGGGCGGGTCTTGCAGGAGGGGTACTGTTACCTGCACCAATGGTGCCTGGGCTCCTTCCCCGAGGTCGACTGCCTGGCCCCGCACGAAGTGGGGCGTTGCTGTTCCGGAGGGCCTCAGGCCTCACACCCGACGTCGACACACGGACGCACCAAATAGGGAGGGATTCCTCGAATGACGTCGAGGGTTTCCCTTCTCGACGCTGGCAGCCAATCCCCACGCTATCGAAGCTTGGACACGCCCCCTGTCGTCAGATGCCGACGGAGCTCAGTTTGCGCGGGAGATTGGCTTCTTAATCAGAGCCTTCTCCCACGCTCACTGCTTCGGCCACTATAGAGTTTAGAATCGTGCACTCTGCTTGACGTTTCTCTTGTGCCTTCTGCCTACCCGATCTTGGACTGTCTGTTGGATTACTCTGCGCCCGCTGCCTGCCCTGACCATGGACTGCCTATTGGATTACCCTGAGGTGCTGCCTGCCTTCTGGATTTGTCTGCTTGGTTCCTGCGTCTGCTGCCTGCCCTGACCTTGGACTGCCTATTGGATTACCCTGCTATGCTGCCTGCCTTCTGGATTTGTCTGCTTGGTTCCTGCGTCTGCTGCCTGCCCTGACCTTGGACTGCCTATTGGATTACCCTGCTGTGCTGCCTGCCTTCTGGATTTGTTTGCTTGGTTCCTGCGTCTGCTGCCTGCCCTGACCTTGGACTGCCTATTGGATTACCCTGCTGTGCTGCCTGCCTTCTGGATTTGTTTGCTTGGTTCCTGCGTCTGCTGCCTGCCCTGACCTGGACTGTCTATTGGATTACCCTGTCTATTGGATTACCCAATAGACAGGTTCCTGCGCCTGCCGCCTGACCTGACGTGGACTATCTTGGCTTCATACTCTTTATCCGATCCCAGAGAACCCTCCTGCACGAGGTAAGCGCACTTCGAACTGGTTCCACTTTATCATTGTAACATAGTATACTTGGATTTTCAGAAGGCGTTTGACGAAGTTCCTCATGAGAGGCTTCTAGGAAAAGTAAAAAGTCATGGGATAGGTGGCGATGTGCTTTTGTGGATTGCAAACTGGCTAAAAGACAGGAAACAGAGAGTAGAATTAAATGGACAATTTTCTCAGTGGAAGGGAGTGGACAGTGGAGTGCCTCAGGGATCTGTATTGGGACCCTTACTTTTCAATATATTTATAAATGATCTGGAAAGAAATACGACGAGTGAGATAATCAAATTTACAGATGACACAAAATTGTTCAGAGTAGTTAAATCACAAGCAGATTGTGATAAATTGCAGGAAGACCTTGTGAGACTGGAGAATTGGGCATCCAAATGGCAGATGAAATTTAATGTGGATAAGTGCAAGGTGATGCATATAGGGAAAAATAACCCATGCTATAATTACTCAAGATATAATTGCGATGGAGAAGGTACAGAGAAGGGCTACCAAAATGATAAGGGGAATGGAACAACTCCCCTATGAGGAAAGACTAAAGAGGTTAGGACTTTTCAGCTTGGAGAAGAGACGACTGAGGGGAGATATGATAGAGGTGTTTAAAATCATGAGAGGTCTAGAACGGGTAGATGTGAATCGGTTATTTACTCTTTCGGATAGTAGAAAGACTAGGGGGCACTCCATGAAGTTAGCATGGGGCACTTTTAAAACTAATTGGAGAAAGTTCTTTTATTACTCAACGCACAATTAAACTCTGGAATTTGTTGCCAGAGGATGTGGTTAGTGCAATTAGTATAGCTGTGTTTAAAAAAGGATTGGATAAGTTCTTGGAGGAGAAGTCCATTACCTGCTATTAAGTTCACCTAGAGAATAGCCACTGCCATTAGCAATGGAAACATGGAATAGACTTAGTTTTTGGGTACTTGCCAGGTTTTTGTGGCCTGGATTGGCCACTGTTGGAAGCAGGATGCTGGGCTTGATGGACCCTTGGTCTGACCCAGTATGGCAATTTCTTATGTACTTATGTCTTTCCATATCTAAACGACTGGCTCATCAGGAGTCACTCTCAAGAGGGAGCTCTTACCTCTCTCAATCGAACAATTTCCCTACTTCACTCCATGGGTTTTCTCACCAATTATCAAAAATCCCACCTTATTCCATCTCACCTACTTCAATTCATAGGTGCAGACTTGAACACTATCCTATAAAGAGCCTTTCTACCTGAGGATCGAGCAGAAACATTATCCCTGTTGGCAAACTCCATTCGCTCAAGAAAACAAGCAACAGCTCATCAGTTTCTAACCTTACTAGGCCACATGGCCTCCACTGTACCTGTCACTCCTATGGCAAGGCTCGCCATGAGAGTAACCCAATGGACATTACGATCACAATGGATCCAAGCCATTCAACCGCTGCATTCCCCAATTCAAGTAACCCACCAGTTACGTTCTTCTCTGCTCTGGTGGGTAAACAAGGACAATTTGCGCAAGAGCCTACCCTTCCAACAACCAGTCCCACAGATAACGTTAACTACAGATGCATCCACCTTGGGTTGGGGAGCTCACATAGACACTCTCCAAACCCAGGGGACTTGGACAAAACTCGAAGCAACATTTCAAATCAATTTCCTGGAGCTCCGAGCTATACGTTATGCGTTGCATGCGTTCAAGGACTGCCTTTCACACAAGACTGTTCTCATCCTAACGGACAATACAGTAGCCATGTGGGACATCAACAAACAAGGAGGTACGGGCTCGTATCTCCTTTGTCAAGAAGCTGCACAGATTTGGGGCTGGGCCCTGAACCACTCAATGTTCCTCCGTGCCTCTTATCTGGCAGGCATACACAATGTAGTGGCAGATCGACTCAGTTGTCAGTTCCAACTACACGAGTGGGCCCTGATCCCTCAGTAGCAACCAGGATACTCCAACGTTGGGGACAACCGACAATAGACCTCTTTGCGTCACATCTGAATCACAAAGTGGACAAATTCTGTTCTCTACACAAACAGAAGAACCAGCCCAGCCAAGGACCCCTTTGCTCGCCCTTGGAACTCAGGCCTTCTATACACGTATCCTCCAATACCGCTCATAACCAAAACTCTAGTGAAGCTACAACAGGACAGAGGGACGATGATACTCATAGCCCCATACTGGCCTCGACAAGTATGGTTTCCCACACTCCTAGACCTCTCAGTCAGGGATCCCATTCATCTGGGAATAACTCCCACTCTCATAACTCAGGATCAGGGTCGGTTGCCCATCCCAACCTTCAATCCCTATCCCTGACAGCATGGATGTTGAAAGCTTGATTTTACAACCACTCAATCTTTCAACCAATGTATGTCAAGTGCTTATAGCTTCACTTAAACCTTCCACACGAAAGAATTACTCTTCCAAATGGAAGAGATTCACTTTGTGGTGCAGACAAAAAAAATATTGATCCTTTCACTTGCCCCACTACTGTTCTGCTAGACTACTTATACCATCTTTCAGAATCTGGTCTCCAGACTTCATCTGTAAGAGTCCATTTAAGTGCAATCTCAACTTACCATAACAAGATGGGAGATGCACCTATCTCCATACAACCTCTTGTCAGCAGAATTATGAGAGGTTTAATTCGTCCTCCAGTCACAGAATGGGACCTGAACATGATTTTAACAAGACTGATGTGTTCTCCTTTCGAACCCATAGATTCCTGTGACCTTAAATTTCTCACATGGAAGACTATCTTCCTCATAGCTATTACATCAGCTAGAAGGGTTAGTGAGTTACAAGCATTTGTCATGTACGCACCCTATATGAAGTTCCTACATGACAGAGTGGTTCTCCGTACACATCCCAAATTCCTTCCCAAGGTAGTTACGGAATTCCACTTGAACCAATCCATAGTTTTACCCACATTCTTTCCAAGGCCTCATTCTCACCAAGGAGAATGAGCCTTACATACTTTGGACTGTAAGCGTGCATTATCTTTCTATTTAAATCATACTGCAGTCCACAGGAAATCCAATCAGCTTTTTGTTTCCTATGATCCAAACAAACCGGGTAAAGCAGTGGGTAAACATACTCTATCCAATTGGCTAGCAGATTGCATACAGTTTTGCTATGAAAAGGCAGGCCTTCCTCTCCATGGGCGAGTAAAAACACATTCAGTAAGAGCAATGTCAACCGCAGTAGCACACTATCGATCAGTGCCAATTCTTGACATATGTAAAGCAGCAACTTGGAGTTCACTTCACACTTTTGTAGCTCATTACTGTTTGGACAAAGAAGGCGACAAGATTCAGCCTATGGACAATCTGTCTTAAAGAACTTGTTTCCAGTCTAAACCCAACTCCTTCTACAACCAACGTGCTGTGACCTTCGGCTGACTCATTTTCAACAACAATGCATCACTGTTGCCTCCATATCAAATGACAGCCTCTAGCTTGCTAATCACCCATATGTGAGGACTAGCATCCTGCTTGTCCTGGGATAAAACAAAATTGCTTACCTTGTAATAGGTGTTATCCCAGGACAGCAGGATGTAGTCCTCACGAAACCCACCCTCCACCCCACGGAGTTGGGTCTCATACCTTTTATCCTTTAATTTTTTGCTAAAGCTTATTGCTACATACGAGACTGGAGTGAGACCCCTGTGGCAGAGAATATCATGGCATGCTGGGCATGCTCAGTGGCCTCAGAGTGCCAGTTAAAAGTTTCTAGAAACTTTGACAGAAGTTTTTCCCACGATAGGGCTCCATCAGTGACGTCACCCATATGTGAGGACTACATCCTGCTGTCCTGGGATAACACCTATTACAAGGTAAGCAATTTTGCTTTGTCAAACATGAATAAAAAATTTTCCATTATATCTACATGTTATTAAATAATTTACCTGCTTAGAATGATTACAATGTTAATTTGACAAACACTATAATTCCGTATCATGTTGATTATTCAAAGCTCTAAAATAAAAATGAAGACGTTAAACTAAACCCTTCAAGTATTAAATGCACTATAATGCCTTTAGCTTTCATTGATTATAGCTGGATAATACTAGTAACTGTGTGGTTTTATAACACCAAACCTATATTCCAGAGTTGAGTTATGTTTACTCCTTAAAAATCATAAAAAAACATAAAAAATCAAATGAGGTAAGGGTGCAGTGTTTAAACTAGCATTCGATCTATTAATAAAATTTATTTATTTTTATTTATTTATTTAAAATCTTTTCTATACCGTCATTTAGTAGTGCAC
Organism: Rhinatrema bivittatum; assembly: GCF_901001135.1. NCBI lineage: Eukaryota > Metazoa > Chordata > Amphibia > Gymnophiona > Rhinatrematidae > Rhinatrema > Rhinatrema bivittatum. The sequence continues at coordinate 228,618,834 of NC_042621.1, forward strand.
CATCACAACGGTTTACAGGGAGGCACGTAAATTTACATTTGTTTAAATTCTTACTAACAGAGTGCCAAAACATTTATCGGTAACAAGTTTTCATAATATAAGGTTCAAATTGTGCGATCTGGATCTTGTCTTTTTATATGATTAATAGGAAACCATACAAGAATTGAACTTTATACTGCATATCTCTCAAATTATTCAATAATAATGATGAATAAAAATAATAAAGTATACAATTACGCTACTAGGTGACTTTCGCTGTGTGTAGATGTTCATTCGCTTCTCCACTTAAACTTCATGTTCCCCCTTCTCACTGTAAAATGCTTTTTTGAAAAGCCATGTTTTTAAACTTTTTTAAAGAGTTTTAAATCACTTTCAGGCCGATACAGTACAGTGCGCTCCAACGGAGCGCACTGTTAGCCTGCTCTTGGACGCGCGTTTTCCCTTACCCCTTATTCAGTAAGGGGAGAAAAACGCGCATCCAACCCGCGGCACCTAATAGCGCCCTCAACATGCAAATGCATGTTGATGACCCTATTAGGTATGCACGCGGGATACAGAAAGTAAAATGTGCAGCCAAGCCGCACATTTTACTTTCAGAAATTAGCGCCGACCTTTGGGTCGGCGCTAATTTCTTCCGGCGCCAGGAAAGTGCACAGAAAAGCAGTAAAAACTGCTTTTCTGTGCACCCTCCAACTTAATATCATAGCGATATTAAGTCGGAGGTCTTGAAAAGTAAAAAAAGTAAAAAAAACAAAAAACAATAATAATAATTTGAATTCGGCCCGTGGCTGTCGGACCGAAAACCGGACGCTCAATTTTGCCGGCGTCCGGTTTCCGAGCCCGTGGCTGTCAGCGGGCTTGAGAACCGACGCCAGCAAAATTGAGATTCGGCTGTCAAATCTGCTGACAGCCACCGCTCCTGTCAAAAAAGAGGCGCTAGGGACGCGCTAGTGTCCCTAGCGCCTCCTTTTCCCCCGTTTTTACCGCGTCACCTAATTTAAATACACAATCGCGCGCACCGGGAGAGCGGGCATTCGTTCGCTCTCCCACGGACTTTACTGAATCGGCCTGTTTGTAATCTTGTTTCGAGTGGCAATGAGTTCCATAATGCTGGTCCGGCTAAGGAAAGAGCTCGCTCCCTAACTTGGGTTAGTTTTGCTGTCCTGACTGAGGGGATGGTTAGTAGAGCTCTATTGACTGATCTAAGATTTCTTTGTGGGACGTGTAAGCGTAGTGCTGTGTTTAGCCAGTCTGCTTTTTCTTCGTTGATCAGTTTGTGAATTGTGCAAAGTGTTTTATATTGCACTCTTTGTTCTATTGGCAGCCAGTGTAATTCGGCAAGTGTTTGCGTGATGTGTTCCCTTTTGCTTTTACCAGAAAGTATTCTGGCAGCCGACTTCTGCAATATTTGTAGAGGTCTTATTGTTGCGTATGGTAATCCCAGAAATAGTGTATTACAGTAGTCTGTGCTGGTGAATATAAGTGGTTGTAAAACTGTTCGGAAGTGCGCTTGGGTTAATAGGGGTTTAAGCCTCCTGAGAACCATAAGTTTGGCATATCCTTCTCTAACTTTTAGTGATATGTGTTGCTTAAGGTTGAGTTCAGTGTCAATTATTACGCCTAGGTTCCGAGCTTTCTCGGTTAGTACTATTTCTTGATCATTTTTAAGTTTGATGGGGTTTTGAATTATCTCAGAGCTTTTACGTTCTAGGTGTATAAATTTTTTCAATGTTAATTACTAGTTCCATTTGATTTAGTAATTGCTTAATTATGTCAAGGTACATCATTGCTAGGTTTAATGTCTTATCAATTGTTTCCTCTATGGGTAATATTAGTTGGATGTCATCCGCATATATGTAGTGTATGATACCTAGCAAAAGTCATCAAGATCTTACTTAATTTCAAATACAAATAAAAAAATAAAAAATCATTAATGGGCCAATTCTGTCATTAACATGGTGCCGAGTTATGTTTAGAAATCTTTCTGTCATCACATGTTTCAATAACTTCTGTTATGTGTGTTTGTTAAATGAAAGTAATACTCCGGAGTGCTTTAGTTCAACCAAGCACATTAATATATTGAGTCAGAGAAGTGCTTCAAAGCATAATATGTTAAAAGACAAAACCGTTCTATTCAATAGCGTAACACTAGTAGCACCATTAAACTATTCAATTAAAAATGGTGTTTTTATAAATTATTGCAGTCCCTTTATAAGCTGATCTTAAAAAAGCAGCTCACCATGGTCTGAATGAGGCCACAGTAAGTAATAACATTTACTAAATATTATATCTGTGGTGCCTAACAAAACAACTCTGTGTTGCATATAAATCATGTCTGTTGAAGGACAACTCCATCCATAAAAATATTTTATATCGCAAACCGCACATATCATACCGGTCTGCCTCTCTCTGTCTTTGCTGACCATCTTTAATTTTAACTCAAAGCCAAGCTTAATTTAAACATTATACCGACACGATATATGAATGTAAATTAATTCTCCATAGCTGCGGTATAGATATGCACAGCAAACGATACTTGTATAAAGCAGATTTACTTAATAATTTCTATATTAACAAGATGTCTAACACAAACCGCTCAAAAAATTTTTTTTTACTAGGTTACTGTTACGAGCGGGCGCGGTCGTCTCGAGCTGGTGGTGAGCCCTTGGGCCACGGCGAAAGCTAGGGAGGAGCCCCAGCCACACCGTGGGAGGTGAGCTGGGCAGGCATGGTGAGCCAAGCGGGTACAGAAGCAGGGAGTCCGACCCTCAGCCGGACCCGCACGCCCATGGTAGCCAACACGGGGAAGTTGACTGATGAACGGTCCTCCGACTGTTCCCGGCCCTTTCGGACCTGCCGCAGGGAACGGCAATGGGCAGCAGGCCGGACAGAGGCGAGGGCAGACAGAGTCCTTACATAGAAGACGTCAGACGGGGGCTGAAGCAGACATCTAAGACAGGCTGAAGCAAGACATTGGAGACATCAGGGCAAGGCTGAAGCGGACATCGTAGAAGAGGGCAGGAAAGGTCCAGGCGAGCAGGAACTCCGATGCTGGGATACTGACATCCGAAGCCCCTTCGGCTGGCAGGAACAGAAGCTCAAGAGCCCGGGGGACGAATCCCTCCTGTTGGCCACTCCAGGGCCCAACAGGACAGAAGGCTCAGGAACCAGACGAAGACACAGGGCAGAACAACCGGAACTGGAACAGGAACAGGATCAGGCAGCTTCAGGAACAGACATCAAGGCAAGGTCAGGAACAGACATCAAGGCAAGGTCAGGACAAGGAGCCATCAATACATGGCAGACCACGGTAGACCTGGATCGGCAAGGTTACAGACAACTGTAGAGCCTGATCCGCAGGACAGTTGCAAAAGAAAAGGAAGTCCTTATATACTGGAGGTAGAAGGCAACTCCCTGGGAGGAGCTTGCCAGGACCGCCCACCGCTGGCCCTATAAATAAGGAGGAGAGCTGCGGGCCGGCCCCTAGGAGAAGGGCGTCGCCAGACAGGAAGTCCAAACGCTGGCAAGCAAGCCACAGGCACAGCTAGGCCTCTCAGGCCCTGGAGCAAGTCCCGGATGGAACACAGGCGAGGTCCTGGCTTCGGGGCGGCCTCCGGAAGAAGGTGAGAGACCACCTGTAGCGCAGCAACAGGGGGGATCGCAACAGTTACTTTCCTTTACAGATGTTAATCTTCCGTGATTTGTTCCACCAGTGCATAGTGATATTATTTAAATATATATCAATTGTCCGTGGCAATTCTTCTTAATAAAGCAACATTTAACACCGATATCTCATATTGTTTGTCAACATATTTCAGCACAGTGTGTGAGCAACACAGAAAACAAGGCACACTGAAGGCAGAAGAACTGAAGACTGACCACGGGGACAGATGGATGAGACAAAAACTACAAGAAGTGAAGAACCGAATGAAGACCAGGAACTGAAGCCAAGGAGAAGACCAGGAACTGAAAACAGGAACGCGGGAGTGCTGGGAGGACACTGAGGCAATTCATACAGAGTCTGTAGGTGACCTGTTTCTGAGGCACTGGAGGGATGTCTGCAGAAGCCTTTTATAGGCCTTGCTAGGTGATGTCTTCAGGAGGCGCCTCCAAGCTTTTCCTGCCATGGGCCCTTTAAAGCTGGGGAGATCGGGTATACATGTGCCCTAGGAGTCAAAGGTGCAGCCAGCACTGGCAGCGTTCTGCCATGAAAATTGGCGGCATTGCTTCCAACTGTATCGCAGAGAAGAGCATCACAACATCTGGGAATGAGTATGGAGGCCTCATCCAAAGGATAAGTATTGTGGTTTGCAGGTCTCCCTGCGGACTGCCTAATGCAACACCTCTGGTTTTAAAATGCATGTAACAGTTTATCCTGACCTAGAGCGCCCATGCCCCACCCCAACTCCGCCTCTTTTCTGCCCCTTTTATGTTACTCATGCAGACATATAATTGTGCATAACTTCTGGCTTTTAAAATATGCGTTGCTTGTGCACATCCCGCATACTTGCATATATGGGCTTTTTAGTGTGAGCAACACTTTTAAAATTTGATCTTATGTGTGGGTGACATCATCTGATGGTGCCAACATGGATTCATCTCTCAAAGCTCAGTAAATCTTTATTGAGCATGCACGGGAGTTCCTGCGCACATTCACTGCCTCGTCAGCTCCTCAATCTTTCTTCATCCAAGCTACTATATAAGAACATAAGAACATAAGAAATTGCCATGCTGGGTCAGACCAAGGGTCCGTCAAGCCCAGCATCCTGTTTCCAACAGAGGCCAAACCAGGCCACAAGAACCTGGCAATTACCCAAACACTAAGAAAATCCCATGCTACTGATGCAATTAATAGCAGTGGCTATTCCCTAAGTAAAATTGATTAATAGCCGTTAATGGACTTCTCCTCCAATAATTTATCCAAACCTTTTTTGAACAATTAAGCTCTGGCAACAAGTTCCAGAGCTTAATTGTCTGTTGAGTGAAAAAGAACTTTCTCCAATTAGTCTTAAATGTGCTACTTGCTAACTTCATGGAATGCCCCCTAGTCCTTCTATTATCTGAAAGTGTAAATAACCGATTCACATCTACTCATTCAAGACCTCTCATGATCTTGAAGATCTCTATCATATCCCCCCTCAGCCGTCTCTTCTCCAAGCTAAACAGCCCTAACCTCTTCAGCCTTTCCTCATAGGGGAGCTGTTCCATCCCCTTTGTCATTTTGATTGCCCTTCTCTGTACCTTCTCCATTGCAACCAGAATTGTACACAGTATTCAAGGTGCGGTCTCACCATGGAGCGATATAGAGGCATTATGACCTTTTCCGTTTTATTAACCATTCCCTTCCTAATAATTACTAACATTCTGTTTGCTTTTTTGACTTCTGCAGCACACCGAGCCGACGATTTTAAAGTATTATTCACGATTTTAAAGTATTATACACGATCCCCAGCAAAGCTCTCCTACCCATTGCAAGCACAATCGCCAAACCCTTGGCTGTTATAATTAACTGCTCTCTCTCCCATGGCACAGTCCCTAACTCCCTAAAACATGCTATAGTGAAACCTATCCTTAAAAAACATAACCTTGACCCTGCTGACCCAGCCAACTACAGACCGGTCTCCAACCTTCCTTTTCTGGAGAAAGAAATGGAGAAAATTGTCAACACACAGCTCACCGATCACTTGGAGACTCACCATATCCTATCTCCTGCCCAATTCGGCTTCCGCAAATTCTTTGGTACTGAAACCCTCCTCATCTCCCTCGCAGACACCCTCCTGAAAGGCCTGGACCGAGGACACTCATACATTCTTGCCCTATTAGATATCTCCGCCGCCTTTGATACCATTAACCACAATATCCTCATTAAACGCCTTACAGAAATTGGGATCTCTGGTTCAGCCCTACTCTGGTTCATCTCCTATTTGGAAAACAGACAATATACAGTCCATCTCGCCAACTCTGAATCTAAACCCATTGATCTCCCCCAAGGAGTCCCCTAGGGCTCGTCCCTCTCATCCACCCTCTTTAACATATACCTCCTGTCCCTCTGCCAACTCCTCTCTGACCTCGGCCTCACCCACTTTCTCTATGCAGATGATGTTCAAATACTCATCCCCATCAAAGAATCCCTGCACAAATCCCTCGAATTCTGGCAAAATTGCCTCCTCTCCATAAATTCCCTCCTCACCAACCTCCATCTCGCCCTTAACAGGGCGAAAACTGAACTCATCATCATCTCCCCCCACAATGACCCCACACCCCATCCCAATCACAACCCTCACCCGTGCCCAACCCCCTTCCAGCAAAACGTACGAAACCTGGGTATCATATTTGACAACCAACTCAACTTCAAAACCTTCATCAATACTACCATCAAAGAATGCTATTACAAGCTCCATGTCCTCAAGAAGCTCAAACCCCTCCTCCACCTCAACGACTTCCGCACCATCCTCCAAACTGCCATCTTTTCAAAAATCAATTACTGTAACGCCCTGCTACTGGGACTCCCTGCCTCTACCCTTAAACCCCTACAGTTGCTACAGAATGCAACCGTAAGAATCCTCACAAGCACCCGCAAATCTGATCACATCACCCCTGTCCTCAAGCAGCTTCACTGGCTCCCTATTCCCTATCGCATCACCTACAAATGCCTCTCCATTATTCATAAAACCATACACAACAGCGACATTCACTGGCTCAACAACTCCCTCCGCCTTCACACATCCAGCTGCCCTACCAGATACTCCTACAAAGGGAACCCTCCATGCCCCGACACTCAAGTCCTCACACCTATGTGCCACAAAAGACCGCGCCTTCTCCCTGGCCGGACCTACACTCTGGAACTCAATGCCAACCAATCTACGGCTTGAACCTAGCACACAGACATTAAAAAAAAACTCAAGACCTGGCTTTTCGAACAAGCCTTCCCGGAATAGTACTGCTCCTGCCCCTTCTCCCCCCCCACCGTCCCTCAGCAAATAACCTGAACTCCATGGTACCCTTGTAGTCTCCCCAAACTTCTCTCCTCATTTGTACATAACATGATCAGACCCTTGTATATATGAGTCTTTTGTATATAGTGTTTTCCCATTAATGCTTTTCAAGTTACCCTCCAAGTTACTTTCACCCCTGTTTTATGTACTTTCCACGTTCTGTTCCATGTAAACCAATATGATGTTTCAACGAATACCGGTATATAAAAACCTTTAAATAACTAACTAAATAAATAAATATTAACCCCTTCAAAAAAATGAAGCAAATTTGTTAGGCAAGACTTCCCTTGGGTAAATCCATGTTGACTGTGTTCCATGTCTTTCTATATGCTCTATGATTTTGATCTTGAGAATAGTTTCCACTATTTTTCCCGGCACTGAAGTCAGGCTCACTGGTGTATAGTTACCCGGATCGCCCCTGGAGCCTTTTTTAAATATTGGGGTTACATTGGCCACCCTCCAGACTTCAGGTACAATAGATGATTTTAATGATAGGTTACAAATTTTAACTAATAGATCAGAAATTTCATTTTTGAGTTCCTTCAGAACCCTAGGATGCATACCATCTGGTCCAGGTGATTTGCTACTCTTTAGTTTGTCAATCTGCCCTATACATCTTCCAGGTTCACAGTGATTTCGTTCACTTCGTCTGACTCATCACCCCTGAAAACCATCTCCGGAACTGGTATCTCCCCAACATCCTCATTAGTAAACACGGAGGCAAAGAATTCATTTAGTCTTTCTGCAATGGCCTTATCTTCCCTAAGAGCCCCTTTAACCCCTCTGTCATCTAATGGTCCAACCGACTCCCTCACAAGTTTCTTGCTTTGGATATATTTAAAAAAGTTTTTATTATGAGTTTTTGCCTCTATGGCCAACTTCATTTGAAATTCTCTCTTCGCCTGTCTTATCAAGATGTTTTACACTTAGCTTGACAATGCTTATGTTTTATCCTATTTTCTTCAGATGGATCTTTCTTCCAATTTGTGAAGGATGTTTTTTTGGCTAAAATAGCCTCTTTCACCTCACCTTTTAACCATGACTGTAATCGTTTTGCCTTCCTTCCACCTTTCTTAATGCGTGGAATACATATGGACTCCGCCTCTAGGATTGTATTTTTAAACAATGTCCAAGCCTGTTGAACACTTTTAACCTTTGCAGCTGCACCTTTCAGTTTTTTTCTAACTATTTTTCTCATTTTATCAAAGTTTCCCTTTTTAAAATTTAGTGTAAGAGCTGCAGATTTACTTATTGCCCCCCTTCCAGTTATTAGTCTAAATTTGATCATGTTATGATCACTGTTGCCAAGTGGCCCCACCACCGTTACTTCTCTCACCAAATCTTGCGTTCCACTAAGAATTAAATCTAAAATAGCTCCCTCTCTTGTTGGTTCCTGAACCAATTGCTCCATGAAGCAATCATTTATTACATCCAGGAACTTTATGTCTCTAGCAAGTTTTGATGTTACATTTACCCAGTCAATATTGCGGTAATTGAAATCTCCCATTATTATTGCACTGCCAAATTGGTTTGCTTCCCTGATTTCTCTTAGCATTTCTCTTAGCATTTCATCATCTGTCTGACCATTTTGTCCAGGTGGATGGTTGTATACTCCTGTCACTATACTCTTACCCCACACACATGGGATTTCTATCCATATAGATTCTACTGAGCATTTAGTCTCTTGTATGATCTTTATCCTGTTGGACTTTATACCATGCACTGCTGAGTGACTGTCGGCTTTCCCCCTTGTTCTAGTTTAAAAGCTGCTCTATCTCCTTTTTGAAAGTTAGTGCCAGCAGCTTGGTTCCACTCTGGTTAAGGTGGAGCCCATCCTTTCGGAAAAGTCTCCCCTTTCCCCAAAAGTTTCCCCAGTTCCTTACAAAGCTGAATCCCTCTTCCCTGCACCATCGTCTCATCCACGCATTGAAACTCTGGAGCTCTCTCTGCCTCTGGGGACCTGCATGTGGAACAGGAAGCATTTCAGAGAATGCCACCCTGGAGGTTCTGGATTTCAGCTTCCTACCTAAAATCCAAAATCTGGCTTCCAGAACCTCTCTCCCACATCGTTGGTGCCCACATGTACCACGACAACCGGCTCCTCCCCAGCACTGTCTATAATCCTATCTAGGTGACACGTGAGGTCTGCCACCTTCGCACCAGGCAGGCAAGTTACCCGGCGGTCTTCACGTCCACCAGCCACCCTGCTATCTACATTTCTAATAATCGAATCACCAACTATGATGGCCGGCCTAACCCTTCCCTCCTGGGCAGTATCCTGGGAGATTTGTCCTCAGTGCGAGAGGACAATACATCACCTGGAGAGCAGGTCCTTGCTACAGGATCACTTCCTGCTACACCAGGGTGATGTTCTCCTATTGGGAGACCTTTCTGATCCAAGGCAGCACTGGGGCTGCCAGAATGGATTTGGGACTTGGCTACTATGTCCCTGAAAGTCTCATCAATGCACCTCTCTGTCTCCCTCAGCTCCTCCAAGTCTGCTACTCTAGCCTCCAGAGATCAGACTTGTTCCCTGAGAGCCAGGAGCTCTTTGCACCGAGTGCACACATACAATCTCTCACTGGCGTGTAAAAAATCATACATTTATTTATTTATTTATTTATTTAACATTTTTCTATACCGATCTTCATGAAAAGGATTCATATCAAACCGGTTTACATGGAACTAGGGGTCTAAGTAAATGAAAAACCAATAATAATTATATAATTAGGCAATCAAATAACAAGTAGGTCAAAGCAAGCAAAGTTACATATAACAAGGAGATAGAACTTGGGAGGCTAGAGTAGCCAGGAAGTAGAAAGACAGCGGCAAAACTATAAATTAAATACATATGAAGTATACTGGGCCTGGTGAGAGCATGTGACACTCAATGCAAAAGACTGGAAAGCCCCCCTCTTGCTGCTGGACTGCTGCCTTCATCTTAGTTTTATTGAGTTCCTAGTTAAGTTTAGGATACTAAGGGAGTTGGAATGAGAGTTCTTTAAATTTACAGGTGAATTTAGTAATTAATCAGCTAGGGTCCTACAAGGGGATGATTAAACTTTCAATAAGGGCTGGTACAATATTATGTTTTAGGTAAGACCCTGATTGATTTTTAATGAGAAAGTGTCTTGTGCCTAAAATTCAAGGGTTGAGTGGGTGGGAAAGTGTCTTGTACCTAAAAATCAAGGGTTGAGTGGGTGGGAAAGACAGACACTAGAATTAACTATCTCTGGCTTGCTTTTTACCTCAGACACACACAAACTCTAAAGAATATATCCCTTAATTTCACCTTTCACCAAACTTTTATAAGCCCAAAAATTTCTGAAAACTATACTTACCAATCCTCTTAAACCACAGTTAAATTAATCTTCACTCAGTTAATGGAAGGGTCCTCCTCTACTGCAAACCGAGCAGGGCCTCTGGAAGCTGGGCTGTGGAAGTCAATCCCTGGATTGCTTGCGGTGACTTCTGGACTCCTCTCCCGGGGGATGCTGGGAACAGTATGCAGATGAGCCTTCCGGTCCTCCTCTACTTCAGTATCGTAGGATGCATATCATCCTGTCCAGGTGATTTGCTACTCTTTAGTTTGTCAATCTGGCCTACTGCATCTTCCAGGTTCTCAGTGATTTCGTTCAGTTCGTCTGACTCATCTCCCCTGAAAACCATCTCTGGAACTGGTATCTTCCCAACATCCTTTTTAGTAAACACGGAAGCAAAGAATGGACATGTTCCATTCTTTCTAAAAATTGTTTTCTATATTTTGGGGCCTAATACCTCCTTGTTTTTTTTGCCTTGTTGCTAACTTTTTTTTACTGCTATCTCGGCAGCTCCTACAACAGAACTTTTAAGCTCTAGCAAAAAAATAAAGATTTTGAAGTTGGTGAAGCGCAAAGCCAAGAAGCCCATGCAAAAGGTTTAAGGCCTGCATCTATGTGCGCCATATGTCCATCACAAATACTCACTGTTATCGATGCTTAGGCCCAGACCATGATTCATTGAACTGTTACAGCTGGGTTTATATGTCCTCCAGGATGCATCAGTATCACACCTAGAAGATGGAGGCCTTTCAGAAGGTACCAAGGGTAAGAGCTCTAAGCCTCAACATGAGGCCAAGCAGTGGAGCCACTCTTCTTTGAGGAGCAAAATGTATTCAGACTCCCAGCATAAGGAGTCGAGGCAGAATGTTTTCCCCTAAACAGTAGAGGCCAACTATCAGAGCTAGTGAAGAATTTCTTTGCCTCCTTAACACTTGAAGACAGGAGAGGAGGGTTAGAGCTTCTACTGTTCAAGATGGAGAAAATATTTCCATTTAGGGAGATGTTCCAAGACCCACAACAGTGTATGCTTTACCACAGGAGTTACCAGCACTGGTTGTAAGTCCTTACCAGGAAGTGCTGGATTCTCCTTCTCCAGGGACGTCCCTTCATGGATTAAAGGGTAAAGAAGTGGGATCTGTCCAGTTTGAGTTCTTTTTAGATGTTTCTTCTCCAGACCAGCAGAGGTCTTCATCTTAGTGGCCTTGTTCTTCATCAGGGTCATGGATTAGCATTTCTCCGTTGTAGTCTTTGTCTCGTCCATCTATCCCTGTGGTCAGTCTTCAGTTATTTTACATTCAGTGTGCCTTGTTTTCTGTTTTGCTCTTTGTCCTCCTGCCCAGCCCAACCATCCTGTTCTTCCCCTTGGACAGATCCCTGGCTTTGACTTTTCTGGAATTTTCTTAATTGCCACTTGCCACCAATCACTGCCTGACCACCGGACTCCTCTTATTTGCTACCTACATCTGACCACTGCTGACCACTGAACTTCCCTGCTTGCCACCTATCTTGACTCTAGCCTGTTTCTAACTGCTCCTGTTCACCTCAAACATATCCACCAATCTTTGACTTCTCGGCAGAGATTCCCAACTAAAGAATTCCATCTCACCCCCTTCCGGTCTTGTCACATCATACCTCCCTGAAAACCATGGAGGTATGATGTTAGCCAACTTATCTAATTCTTGGAAAAGTTGGCTAACAGCCTAGACATCAGTGTTAGAAAGGATAAGACCTATGAACAGACGTCTATGGGCTTCTTCAGTTTCTGCAACCTCCAGCAGAATCTGTGGTTATCCTGGTGTTACGGTCCTGCCCGTCAGGAGCGCGGGCAGGCCCTCACCTTTTCGCGGCCAGCCGGGCCGCTGACGCTGCCGCTGCCACGGCAGTCCCTCGCTGCAGTCTGGGCTCCTCTCCGGCTGTCTTCTGCCGCTTGCAGCGGGGCCGACCCGCCACGAGCGCTCCCTCGTGGTCGGGACCCCCGCTGTCTCTCCGGGCCGTCCCCGGCATGCTCTGCCGCTCCCGGGGTCCTTAGCCGGCAGGGAGGGCGTCCCTGCCGGTGCCCGTCGCACAGTCCAGGTCCTTGGCCGGCAGGGAGGTCGTCCCTGCCGGTGCCTGCAGCCAGCTTCACTTCTTGCTTACCTGTTTCAGTTCTCGTGGCCGGGAGCCGTCCCAGCAGCCTGCCATTCTTCAGCTGCAGGGCAGGGCTGCCCCGACGTTCCTCTGGTTCTCCACGGCTCCTCCATGTGGCTGGGAACGCCACCAACGACCCAGCTCTCTCCAGCTTCCTAGGGCGCGAGCTCGCGCCTCCCGTCTATTCTTCAAGGGCCAGCCAGGTGTGGCCCCTACTGGCTCCTCCCTGGGCGGTGTCCACCTCAGCTCTTCAAAAGGATTCCGCGTCCAGTCTGTCGTTGCCTTCGCAAGGAGTTGGTCACTCCTGAGATCCTCGTTCCAGGAGCTGCCTTGTGTTCCAGCTTTCTGCAAGGTCTAAGTGTTCCATGTTTTCCGTTGAAGCTTCTTGTCCAGTTGTTCCAGTCCTGATGTCTTCAGTGTTCCAGTCCTGATGTCTTCAGTTGTTCCAGTCCTGATGTTCGCTTGTTCCTGTTCCTGCCTAGAGGTCCGATCTCTATCCGGTATCCATGATCCAGTCCAGATATTACAAGCCTTGTACCTTGATCCTGAAACCCGCCTGAAAGCTAAGTACCTTGCCTTGAATCTTCTGAAAGCTAGCACCTTGATCCTGTGTTCTCCAATGTCCTGGTACCTCACGGCAAGCCATGCCATGGTCCGTGACCAGCCCTCGGGGCGGGCTGGTTAGGGCTATCTGTGATGCAAGCCATGTACCTCGTTTCTAAGCCTCTGTGAAGTCCTTATACCTTGATCCTGAAACTCGCCTGAAACCTAAGTACCTTGCCTTGAATCTCCTGAAAGCTAGCACCTTGATCCTGTGTCCTCCAATGTCCTGGTACCTCGCGGCAAGCCACGCTGTGGTCCGTGATCAGCCCTCGGGGCGGGCTGATTAGGGCCATCTGTGATGCAAGCCATGTACCTCGTTTCCAAGTCTCTGAGAAAGTCCTTGTTCCTGATCCTGTTACCTTGATGTCGGTGCCAGATCCAGTTCCTAATCCAGTCCTACTTGTGCTGCCCTTCGTCTCTGTCTGGCTCCTGAGCCTTCTGGCCTGTTGGGCCCTGGAGTGGCCAACAGGTGGGATTCGTCCCTGCGCTTTGGAGCTTCTGCCCTGCCAGCCGTCGGGGCTTCGGATGTCAGTATCCCAGCATCGGAGTTCGCGTCGCCTGGTTCTCTCCTGCATTATCCTGTTCTCTGCGTGGTCTGTGACCTGCCCTCCAAGGCAGTGTCAGGGACACGTGGGACAGGGTGGCTCGTATCTCAGTCCCAGGAGTGGTCTGAGCCAGGTATCCTGAGGGACTGTGCTCATGTCTTCCTTTAGTCCTTGTTCCTGAGTCTTCATCTGCACCTACAGTATCTCGCTTCTGAATCTACCTCTGCATCTACAGTACCTTGCTTCTGAATCTACCTCTGCATCTACAGTGCCTCACTTCTGAACCTACCTCAGCATCTTCAGTACCTCACCTCTGTATTGACCTCTAGTACCTTGCTCCTGAGTCTACGTCAGCACGCCCAGTAACTTGTCTCTGAGTCTTCGTCTGCACTTCCAGTATCTTGCTTCTGAGTCTACGTCAGCACGTCCAGTACCTTGCTTCTGAGTCTACGTCTGCACTCCCAGTACCTTGCTTCTGAGTCTACGTCTGCACTCCCAGTTCACTGCTTCTGAGTCTATGTCTGCACTTCCAGTACCCTGTTCCTGAGTCTCGTCTGAATCTATGTTCCAGTCTTCGCTGTCCTGGCCTCTGTCCGGCCTGCCGCTTCGTGCCGTACCCTGCGGTAGGTCCGAAAGGGCTGGGAACGGTCGGAGGACTGTTCACAAGACCAACATTGCGTTGTTGGGTCTTCCGAAGCGTGCAGGTCCGGAGGAGGGCCTGTCGCCTGGTCATCACTCCAGTCTTGCTTCTGTCCTGCCCATGCTTGGGCATGCCACGCCTCCCGCGGCCCTCTTCGGAATCCTCTGGGGTCGAGCCGCGGCCCAAGGACACACCTCTCTCAGGAAGTGGGATCGCTCTCCTAGCGCTCCACAACACCTGGTTCATAAGTTTCTCCAGCACTTCCAGACAAGGATGTGGCAGATGCTTACATTGTGCTTTCCAGTGTCTCAGAAACTGGATTTAAATATAGAGTGCAAGTCCCCTTGGTTTCGGGGTGGTACAACTCCCATATCACTCAATGGTAGTCAAGTTAACAATGAAGATGCTAAGTGCCCCCATGACCATTCCAACATGCCCCTGGAAAAAGACCAAAAGTTATTGGACTCATTTGACAAAAAAGTTTTCCAGTGCTCTATGTTGAGTGCCTGAATTGTGGTTCATTAAATCTATATGATGCAGTATCTGTATGACTGTGTTAAAAAGTTAAAACCCCTGATAGTCTTCAGACCCAGGCAGACAGATCTTCATTGGGCATGTTTCATCCATAAAGCATGTGTCATCCATAAAGCTTTCAAACCACAGCCAGAATCTCCGTGGTAGCTCCTGGGGCCTGTAAACTAATATGGCTGCAAGGTAGCTGTTATGTCGGTCAGCCGAGGAGGCCGACCGAGCTTACCAGTTCTGGCCACGGCCCGACGCATCCTGGATCCCAGGGGCCTGCCGCGACATTGAGGAGCCTACCCCTGTGGCCAGGACGCTGATGCCACAGAAGCCCCGCCCCCGACTCCTCTAGACGCGCGCGGTGAAGCCAGCCCCTTTCTTAAAGGGGTCAGCACGGGAAGGCTATCTTCAACTAGGTCTCCACCCCCTTCCTGAAGAGGTATTTAGCCTGCCCTTGTTTGCTAGTTTATCAAGTTAGCAAATATCGTGATAGGCTTGGAAAGCCTTCGGTCTGAGCAACTCTGCCGCATCCTTGCTGCTGTTGGAAGCTTTCTCTCTGCCCTCCGGGGCTGTCATCGCTAACTTGGGTACCCGCTCCTCGGGGGCCCTTCTGTTTTCTTCCAGGTGCCGTATTGGGGATACCAGGTACTCGCTCCTCGAGGGCCTGCGTTCCCTGTCTTGGTGCCTGCAACTCTACTACTTCTGCCTGCTAGGAATTACTTCTATACAGCTACCATCTACTGTGAATAATCTAACCATTCTCAAGTCTATCTCACTTACAGCTCAGCGCTGGGAGCCAACATCCGGGACTTTCTATCTTAGCTCGCGCTGCCTATCATCTATCCGGAGTGAGACTGGACTTCTCTGCCGAGGGTCCCTGGACTTCCTCATCTGGGTTACCTCACTACTGCCACCTTCTGGCAGAACCATCAAGCTGTATAATAAAGTCTATCATCTGTGTCTGAGTTTAGCCTAGTACTGCGGTTCCTCATGGGGCTTCTCCCCGTGGGAGTAGTCATCACCACAGTACCCAAGAATCCACTCCAACACCTCAAAACCCTAACAGATTGCTAACTCCATGGATTCAGCTCAGCTCACCGCATTGCAGGCTATCCCAGGTCTGGCCCAGAGAGGCCAAGAACATCAAAGGATTCTGGAGACGCTGAGAACAGCTATAGACCATCTGAATGCTCGACTGGATTCTCAAGCAGAGGAATTGGAGATACTCCAGACTCTGCCTGGCCTTATTCAGAAAGTACAGAGTCTCCAGACTTCCTTGGAGCTAGTGATGACAGACATTCAGCGTTTAACACTTCTTCAGGACCTCCTGAAGCAATTCAATGCCTCTCCATCATTAACTCTGGATCTAATCATGCGGTAATTCCTCTTTCTAACCCACTTCGCTACTCCGGAGATGCAAGACGCTGTTGTGGTTTTTTAAACCAATGCCAAATGCACTTTGCACTTCAGCCCGCATTGTTCCCGAACGACTTGGTAAAGACTACCTTCATTCTTTCCTTCCTGGATGGAAGAGCCTTGGGGGTGGGCTTCTCCCTTATGGGAACACTCAGATCCTCTACTATCCAACTTGTCCCTGTTCATTTCCGCCTTTATGCAGATTTTTGAAGAACCCGGCAGGATACCTACGATGGGATCCGACCTGCTTCGCCTCCGGCAAGGGTCTCAGTCCCTCGGCGAATACGCTATAGAGTTTCATACCATGGCTATGGAGTTAAATTGGCAGGGGAACTGTGTTAACGCCATGTTCCTGGAAGGATTATCTCCACAGATCAAGGACGAACTGGCAGCCCGGGAACTCCTCATTTCCTTTGAGGCCCTTATAAACCTCATGGATAAGCTTGATCGGAAACTCCAGGTACGAGCCTGGGAAAACCATGCAAGAAAGAAAGAAAGAGATCTAGGTGTCATAGTGGATAACACATTGAAATCGTCGGTTCAGTGTGCTGCGGCAGTCAAAAAAGCAAACAGAATGTTGGGAATTATTAGAAAAGGAATGATGAATAAAACGGAAAATGTCATAATGCCTCTGTATCGCTCCATGGTGAGACCGCACCTTGAATACTGTGTACAATTCTGGTCGCCGCATCTCAAAAAAGATATAATTGCGATGGAGAAGGTACAGAGAAGGGCTACCAAAATGATAAGGGGAATGGAACAACTCCCCTAAGAGGAAAGACTAAAGAGGTTAGGACTTTTCAGCTTGGAGAAGAGACGACTGAGGGGGGATATGATAGAGGTGTTTAAAATCATGAGAGGTCTAGAACGGGTAGATGTGAATCGGTTATTTACTCTTTCGGATAGTAGAAAGACTAGGGGACACTCCATGAAGTTAGCATGGGGCACATTTAAAACTAATCGGAGAAAGTTCTTTTTTACTCAACGCACAATTAAACTCTGGAATTTGTTGCCAGAGAATGTGGTTCGTGCAGTTAGTATAGCTGTGTTTAAAAAAGGATTGGATAAGTTCTTGGAGGAGAAGTCCATTACCTGCTATTAAGTTCACTTAGAGAATAGCCACTGCCATTAGCAATGTTTACATGGAATAGACTTAGTTTTTGGGTACTTGCCAGGTTCTTATGGCCTGGATTGGCCACTGTTGGAAACAGGATGCTGGGCTCGATGGACCCTTGGTCTGACCCAGTATGGCATTTTCTTATGTTCTTATGAGGTGGTCATGTTTCTGACCCTATCCTTCTGTCAGAGGACCCTGTTTCTCCTGGAGAAGAACCAATGCAGTTGGGTCGAGCCCATGTTTTGGCAGCTGTAACCACTCCTCACCCGTAACCAGGATGTGTTGGTAACGTCAGATCCTCCATCCTCACGTTTCCAGAACAAAAGAAGACGCTGTGGTGTCAGAGACTGCGGAAGTTGTTAACTGCAGCCTTACGGTGGCCTCACCTTTATTTCTGTTGCCTGCTTCTTTGGAGTTGTCTACTTCCAATAACCTCATGCAGGCCTTGGTGGATTCGGGCGCCGGATCAAATTTCATTTGGCAAGACCTCATAGAGTATTATCAAGTTCACACCTCACCAGTGAAACCTCCATTAGTTCTTTCATCAGTGCACGGAGATCCTCTTCCCCGGGAGGTCATTCGCATCACTCAGTTGTTACCCTTGAAGATTGGAATGAATCACATCGAACATCTCTCCTTCTTTGTCCTACCCGACGCAGTGAGTCCTATAATCTTGGATTTACCTTGGCTACAAAAACATCAGTCGCAGTTTGATTGGTCCTCTTCAGATCAGATCCAATGGGGACCGTTCGTGCAGAATCTTGCTTAAAAACTTCTGGACTACCCAGGAGCACGTCTGAGCCAACGGCACTATCGGTGCCCTTACTCCGCCAGGGGAGGTCTGATCCATCAGGGGTGTCCACGCTGCAAGACGAACCTACGCACGAAGGTGAACAGTTGATCTGCAAAGATTTGGAGAACAAGGTATTGATGAAGTCGCAGGGACTAGCCTCGCAAGGCCTTCTAGCCGTACTGGCATACAAGGAACAGGAGATTCAGCATCTACATGCCCTCTTACAACAAAGGATTCACCCTTCTTTACAGGCCATGAGCAAACAGGCTCTTGATATGGACGAGGAAGATTGGACCACAGAGGAAGAGGAGGATTATTTGATGGAGATCGATGACCCGCTAAGGAGGGCCCTTGAAGAGGGGGTACCATTATGTTGGTCAACCGAGGAGGCTGACCGAGTTTACCAGTTCTGGCCATGGCCCAACGCGCTCAAGATCCCAGGGGCCTGCCGCGACATCGAGGAGCCTACCCCTGCGGCCAGGATGCTGACGCCATGGAAGCCCCGCCCCCTGACGTCTTCTAGATACACGCGGCGAAGCCAGCCCCTTTCTTAAAGGGGTCAGTGCGGGAAGGACATCTTCAACTAGGTCTCCACCCCCTTCCTGAAGAGGTATTTACCCTGCCCTTGTTTGCTAGCTTATCGAGTTAGCAAAGATCGCGATAGGATTGGAAAACCTTCAGTCTGAGCAACTCTGCCGCTTCCTTGCTGCTGCTGGAAGCTTTCTCTCTGCCCTCTGGGGCTGTCATCGCTAACTTGGGTACCCGCTCCTCGGGGACCCTTCTGTTTCCTTCCAGGTGCCTTATTCGGGATGCCAGGTACTCGCTCCACGAGGGCCTGCACTCCCAGTCTTGGTGCCTGCAACTCTACTACTTCTGCCTGCCAGGTATTACATCTATACAGCTACCATCTACTGTGAGTAATCTAACCATTCTCAAGTCTGTCTCACCTACAGCTCAGCACTGGGAGCCGACATCCAAATCTTTCTATCTTAGCTCGCGCAGCCTATCATCTATCTGGAGTGAGACTGGACTCCTCTGCCGAGGGTCCCTGGACTTCCTCATCTGGATTACCTCACTACTGCCACCTCCTGGCAGAACCATCAAGCTGTATAATAAATTCTATCATTTGTGTCTACGTGTCTGAGTTTAGCCTAGTACTGCGGTTCCTCATGGGGCTCCTCCCCGTGGGAGTAATCATCACCACAGTACCCTTGAATCCACTCCAACACCTCAAAACCCTAACAGTAGCAGCCTCTGAGATGTGCAGTCACAGATATACCCTGCACGGGAAACAACCTGTTCGGTGATAAAGTTAAGGAGTTAGTTGTTCTGATTAAGGATCATCAATCCATACTACAATCACTGACATCTGTGGCAGGGGATCAGACGGCTCCAGCTAGACGCCAATTTTTCTTCTACAAGTGTATATTCCGTCAAAAACACCCCTTTTACACTTTCCAGTGTGCTATACAGGGCCAGCCCCTTCTAAGAGGCAGCAGCTTCCTGCTCAGGGGTATCAGAGAGAGAAGCATCAGCCTAAGATTGCAATAGATGGAGCTTGAGCTGGTTCCCAGTTTTTGAAGTCTCAGAGTACCGCCTCTCATCTTTACCAGTTTGAGGAAGGGTCCAGTCCTATTTACAGGAGAGGCACCAGATCATCAACAGTTGGTGGGTCTGAAGATTGTGGAATTTGCTACTACATGCACTTCTATTATCCTTCTCTGACCCAGTAGACTTCGGTCTTCAATTCAGACCCATCTCAATCTACCAAACTACAGTTGGAAGTGAAATCATTTACATTGAGCCTGTACATTCCAAGGACTGTGGCCAAATATTTTGTTCCTGGAATTTCCTAATCCCCAAGAAATCAGGAAGACTGAGGCCTATACTGGCTTTAGGAAGATTGAACAAATTGTTGGTTTGGGAGAGGTTAAAGATAAACTCCCTCTGAATAATCTTACCTTTCATTCAATTGAGGGCTTGGAAAGAAACATAGAAACATGATGGCAGAAAAACACTGTATGGCCCATCTAGTCCGCCCATCCATCCAATTAATTTAGCATTATAATTCTCATCACTTCCTTAGAGATCCCTTGTATTTATCCCATGCTTTTTTGAGTTCAAATATTGTGTTTGTCTCCATCACTTCCATTGGGAGGCTGTTACATGCATCCACCACCCTCTCTGTAAAGAAATATTTCCTAAAATTACTACTGAGTCTACCCCTTTCAACCTCATTGCATTACCCCTCCTTCTATAGCCTCCTTTATGTTGAAAAAGGCTCACTTCCTGTACATGGAAACCTTTAAGATATTTAAATGTCTCTATCATATCTCCCCTATCTCACCTTTCCTCTAAAGGTATACATTTTAGATCTTTAAGTCTATCCCCATAGACTTTAGAATGATCACTGACCATTTTAGTAGCCACCTTCTGGACCAATTCCATCTTGTTTATATCCTTTTGAAGGTGAGGTCTCCAAAATTGTTCACAGTATTCCAAGTGAGTTCTCACCAAGGACCTATACAGGGGATTTATCCCCTCCCTTTTTCTGTTGACCATTCCTTTCCCTTTGCAGCCAAGCATCTTTCTGGCTTTTACTGTCACTTTATCCACCTGTTTGGCACTTTAAGATCATCAGATACAATTACCCCCAGATCTCGCTTTTCCTTTGTGCTTAGAAGAATTTCACCTCCAATACTGTCCCTTTCCCTTGGGGTTTTGCATCCTAAATGCAACACTCTGCATTTTGTTAGCATTAGATCTTAGCTGACAGACTTAAGACCATTCCTCGAGCTTCGCTAGATTCTTCCTCATGTTTTCCATACATTCCTGGCTGTCCCCATTGTTACAGATTTTGGTATCATTAGCAAAAAAACAAACCTTTCCTGATAATTCTTCCATTATGTCACTCACAAAAATGTTGAAAAAAATCAGTCCAATGACCAATACCTGAGGCACACCACTAGTAACACTCCCTCCTCAGAGAAAACTCCATTTACCACTATCCTTTGTCGGCTCCACTCAGCTTGTCACCTCTTGCTTAGCTGGATGTGTGCTCTTGATCTGAAGGATGCTTATGCACACATCTCCATTCACACCTCCCACCGGAAGTTAGTTATGTTTGTGGTGAAGAGCACATCCTAAAAATTCAAGGTTCTCCCCTTTGACATATCTGCGGCCCTGAGAGTATTCATGAAATGCTTAGTGGTGGCAGTAGAACAGTTTCATTAAAAGCGTTCCTGTATGCTGTCTTACCTGGCTGATTCCCTGTCAGGCATTCTGGAGTCCCTTAATATCACTGGACTCCTCCAGTCCCTGGGTTTCCTAGTCAATTTTGTCAAGTTGAACCTGATTCCAGTTCAACAGATTCAGTTTATAGGAGCCTGGATATACTGTCTTCAGGAGAAAGCATCTCTCCCAACTATAAGAGCTGAAGTGCTGAGAGGTGTTATAAAGTCTCTCCTGCAGCAAAACTAACTATTAGCAAGGTCAGTTTTTGTTCTATTTGGGCATGTAGCTGCTGCAGTGTATGTGGTTCCTGGGACTCGTTTACACATATGAGGCCTTCAGTGGGACCTATGAAACCAATGGTATCAGTTCTATCAACCTTTATCCCTTCAAATCTCAATGATATCAAGGATGAGGATAACCATTCAGAGGTGGATGTATCTGGAAGTTCTAAGATTGGGTCTCTCATTATGTGTCTGTACAAAGGTGCCGTTTGTCTTTCTTCAGAAATCTAGAAACACAACTTCTGCTTTAGCTTTTGTTCCCACTGCAGTATCCTACTCTCTTTATGTGTTGCAAATTTTGACAATGAAATTCTGCCTTCAATTTTCACAACTTCTCTAAACATTGCAGTACTCCTCTGATACTCAGTAAAGCTAGCTCAACAAAATTGCTGCTGATTATTATCTCTTTGTAATTTGTCAAAGTTCTGGAATTATATGCAACATTTAGTACTCACAGTTCCACAATATACTGCTTCTTGTTATCTTTTTGTAGCTTAGTCAAGTTCTGGAATAAATGCAGCATTTAGTACGTTACAGTTCATCAAAATGCTGCCGTAAGGATATGCATTGATTTATTAGAATGCCAAAAATGCAACGAATGCAGCCACTTTTGATTCATTTGAAATGGAATAAATTAAAACTAGCATCCTACAAAAATACCAACATTTATTTATTTTATTTTATTTATTTAAAAGTTTTTATATACCGCACTAGGGGTAGTAGACTATCCATCTTAGCGGTTCACAAGAATTAAAACATGCACAATAGCGTCATACATAACATAAAAACTTTTGAGAATTTTCATATTTCTGGCATTTAAAAAAAAAAAAAAAAAATACCAGGCCTCTGGTAGCAGGCCTGGCTGGGCCTTCCTGGACAAAAGCTTCCCTGGCTCGAGGTCTCAGTTTGAGCCTGTTGCGCGTCCTGGGCCAGATTTTCAAAGGTGTACCCGCGTACCCCCCGAAAACCTAGCCGAAGTACCCCCTGCATGCGCCGAGCATATGTTGAGTAGGCTCGGCGGCGCACACAAGCTCCGGGACGGGGGGGGGAGGCGTGTCGCTGTGGTGCGTCATTTGGGACGGGGCCATGGGTGTGGTTCCAGCCCAGGGGCATTTCAGGGGCGTGGCCGAGGCCTCCGAAACGGCTCCCGGGCCTGGGAATCATGCGCCGGCGGTCGGCCCGGCGCACGCAAGTAACGCCTGCTTCAGGCAGGCGTAAATTGTACAACAAAGGTGGGGGGGTTAGATAGGGCTGGGGGGGTTAGGTAGGGGAAGGTGGGAGGAGGCGAAAGGAACGTTCCCTCCGAGGCTGCTCCGATTTCTGAGCGGCCTCGGAGGGAACGGAGGCAGGCTGCGCGGCTCGGCGTGCGCAGGCTGCCGATTTTGCACAGCCTTGAGCGCGCCGATCCCGGATTTTAACAGATACGCGCGGCTACGCACGTATCTATTAAAATCCCACGTTCCCTTGTTTGCGCCTGGTGCGCGAACAAAAGTACGCGTGTGCGCAAATTTGTAAAATCTACTCCCCTGGCTGCGTCCGCTCTGCGGCCAGCCCTGCTCACCTCGCTCTCTCGACCACCAGCTCCGGGCTCTCCTCCTCCGCAGCCGCAGCCAGTTCACGGCGTCCCCGGCTCCCCCACTCACAGTCTCCCGTGCAGGCCTCATAGCGGAACTCCTGTTGGGGCTCCGCGTCGTCGGCACCCTCGACCCCGCCCCTAGGCGTGCGCATGGCCAACCTGCAGCCCTTTAAAGGGCCAATGGCAGGAAAACCAAACAAATAAAACCAAATCCCTCTCCTTGAACAAAAAATGAACCAAACTGAAAATTTTGGGGTTGCAGATCCCTAGCTGTTAGTCTCTGCCTCTCTGTCCTCCTCTGAATCAACATTTATTTATTTTAATTTTTATATACCGACATTCTTGTATAATATACAAATCATACCGGTTTACATTAAAACAGGAGATGCAGGAAAAAAGTTACCTTTGTCAAATACATTTAAAATTAATAACAATGAAAATTGTTAACAAGGGATAACAACTATGAAAAAAGAGAAAGGTAAACAAAAGTGGAAGAAACATAGAAGTTAAAAAGAAAAAAAAACAAAAAAAACAAAAAGAAGTTAGCACCAAGGGTTGCACGAAGGGGTGCACAAAGGGAAGTGCCCCTTTGTCACGCCCCTTTAGTGCGCAATGCCCGGCGCACGACGCCAGATGGAATGGCGCCGTTTACCGGCTCGACGCTGGGCTGGATGACATCACAAGGGGGCGGGTCTCATGCTCACTGTTTTTCTTCATAGCGATCTCCATCTCATGTCTCATATGGTGTAACCAAAAAGACGCACTAATGCACATAACCCCGACATCAGCTGATGTTTCGGTCTACCCTGCATCATGGGGTAAGGGACTTGTCTTGAATATAAAGTCTTCCAGATGTGGAGACGCGCACTTCAAGAGGATCCTCTGATCTTCTTCATCTGAAAACAGCCTGAACCCGATTGCATCTCAAGCAACAATTTAAAGATGGCACTTTTAGAATAGACGTGCTGTCCTATCTGCGACGTCAAGACACAGCTTGATGTTAGCTGCAGCCCTTCTCCTGCAATTGGTCCCATATTTTCTGTCGATGTTCTGTTGACAAGCAGTGTCCAATTGCTGCTTCTGTTTCTTGAATACGTTTCTGGAACCTGCATCTGTCTCGAGCAAATTCCTCCCAGGGACCCTTCCGATCCTCCTCTTTGCTGACATAGTATTCAGTAATTCTATCAAGGAATGTTACCTTTTTCCGCTTCGTAAGTGTACCAGTTTCTTGGGAAGGAACCCCATGTTGGCCAGTGTTCAGGATACCACTTTCGTGGCTTCCTTCTGGCTACACCCGGTAGGGCAAGATAACACAACACTGAGAATTAGTCTGTTTGTCCAAGGAATGACACCCTGGGTGCTTTCTTGCTGCAGTCTGAAATGTGGCTTTAAAGTGTAAGGGATTATAGGGATCCTCACAGTTACTGAAAGAATTCCAAAGTTTCAGGTTTTCAGCCTCATCTGCACTTTCCTCAGAATCACTGTCCTCCTCAGAACCAGGAGGGCTTTCACACCGTGAGGAGTCCTCATCAGACACATCCTCTTCTAATACAGATGCATCTTCTACACATGTAGAAGTCTGAATTCTTGCTGTAAAGTTATGGGGATTATAAGGATCTACACTGTAAAATGAGTTCCAAAGATGCAGGCTTTCATGGTCCTTGTTTCTACTGTCAGAGTCTGACAGGGTGCTTTCACTATTAAAACCATCATCCTCATCCTCATCTGCCTCCTCCTCCTCCCCCCAGTCTTCTCCAGAATCTGAACTTGTATCTCCCTCATCGCTACAGGGAGCCCCCAAAATATATTCAATCAATTTATTGTTGCACACAGGTCTTGTAGGCATTTGTACATCTTCATCAATGTCAGAGTCGACATCACCCTCACAGTTATCTGCAACCCACATCTCTCCTTCCACAGCCTCATCACAGGTTTGAAAATTATTAGGAGATCCCTGGCTTGGCTGATCAGAGATGTGTTTTGATAATTCTGTTATTTCTTCTGCATAGGTAGAACAATCCTCTCCACAGGCAAATGGCATTTTGCTCATTTTATCCTTGAGACCACCCTGTTCTGGGAAAGCAACCTCTACAAATGGGATGCCACCCATTTCCTTAGAAAAGGGAGGATTAGCACCCTTCAGCAGAACTTTTATGTTGTGCCCTTCTTCCAAACTGCAGTAACCATGATCCTGGTCTGGTGTGGGCATTACTTCCTCCCTGCTCTGTTGTTGTAAAAATTCTAGGCGTTTCATTCTGATGTGGTGAATTTCTGGTATCCCCTCTTTAGAAGCATTTTTACCCTCGCCTTGTGCAGCAAATCTAGGATTGTCTAAGCTCAAAACCTGTGGAAAATCACTTTTAAACAGGTAGTTCTTAAGTGTCCGTCCTTCCAGGTTCATTTTGGCCAGGGCCTCCTGGAGGGCGTCCAGGTCACCGCACAGGGTGAACCCCGGTCCTACGCAGTTGAAATACTGCGCTTTCGCAGTGCTGGGCCCTAAAACATGGAAGACCATATTGTTTATCTGTCCGTCGAGGGTCGCCTCCTCTAGCTTTCTCAGCTGATTCAGGATGAGCTCGGCCTCCTTGGAAACAGCGAGGAAGCAATGGGAGGCGGCCTCCGAGCCCAGGCAGCGCTGCAGGGTCTCCTTGTCTTGCGGCTCGTCCTCCCGCAAGGCTGCGGCCCGGAGCAGGGGAGGCAGCCGGCCTACGAACTGCGCCCAGCCCATCAGCGCCTGCTGCAGCCAGCGGCTCGGTGCCAGGCGCTCCAGCAGCGGCCGGCACAGCTGGGCCAGCAGCTTCAGCCACCAGCTCCCCCGGGGCTGCTGGCCGGGCCTGTCAGCCTGCGGGTTCATCGCTCGGCCTCGTTTCTGTCCTCACGCCCGTCCGATCCCGTCTTCAGTACCAGCGCCCGCCAGGACACTTCCAGAAGGGGCCTGCACCGCCTCTGCTTTTCCTGCTCAGCGCGCCCGCAGCGGTGTGAGATTGCTGCAGCCTGGCAACGGCATCTCGACGGCAGTTAACGGAGCGGCCACAGGCCGGGCGCTGAGAGAGAAGCAGGCGCCGTCGGGGTCCGGAGCAGGCAGCAGCGGCTGGCAGACTCTGCGGGGAAGACTCCATGCTTGCTGGGAAGGGGAGAGTGACGAGGCCGTCGGAGGGGAGGCTCAGTCCCGCCGCAGCACCATCAGAGCCCCGGCGGAAGGGAAAGAGCGGGCAAGCGAGGCGGCTCCTCCTGATGGCAGGGGCTGGCGCGAGACTCCCGGCGGTTGGTGACCCCCCCAACTATGTAAAATGATTACATAGCTGTAATCATTTTATATAGTATGTTGGGAGTCCCTACTCACTCTTCACCTTTGAGAATCTACCCCCAGAGCCCCTTCTTTGTCATTTGAACTCTTATATCATTAGTGTAGCATGCTGGGGATTGCAGTTTGAAAACCATTTGCCTAGCTCTGAGGATTCTCTGTTCTTACATGCTCCCAGAAGCCATCTTATTTGCTAGTTAGGAACATATATCCCATCACCCCACCCTATCAAGTGTCTCTGTCTATTAATGCTTCTACCAAGGGGTGGGAGTTTCATATCAAAGCTACATGGACACAAGGATTGTGGTTCCCCATGGAGAGTTATCTGCAGATAAATATATTGGAACAGTGAGCCATTTGTTATGCGCTAAGAGCCTTCTCTCACATCCTCTCAGGAAAGAAACTTTTAATCCAGATGGATAATCAGATGGCCATGTTTTACATAAATAGGAAGGCATGGGTTATCATCCAAATTTGGTCATGGGCAAGTCATCACAATGCCCATCTGTAGGCAATTTATGTTCTAGGTATTCAAAATACGTTGGTGGATCACCTCAGCAGAGTATTACAACCGTGCAAATGGCCCTTGGATTAAAGAGTTGCAAATGATCTATTCAGTTTCTGAGGAAAGCCAGTGAAAGATCATTTGCCTCAAAAGACAATAGAAAGGTCAAAGAATTCTATTCCATGCATTCAAGTTTGTACAAATTAACTCCCGACCTTTTTCCGATAAACTGGAATGTTTGTCTATTTTATGTCAACACATTATTTCTTTAATCACCAGATCTGTCCAGAAGACCTTCTGGACAAGGAAAGGATGATGCTCATTGCATCAGCACATGGTCATGGCAATTGTGGTTGCCATATCTAGTATGTCTATCAGTGCAGTCTTCAATTCTACTGGGGATTTCTCCAGTTCTTATCACACAGGAGAAAGACAGATTTTGCCATCCAAATCTGACATCCCTGGTCACTGCAGCTTGGATGTTGAAAGCAGCGTAGTGTCTTCTTTGCTCCTTACAAAGGCAGTGGAGGACATGATGATTTGGCTAGACATCCTTCAACTAGGAGATTCAACAATTTCAAGTAGAAGGGGTTCTCAACTTAGTATGAGACCAGCCATCTGGAGTACTTCTCCTGTGGCCCGAGGGATTTATTTCAGTATCTATTCATCCTTTCATCCTCAGGCCTTAATACTTCTTTAGTCAAAGTTCATCTCATTGCTATTACAGAGTATCTGAAACAGGTAGAAGGGGCTCCTATCTCCATGGAAATTCACAACAGGATAATGGCATTCCAGTCCTCTGGTCATGGAATATCAACATAGTATTGACTCAAATCATGAAACCTCCTTTTTAACCTCCTAAGCTGGTGAACCTTTCTTACAATTATGATTACGCAATTACATGAAAATTACTTTTACAGCAATAAATTACTTTTACCAATAAGTTTTATAAAACATTTAAAAGTGTAGGAGTTGAGCAGTGGGAAGCAGAGATCGCAGCTATGAGAAGTTGAGGCACGGTTAGTGTGTTTAGTTGGAGTTATGAGCAGTGAGCATGATACGGAGAGAGAGAAAGACACTTGTGGTATGATGACATCATACCACAAGAAAAAATAAAATAAGACAAATGCATGAAAAAAGATAGAATTTCTGCAGCTAGTCCAAAAACACATTAAAACTAATACTAGAAAGGACCCAAAAATCAATGGGATTACTGTGGGCTCTGGTAGAGTAAGACCGGTGATGCGGAAACACACGCTCTCTCAAGTGACACAAGTTCAAAACGCCTTCTCTCTATTACATAATGATGAAGCTCTTGTGGAAGAGATTGAAGTGGTATCTAAAAAGAAAGAAGAAACCCAATGCATACAGAAATTATCAATAACCAAAGGAAAAAGCTCATTGTGCTGGGTGACTCTGTCATCAGAGGCACTAATTTGGGAACTCTTTTAGAGGGAAACACTACAGTTAAAAGCCTCCCAGGATCATCGGCCAGCAGAAATGCTATTCAAATAGTCAAAGTGATCAAAGAAGAAAGCAAAGACTCTAAAGGTGATATTGTCATCCATCTGGGAACCAACGACCTTGCTAGAAACAACATCCAAGAGGTACAGAGAGATTTCCAGTCTCTAGTGAAGCAGATTAGGCACTTGGCGACAACCATTGCCTTTTCAAAAGTGTTACCTGTTCATGGAAAGGGGAAGGAGGCTAAGCCATATTAATAACTTCAATGTATGGTTCAAATCCTGGTGTAAGGAACAAAGTTTTGGATTTATTGGGGGCTGGGGCTGTGTATGGAACAGTAAAAAGCTCTTTGTCAAAGATGGCTGTGGCAGAAAAAAGGATCCTAAGAGCTAAATTCAAATCCTATGCCATAAGGCATTTAAACTAGATGCCGGGGGTGGCAGAAAGAAATTAGAAAGTCACCTCCCAAATACAAATGTAATGGAAAAGGGTGAAGTGGATAACAAAACTCAACTAATAAGTCACAAAAGGAGTCCAAGAAAAGAGGTTCTGGAAGCCAAATTTAGGATTTTATGTAGAAAGTTGAAATCCAGAGCCTTCAGGGTAGCACTCTCAGAAATCCTCCCCATTCTTAAAGTTACCATTTGGGTAACTTTTAAGAATTTAGCCAAATTCCATGACTGAAGCTCCTATGACTCATGTGCTGTTTTGTTACAGTTGTTAGCATTTTTTTTCTTAGTGTTTTTTTTTAATTATTTTTTATATTTTTATGATTTTTTATGTGTTTTTAGGTGTATGTTATTTTTATGCTTATTTTGTATTTGATTTGCTACCATTTGTATGCTTATTTTGTATTTTTATGTTTTAATTTGTGAATGTTCAAAATGTAACCATGTACTGATTGTTTTTTCATGGCATTATCCGGCTTTCGTCGGTGCCCCCAGTGCTCGCGGACCACGTCCATCACAGATCCACATGAGGTATGCATCCTCTGCCTGGGGGCTTTGCACAACATCCGAGGGTGTCAGCTGCATAACCAGATGACTCCAAAAGGCTGTCGTGCATGCCCTGACAAGATGGAGAAACTTTTCGGTTCCAAAAAGTCTGCTCTGTCCACCACCGAGTCATCGCCATCGGGAGGTCGAGGGGAGCCCCTCGATACGCTCCCTCTCATTACTCCCCCTCTTATGTCTGCCAAGGATCATGGGAATAGTGACCAGTCTCCTCTGGTTTCACCAGTTTCCAGGGCATCAGGATCCGCCGCTTCCTTGGCGCTGGGGAAGGACCGGGCAGAGCACCGTGGGAGATCCCACAAGAATTGCACTAATTGCCATCCTCACATGGCTCCAGTTCTGGTACCATTGCGGTGGCTGTATTGCACTGAAGCAACCCAGTGCCTCAGAGGCCCCATCCTCCGATATACCCGGGAGTCCAAGGCGTTCCCCACTGATATTGGTGCTGGATACCGTGCCTCCACGGAGAACCAAGGAAGAGCTGGTGACGCCTCGTCCACCTCCATTAGTCCTCACTTCACCGGACTTCCAGGAGGAGTTGGACCGCAGGGTGCAGATTGCGGTGCCCAGAGCTCTATGGAGCATCGAGCCGCCTGTGACACCGGCCCCCATACTAGTGTCAGAGCCTCTGCTGTCCATGCTGGCACCTCTGCTCGAGCATTTGGACATCCTGTTGGGCTCCCTACCGACACAACTGGTATCTGAGAGATCTTCGATTCCCCGGCGGCCACCAATGCCTCACTCGGAAGCGTACCCTATCATTGGGTCCGCCGAGGAGGAAGATGCGGCTGGTGCCGCATTTCTGAGGCCTTGTTTCCCCAAGCCTTTGCCTCCTGTGGCCCTCGGTCCCCCAAAGCTGATAGAACCGTCGATTCCTGCAGTGCCCTCAGTTCCTCCAAAGCTATTGAAGCCCAGGGCTGGAATCCCCTGTGGGCCTCGCTCGTGCCATAATGGCCTTAGTGAGGAGGAAGGCCCCTATGGCCCTTGAGGGGACGATTCTTCCTCGGAGTCTTCATCCAAGTACTCTGATGACCCCCTCTCTGAGACTTCCCCGCCAGAGGAGAGGTGTCGATCCCCTCCGGAGGATCTCTCTTTTGTGGGTGGTGGCTGCGTATCTCAGACATCATGTGGTACATGTTTTCACGTACCTAGACAACTGGTTTATCAAGAGTGATTCCCACACAGGGGCCCTGAGTGCTTTAGTCCTGACAGAGCGGACTCTGCAATCCTTGGGGTTCATGATCAACTTCCCAAAGTCTGACCTCTGCCCATCTCCTCAGCTGGACTTTAATGGAACCAGGCTGGACATGGTGCAAGCAAAGGCATTTCTGCCTCAAGATTGGGCTCTTGCCCTCACCTCATTGGCACCCTCATCCACAGCAGCTGGCATGTGACTGCCTGCCTTCTGTTCCATTTGTTGGGCCACATGGTGGCTTTGGTCCATGTTACCCCTCTTGCCTGCTTGTGCATGCGAAGGGCCCAATGGACCTTGCGGTCATAATGGCAACAAGCCTCCCAAGACTTCGAGACTCATCTCTCAGTCATGGAACCTTTGAGGACATCTCTATCCTGGTGGGAAAACCTCTCCGATTTGGAGCAGGGAATTCCCTTCCAGTCTGCCCCACCTCAAGTGGTCCTCACCACTGACACCTCTCCTCAGGGCTGGGGAACCTATGTGGACAGCCTCCACATGTAGGGTCTCTGGTCCGCTCACGAAGCCCACTGCCAAATTAACTTTCTGGAGCTTCGGGTGATGTATGCCCTCTGGGCGTTCAGGGATTGGTTGTCACCCAAGGAGGTTCTGAGCCAGATGGACAACCAAGTTGCAATGTCGTATATCAACAACCAGGGAGGCATGGTTTTGTTCCTCCTCTGTCACGAGGTGATGCATGTGTGGTCCTGAGCCCTGTCACAGGGGATATCATTGCGAGCAAAGTACTGGCCTGGGATCTCAGAACATACTAGCAGACCGGTTGAGCAGCTCCTTCCAGCCACACGAATGGTCCCTCAATCCGAAGGTAGCAGCCAGACTGTTTCGTCGGTGGGGTACTCCAGATGTGGACCTCTTCACCTCCCCTTGCAATTACAAGGTGAGCAGCTTCTACTCTCTGTCACCGGGTGGTGGACATCTGGGCCGCGATGCCTTCTCCCTTCACTGGGTGAGAGGTCGACTGTATGTGTACTCTCCTCTTCCATTCCTCTTGAAGACCCTGCTGAAGCTTCAACAGGGCAGAGGGACCATGATCCTCGTGGTGCCCTTTTGGCCCCGACAGGTTTGGTTCCCTCTCTTTCAGGATCTGTTGATCAGGGCCCCTATCTGGCTGGGGACCGTGCCCGATCTGATAACTCAGAGCCAGGGTACCCGGCACCATCCGAACCTTGGGGCGCTGGACTTAATCATGTGGATGTTGAGTGCTTAGTTCTTCAGCCCCTGACCCTATCGGATAGTGTCTCCCAGGTGCTAGTGGCTTCTAGAAAGCTTTCCACCAGGAAGTCTTACAGTTTAAAATGGAGAAGTTGCTACATTTGGTGAGCGGGGTATGACTTGGATCCCTTCACATGCCTCCTGCCCAAACTGTTGGACTACTTGTGGCATCTTTCCGAGTCTGGGCTTCAAACCAGCTTGGTCAGGGTTCATCTTATAACTATAAGTGAGTACCATCGATATTGACAGCATGATGTAGACTGTGGACCCTTGGCCTGAATTGGTGTTCACGCTACCTGAGAGGGAAACCCCCCCGCAGGTCATCAACGTCAGGAGGTGAGGCTGGAGGAAGACAGGGGCCAGCTGAAGCTTCGCCACTACCAGCCCACGTTCCCCGCAGGTTGAGCCCTTGGGTACCGGGGCCGGCTGGTCTTAGGTGGGCCCCTATGGAGATGCACCGGAGTATGGTCAGTGTACCCGAGGGCTCGAGGCAGGTAGCTGGCAGGCAGGGTGATGCCCGTCGTGAGGTTCGATGGCTGGCAGCTGGTAGGCAAGGTGAAGGCCAGACCGAGGTCCAAGGGCAGGCAGCTAGCAGACAGGGTGAAGTCCAGTCCAAGGTTGAGAGGCAGGCGGCTAGCAGATAGGGTGAAGTCCAATCTGAGGTCCAGTGGCAGGCAGCTAGCAGGCAAGATGAGGGACAGTCCAAGGTCAGAAGCCAGAGAGATCTGTCCGAGGAGTGAAGGTACAAGGAGCAAGGAACTGGAACAGGAATCAGGAACTGGAACAGAAGTACTTCGAGGAAGCAGCGCAGGATACCAAGAGGAAGCAATGCAGGAGAGTCGTTGCCAAGCCGTCCGGGTACAGCCTGGAAGAGCCTTAAATAGGCCCGAGTTGATGTCATCCTTCGGGGCGGGCGCAGATTTCCTGCCATTAGCCCTTTAAATTGTGGTTGTAGCCACGCGCGCGCAGGGGAACCCCGGGCAGGGCTGGAAGCTGGCGGCGTTCCATGCGCTGGGGAGGCCCTGGCATCAGAGAGTGCAAGTGGAGTCGAACAGAGGAGACAGGCCGCTGAAGCCAAGGAGCCGGGAACCGGCGGCACGACAGGAAGGCATCGCCGAGCAGGAGGAGCCGGCCTTGGGGTTCTGTGGTCGGTGAGTGCAACAATACCCCCTCCTCTAAAGCCCCTCCCCGGTAGTTTTGGCTTCCTCAGATGGGAGATATGGAACTGCCTGTTCAGGCCTTAGCAAGTATGTTGGTGGCGGGCTCCCAGGAATTCTCTTCTGGGCCAAAGCCCTCCCAGGCTAGCAGGTATTCCCACCTTCGGCCTCTTTTCCTTACATCTAGTATGTCGCGCCCCTGGTAGGTGGACTCATTCTCAGAGATTAATGGTTGAGGCTTGGGTAGATTTCTAGATGGCCATGACAGCAACAAAGGTTTGAAGAGGGAGGTGTGAAAGGAATTGTGGATCCTTAAGGATGGAGGTAGACTAAGCTGGTGGGTGACAGGTCCCAGTCGACAGAGCACTGGGAAGGGTCCAATATAGTGTGTAGCTAAACGCATGGACGGAAGTTTGAGGCGGATATATCGGCTACTGAGCCAGACCTTCTCGCTGGGTTTGAACTGTGGAGCCAATCTCCTGTGGGTGTCAGCGGTCTTCTTGGCTCTCCGGCTGGCCTGCTGGAGGAGAAATTGTGTGCACCCCCATAGGAGGAACAGTTCCCGTGCCGTCAGCTGAGCTGCTGGAGAAGGTACCGTCAGAGGTATGGGCAGCAGAGGAAGAGGTTGCCTGCCATAGACGAAATGAAAAGGCAAGGATTTGGTGGCAGAAGAGGAATTAGAGTTTAATGCGAATTCCACCCAGGGAAGGAGAGATGCCCAGTTATTCTGTCATATCTTGACGTAACTGCGGAGGAACTGCTTTAGTGTCCGATTGGTCCTTTCTGCTTGACCATTCACATGCGGATGTTACGCTGTCATGAAATCTAGCGTGATGTTGAATTTTTTGCAGAGGTCCCTCCAATATTTGGCTGTAGTTTGTGTCCCACAGTCCGACACCACATGTTTCAGGAGGCCATGGAGGCAGAAGATGTGCTGGACAAAACGTTGTGCCAACTGTGGAGCAGAGGGAAGACCAGGCAGGGCGACGAAGTGCGCCATTTTAGAGAAGCGGTCGACCACTATCCAGATGACCATCTTGCCTTCAGAGGGTGTTAGATCCACGATAAAATCAGTAGCGATGTGTGACTGCGGTTCCGTGGGAGCTGGTAGTGGTTGTAAGAAGCCCCATGGTCGGCCCACCAGGGGTTTCTGCTGGGCACAGACATGACATGAATCTACGTAATCTCGGACATCTGTCCTCATCGTGGGCCACCAATAAAAGTGCTGTACAAAGGCGAGGGTGCGAGCTCGTCTGGGGTGACCTGCAGTGCCGGAGTCGTGAGCCCAGTGTAGGATCTTGTTGCGGAGCCTAGAAAGAACCACCGTCTTCCCCATAGGAACAGTAGTGGTGACGGAAAGTAGGACCCGTGCAAGGTCTATGATGTGTCGCGGGGGTTCTTCAACATCCTCAGCGATGAAGGACAGGGAAAGGGCGTCCGCTTTGATATTCTTGGCTATGGGATGGTAGCAAAGAGTGAAGATGAAGCAGATGAAGACGAGGGCCCAGCGGGCCTGACGGGGGTTCAGCTGCTGGGCTTGGTGTAGGTATTCTAGATTCTTATGGTCCGTGTATATGTTGATAGGGTATTGTGCCCCCTCAAGCCAGGGGCTCCATTCTTCAAAGGAGAGTTTGATCACCAGGAGCTCCTTATTGCCGATCCTGTAGTTCTTTTCAGCAGGAGAAAACTGTTTGGAGAAAAAGGAGCACGGGTGGAGGGTGCCGGTGGAGAAATGTTGGCTCAGTACCACCCCTATCCCCTCGGAGGAGGCGTCAACTTCTACCACGAAGGGGCGTAGTAGATTGGAGTGCCGGAGACAAGGTTCCTGGAGAAATGTGGCCTTTAAGTGCTGGAAGTGCTGTTACAGCCTCCTGAGGCCACTGCTTGAGGTTCGCTCCTTTGCGAGTCAGGGCTGTGAGCGGGGCCACTAGCTTGACATAATTGTGGATAAAGGTACGGTAATAGTTGGCGAACCCATTAAATCATTGTACGGCTTGCAGGCCCGTAGGCTGTGGCCAATCCCGGATACTCTTGAGTTTCTCCAGGTCCATCTGGAATCTATGCCGGGAGACTATGTAGCCTAGAAACGGCAGGCTCTCCTTCTTGAAGGAGCATATTTCAAGTTTGGCGAATAGCTGGTTGTCTCAGAGATGGAGCACCTGGGCGACATCCAGATGATGGCTCAGAAGATCCTTGGAGAAGGCTAAGATGTCATCCAAGTAGACAACAACACATTTGCACAGCAAGTTGCGGAAAACCTTGTTCATCATATTTTGGAAGATGGCCGGGGCATTGCAGAGTCCGAATGGCATCACTAAGTACTTGTAGTGCCTGTCACGAGTATTGAAGGCCGTCTTCCACTCGTTGCCTTCCCGGATGCGAATCAGGTTGTAGGCCCCACGAAGGTCAAGTTTGGAGAAGATTCTGGCTCCTTGCAAGCGATCAAACAATTCTGCAATAAGAGGTAGAGGATAGCGGTCCTTTTGGATGATGGCATTCAAACCCCTGTAATCAATACAGGGGTGGAGAGACCCATCTTTCTTAAAAAAGAAGCCAGCCCCAGTGCAGGATGTGGATTTGTGGATGAAGCCCTTGGCCAAATTCTCCTGCACATACTCAGACATGGCCTTGGTCTCGGTGAGAGATAATGGATAGACCCAGCCCAAGGGCGTTCCGTGTTAGGCAGAAAATTGATGACCCAGTCGTATTGGCGGTGCGGTGGTAGAGTATCTGCTCCTTGCTTGGGAAAAACCTCCGCGTAGGATGCATAGTGAGATGGCAGTCTGGCAGGGAGGAGCGTGATGGTGAGGCAGCATTGGGAGGTCAGTGGTTTCAGGCAAGAGGTATGTATGTATTTTTTTTTGTTATACCAACATTCATGAAGGTTATCATATCATATTGGTTTACATGGAACAAGGGGTATTAGAACTTTAACATTAACATTAATGTAGCGAGAATGCTACTGATAGCGTTAAGAGATAAATTACAATGAAACAAGGGATGTTAAACTAAGAAGAACAGAAAGTGAAGATTACAAATCTAACATAAATATATACAATTGAACTAAATTATTTAACAGAGTATCTATTGCTGGATTGGACGATATATAAAAAATTATAACGATTTTTGGCTATTTAACAATATATATAACAATATAAATATATGCAATTGACCTAAATTACTAACAGAGTATCTACTGCTGGATTGGTGGCTGTATAACATAAATAAATACACTTAAGATGTATTAATAACAAAGTATCTGCTGCTGGATTGGCGGCCATACGGTGGAGGGGACCATGAGATGGCAAAGTGCAGTAGGTGCTGTCTGAGAGATGGCTGGAGGGGTGTGGTTTAAGGGGTGTGGAGGGCAGAAGGGCTAAGGAAAGGCTTGTTTGAATAACCAGGTTTTTAGTTTCTTTTTGAAGGTCAGGGGGCAGTGTTCCTGACGTATATCTGGAGGCATGGAGTTCTATAGGGATGGCCCAGCTGAGGAGAATGCACGTTTCCTAGTGGAAGTGTGGAGAGTGAGTTTGAGGGGGGGAATGTGGAGAGTTTCTTTGTAAGCCGATCTAGCTGGTCTTTTTGAAGTCTTTTTGGAGGCACAGTGGCTCTTTTAGCTTGAGAGAGTGCTGGTTGTGAATAGTCTTATGAATGATAGTGAGAATCTTATGTATAATTCTGAAGCTGATAGGGAGCCAATGGAGGTCCTTGAGGATAGGAGTGATGTTTTTTGACTGGAGTTGGTTAGGATTCTGGCGGCTGCATTTTGGAGCATCTGAAGGGGTTTAGTGGTAGTTGCGGGGAGGCCTAGAAGAAGAGAGTTGCAGTAGTCTATTTTCGAGAAAAGAGTAGCTTGGAGGACAGTGCGGAAGTCATGGTAGTGGAGGGGGGGGGGTCTAAGTTTTTTTAGAATTTGGAGTTTGTAAAAGCAGTCTTATGTAGTGGTGTTAATGAATTTTTTTATGTTCAGCTGGTTGTCTAGTACAACTCCGAGATCTCTCACTTGTATGGCTGAGGTAGGGGGGGGGGGGGGTCAGAGTAGGAGTAGTTGCTGTGGTTGGGAGAGATAAGGAGGAGTTCAGTCTTGGCCGTGTTCAGTACGAGGTTGAGACTAGTGAAGAGACGGTTGATAGAGTGAAGGCAGTTGTCCCAGAATTTGAGGGATTTGGGGAGAGATTCTGTTATGGGGATGAGTATCTGAACATCATCGGCGTATATGAAGTGAGTTAAGTTTAGGTTAGCGAGGAGTTGGCAGAGAGGTAGTAGATAGATATTGAAGAGAGTGGGGGATAGGGAAGAGTCTTGGAGAACTCCATGGGTTGTGCTGATGGGGGGTTGTGCTGTTGTTCAGGAAGGACTCAAACTAGCTGAGGACTGATTCTGAGATACCTATGTCAGTAAGGCGGTTTAGTAGGATAGAGTGATTAACGGTGTCGAACGCTGAAGAGATATCAAGGAGTGCCAGTAGGTATGATTGTCCTTTGTCTAATCCCATTAGTAAGGTGTCTGTGAGTGAAAATAGGAGAGATTCCATGTTTAGGAATTTACGGGAACCAAATTGAGCGGGGTAGAGAATATTGTGTTTGTCGAGATAGTCTGAGAGTTGGGAGTTGACTGTTCTCTCCATGAGTTTGGCGAGAAATGGGAGGTTGGAGATAGGATGGAAGTTGGAGGGATCCCTTGGATCCATGTTTGGTTTCTTCAGTTTCTTCAGTAAGGGTTTAAGGGAGGCAAGTTTCAATACATCCGGGACTGTTCCCTGGGACACGGAGCAATTTATGATTTCGGCTAGAGGTTTGGATATAATCTTTGGAATGGTTAGTAGCAGTTTTGTTGGGATGGGGTCAGATAGGTGGGAGGAGGGTTTCATCTTCTTTAGGAGGGATTCAATTTCGAGGGATGAAGTCAGTTTGAAGGATTCGAAGGAGGCTCTCTGTTCGCAGGAGGTGGAGTACGGGAGTGGGGGGGAAGTACTAAGATGGGCCAAGATGTTGGAGATTTTTTTTCTGGGTGAAGGTTGCGAGTTTGTCAGATTTTTTTTGGGCTTTGTTGTCTGGGATGGGGGGGTGGGAATGATTTAGTGAGTTCTGAGACATATGAGAACAGGACCTTTGCGTCATAACTGAAGTTATGGATTTTGTGGGCGTGGAAGTCTCTTTTTGCTCGAAGGATGCTTGCTGTAAAGGTGTAATGATGATTTGTAAGCAGATAGGGAGGTGGGGGTGGGGTCTTTACGCCAATTATGTTCCTTATGTCTGAGTTCTTGTTTTTGTTTTCTTAGCTCTGGGGAATACCAAGGTTTCTTGTTATTAAGGGCTGGGTTTAGTTTTTTAACAGTTAGGGGGCATATTTTGTTGGCAATCCTGTTGGTGATGTTGAGCCACAATGAGAGGGATGAATCTGCGTTTAATAGGTCTAGTTTGTGTAGTTCGTTGGAGAGCTGGGAGCTGGGAACTGAGATCTTCCAAGGTGCAGGATTTTCTAAAGT